>NC_142010.1:163834067-164156150 GCF_049901735.1 Notechis scutatus | reverse complement strand
TACTGTATATTATGGATACAACCTGTGTTGTTGGCATGCTAAGATTTGTTTTTCTAAAATTGATCCTTATGTGTGAATGCCCTCTTGTGGTCAAATTATTCTTATCTTATTTGTGATTTAGGTCTGCACTGGTACAAATGCTGTTGGGAATAAACTGGATTGAATTTATAAATTTTTCTTTCATGTATATATATATAGTAAGATCAAGGCATCAGTAACTTTAGTTTCAATAACTCCTATTCTTAAGGTTATTAATTTTACAGGATAATAGGGGAAATAAATTTGAGAAGAATGTTTTGTGACTGACATCATCAATGATGGAAAAATAAAATCATACTGTAGTTGTGCATACCGCTTAAACGTTTGAAATATTTTCATTCAAGAATAAAAATTGAAACAGACACAGCTTAGGAACATATTTTTTTAAATGTATTTTGTAAATAAACAGTGACCACACTACTCAATACTAACTCTTCTACCACTGATTTCAAAAACAGTTATTGTTTTGGTTCAGCACTTTTAGTCTCCTTCAACATTTCTTGCCAGTTTTTCTCCATTTCTTCCTTACAAGTGAGAAAGGCATCTTCCAGACGTCTCATTGAATTGGCCAAGTCTGGATTAGCACGCATTACCACCATATCATAAGCCATCCAAGTAGCCTGCACTGGGACAACCCAACAGATAAATTCAGTGATTCAATGGGTGAATTTGAATGGGATGAATAAGAAAGTAATAAACAATAAACAATAACAGAACTGCCAATTCTAATTCCAATTTTTTTTCAAATGTGTTATTTAAAGATGCAAGCCGATGCTTGCAAATTTTTGTATTATGCTACAGAAAATAGTTTATTTGTCTGTTGTTTTCCATTTCACTAATCCTCAGAGTAGTTCTGTGTCACAATTTTTAATTATAAAAGTTCTTGTTTTGACTATGTGTGCATTCCTGATTACTTTTAACATGGACACTATGCTGTAATGTACAGATGTGATAAACAAATTTGTTAAATAATTACCAGTAATCACACAATGTTGTTAGTCCATTAAAAACAGTAGTGTGAATGAATCAGGAATTTCTCCATAAAAAGGAAGTTAAAATCTCTTCCCTGAAATGCACTCCTGATGAACACAGGAGTATGTCAACGGGGGTTTTTTGTTTTGTTTTTTTACATAATCTGATTAATATTATCATAGTTGCTACATGTTTACAATGTCTTAGAGAGACCAAATTTTTATTTGTACAATGATATTTTAATGAGAGCAAAATCAATCAGTCAAATGACTACCTGTTTAGCGACTATTTGAAATTACAACAGTACTGAAAAAATATGACCAGTCTTCATACTTATAATCATTGCAGTGTCCCTACAGTCACATGATTGAGCTTTGGGTGCTTTGTAATTGGTGGGTATTGTCACAGCATTCTGCAATCACATGATCACCATTTGCACACTTCACAGCCATCTTCTGACAAGCAGAGTCAAAAGAGAAGCTGGCAGTAAAATTGAAAGTTGTAATTATGTGATGTCTTGAGTAACGACTGTGGATAATTCACTTAATGACTGCAGTGGAAGTGAGATCCTAAGTCCATCAGGGTCATGTAATACAGTATTTTGCTTAGCAACCACATCACTTAGCCTTATTATTGGAGTTTTTCTTCCAGAGTTTTTTTAATGCATTAAACATTTCCAATAATACAATATTCTTTAATGAACTGGAAAACCTAATCTGGAAAGATGGATTTCAATACAGAGACATAATGAATTGAAGATATTCAATCTTTTCCCCCAACATATTATCTGCTTCCTTGACAACATGTTTTTAAAGGCCCTTAATACATATGCAACATTTTATATGGAAAGGCAGAAAAAAAATACCTGCCATGTTTAACCAAGATAAACAAAAAATTGCATTCTTTACTAGTGTGTTTATAATTGGGTCTGCACATTTGCAAAATGGTGACAATTCATATAAGAAATTATTTTAATTTAGTACTTTAAAAAATTCTTCTGAAAAATGAAAAATAATTATGGTACTTAAATATTTATGGAAATATACTTAAATGAGCATTTTTTCTGAAAAAGCAAAATAACAAAGTCCCTAAGAACAAACCACATTAAGCTTAATTCCATGAAATACTAATCTGCAGAAACAGATCAGGCTACATAAAACTGTTCTAGCATAAAAACCCATACTTCTTAACTATATGCTACATATGACCAGTGCTACCAAATGGGAATGCACATCCAACACAGTATCAAATTTAACAAGTTACTAATAAGCATTGTAATTCGAATGCACATCTACAAAAACTGCAGTAAATTCTTATTACTCTGAACTGACAATTTGTTAGCAATATATAAATACACTTCAGGAATATGTCACACCTGATAATTTTTCCATGTCTTCCAGAAGTTTTTCCAAATCCCTGTTCAAATCTTCAAGCATTTTTACCATGTTATCATAACTTCTTTCGCAGGGTTCACATTTAGCCATCTAATAGAAAAAAATGATATTAATAGTAATGCATGTGTGAACCTATATTTGATGCATGCAATAAAATGATAGTTTTAATATTTTTTAATATTCATTTTAAGCATTTTATCAAACCAGAATATTCCCAGCATAACTTAGAAACAATAAATAAAAATAGTTATTGAGTGCAGACCCATCCAGGTTTCAGAGGGTGCTCGAGATTGTTCTTAAGTTTGGTTAAGGCCCTGGTCGCTGCTTGAATATGGCAGTAGCGATGCCTTCAAACAGATCACACCATTGCACTCTTCTTGTGCATACTTTGACATGCTTCCTGGTTTAAGGAGGATCTTGGAAGGATCAAATTGCTAGGATTTGTTCCAAGTTAAAGTTTAGCTGGGCAAGTCCTATGGATTTGACTGAAGCTTGATCCTGGGTTATCTATAATTATTTTGATGCTAGTGGACGAGGAAATGAATAGAGTTCTTGCAACTGTGGATACAGTACATGCAATTTTGATTCAAGCTCCTCCTGGTTGGTCAAGGCCAGGAAGATGGCACGTAGGTTGATCTGTCTAGTAGCAAATTCTTCCTTGAGAGAATGGATGGTCCTGATGCTTGAAACAGGCTATGGTCTATGCTCCTTTTCAAGAAGAAATCATCACTGAATCCTGCATATCAGGACGATCTTCATCCAGTCTCCAACATTTTTCCTGGAAAAGGTCCTGGAAGAAATGGATTATGTGAATCTTTTCCAATCAAATATAGTCCAGGATACAACCCTGAGAAAGCTTTGGTCACACTTGTAGATAAATTTTGGTGGACTCGGGATGGCAGTAATTCATTCATTCTATATATTTTTTTAACCTCTCAGCAGCCTCCAATTCCATTAACCATGGTAATCTTTTGGACTGACTTAGTTGATTGAGTACTGTCCTGGAATGGTCTCCTCCTTCCTTCAGGTCCTGCTCCAACCAGTGTTGTTTGAAGGAGCGCAGTCTACCTCTAGGCCCCTGCTTTGTGGGGTACCACAGGTGTTTTTCTCTCCTTTTTAACATTAGGGTGCAGTCTTACCACCACACTTATGATATTCAAGTTTATATCTCCACCATAGTTGCTATCAAGTGAAGCTACCAAGCTTTGTCACAGTTATAGAGGTTATGGGATCTGAATGGTGAACCACAGACTCCAGTCCAATCGTTCCAGGATTGAATAGCTGTCAATTTTTGAGTCCTACAAAAACTGGAAAATGTTTAAACTTTGTCTTTGAGTGGGGTAGTCCTACGCCATTTGAATTTATTTGGAGACATGGGGGTCCTTCTGAATTCACAATTCCTATTGAAAGAGCAGGTAGCAACTGTGGTTGAAGGCATATCTGCAAAACTTTGCCTTATACATTAATTGTGCCTATTCCTGGAGCTGGGAGCCCTGTTCTCAATCATTCATGCCTTAGTCATCTCCTGTCAGCCTTCCCAGGTAGGACCAGACCAGACAGGAAACACAAACAGATGAGCTCATTCTACTTTATTGTAAAGCAACGTGAACACAACCTTACAAATCTGAAAGTATAAATCTCCCACCATCTCCTTTACATCCTGAGAAACTAGGGAGGGTCCCTTCTGAGCCTTTTTCTCTGCCCATTATGCAGCTGCAAGCTATGCCCTCTCTTATCTGGCCATTCCCTTGGCAGCATTTCTTCATCTGCTCTCCAGGTCTTTCTCACATATGGATTATTGCAATGGATTCATATAGTCCAACCCTTTGCCCAATGCAGATATCAGTTATAATAATATTACTGATAAATGATCATGTGGTTCTGTTTAAATATTTCCAAAGAAAAAGTTCAGCATCATTCTTGAACAATTCTTACTATGTAGAAGTATTTCCTAATAATCAACCCAAGACTGCTGCCTGTGAACACTGAACAGTGAACATATATCCACATTTTTGTCCTATCTCCTATAACAATTCTTTTAACTCATTGTTCAGTTTGTCTCCTTCTCCTCAATAGAATTCCTCTGTGAAACACTTGTTTAATATGTAGGATAATCTTAATCTTTCCCAGTGTGAATGTTTATTCAGAACAATTGTTTTTATTCACATTCTTATCCAAAAATTTAAATAGCAAATGCTACTATTGCTTATACTGAAGTCTACTGAATCACTTAACTTTATTCTAAAATAAGTTAGATACTTGTTTTGATTAGTCAAAAATATCTTTGTTGAATAACCATTGATTTATTAGACAAATGAAACAGATTTCAGAATTTTAGCGTAATTTCAAAACGAAAACCAAACAGGATATGATCCCTGTAGATCACAAAAAAATATGTCTCAAACACCACATTTCTTTAACTAGGTAGTCCTGGACTTTCAACTGGTTAACAACTGTTGACAGTCACGATGGTCACAGAACCAAGCACTTCCGGGCAAGGTAAAACATTGTGCTACCTTCTTCCCCTCCTCCAGTTACAATCACATTTTGGACACCTGCCAACTTGTTTGGCAACCTGTTCACATTTACAACTAGTTGACAAGTGTCCTGCAATCATGTGATTGCAGTTTTCAATCTTCTCTGCCTGCTTCTGAGGAAAGTTGCTAACAAACGAGACAAAGGGTTTGACATGCCCACCCCCACCCAAGCACACTGAGGAATTTTACTCACCTTCATGCAAAGAGGGGAATACTACGCTTGTAGGACTTATTTCTGGGGATGATGAGTCTGCATATCGGGATGAGGTACTACAGCTATCCCGCTGGTGCAAGAATAATAATCTTCTATTTAATATTAAGAAGACCAAGGAGGTTATAGTGGACTATAGGAAAAAAAGAGCAGACATTCAGCCACTGTATATAGAGGGAGTTCATGTGGAACAGGTGGTTGAATGTAAGTTTCTCGGGACCATCATTACAAATGACCTGACTTGGAGCGTAAACACCGCTGCTTTAAATAAGAAGGCACAACAACGGTTGTATTTACTAAGGATTCTTAGGAAACAACAACTGGCTGAGAGTCTACTGACTACCTTCTATCGGAGTTCAATTGAGAGTATATTATCCTACTGTCTCTGTGTATGGTTCTCGAGCTGCACAGTGGCAGAGAAAAAGGCAATTCAGAGGGTGATCAAGACGGCCCAAAACATCATTGGCTGCTCACTCCCCTCTTTGGAAGAACTGTATAGGAATAGATGTAAGAGGAAGATACTTAATATATTGAATGACTCCTCTCATCCGGGACATCAGCTCTTTGAACTATTACCATCGAGAAGGAGATTTAGGGTATTAAGAACAAGGACGACCAGATTTAAGAACAGTTTTTATCCAAGTGCAGTTTTGAGTTTGAATGCAGGGTCATAAGATTTTTGTGGAATTTAAATGGCTGAGAGTAATGGGGTATTTACATTTTTAAATTGCATAGAGATTATTGTATGGTTGGTTGTGTTTAGTTCAATTTTTTTTCTTTTAGTGGTGTTTGTCCCGTTTTACTTTGTGGAAGAGCACCTCATTTCGTTGCACCTGCTTGCGAGTGTAATGACAAATAAATTCTTATGTCTTATGTAATAGTACTGACCTTTGGTTAGTCCCATCAACCTTAGGGGTCAGGATTGATCATTTTGTGGAACCTTTTGTGGAATCTAAGGGCTCTTTCCACAACCATGCTGTAGTACTGTTTATATGTTTTTACATCAGAATGTTATATCAGAATGAAATATGCTGCCCATTACTGTCCCTCTATTATACCTGTCCCAGATTAGCAAATACCAGACTTATGCATTTTAAGGTTGCCTTTGAATAATATTAGAATAAGGGAGGAAATACTATTACAATACTTGTATAGCTAATGATTTATGCCTGTCTCACAGATGAATGGATGAGATAAAGTCATGGAAATGAGGTAGAAAAAAATATGCTGGCAGTACATATTTGTATCTTTTTGATATGTAAGTCTGGGTACATAGCCTATGTTCTGGTAGTTCCGTTATTCTTTGGTAGGAATTCTTCACACAGGGTTAATGCTAAAGACACCTCTCCTTTGGAGTGGCAAAATATTATTCGTACTAGAATCCTAGATCTTGTTCTTATTTTCTGTTTGTGAATACAAATACTTTTGTACACTACTGCCTGAATACTGTCAATACATTTTCCAAACACTGAATGATTTGTAAATAATTTGTAAATTGCTCCTTTAAAGCAATTGGAAAAAATGATATTGAACGCCCTTCACAACTGAAGGAGTAGACTTTGTAGTTTCAAGGTTGAAGTACATAACTATCCCACATGTATGAATGAATCTGAAATACTTAGGAATTAATCTCATTAAGAGCAGTAATAAAGACATACAAACCTATTTATTGCACTTGATTAGATTGTTGATTGGAAGTGTGTCAAATGAAACACTCTGTTCTGGGTTTACTATTCAAAATGCTATTTTAATGATGGAAACCTACTTTAAATGAAGCTATTTATTTTTAAGCCAAATCTGAATGTGGGTCATTCTCTATTTCAATTACTTGGAATTTGGCTGTGGTTTTACTTCATAAAAATTGTTCATAATATCATAACAAGTTTGGATTGTGTTTAGTGTATTTAAGTGGAGAGATATTGAACATGGCAACCTTCTAGACTGCAAATGAAATATATAAAATATACATTGTACTTTGCAGCGTTTTGCCTCTACTACAAATATACAACCAAAATACAAAAACAAAATCACAAAGTTTTGTATTACCTAAACAAAACTAATTTAATTCTGCAATGTCCTACTTATATATCAATATATTCACAATGAATTTAACGAATGTTTATTAAGCTTGCATGTAATATAGCCACATTAATCTTAATATAGCCACATTAATCTTAACATTTAGTCAGAAGTCTATGGTATTCCATTTAATAGGACTTACATCCAAAGAAAGTTACATTTAACATTGCTGAAATATAATTGATCATTCAGATAATTTTTTTACTTCAGTGGTATATACTTCTCAGCCGTCAAAAACATGTTTATCTGCAAGTAAACTGAAGTCGGAACGATACAAATAGGTAACAGGATATTCATTCCACTGACCTTAGTTCCATGAAAATTATGTCGGATTGGGGTATAAATTAAACCAAGTCATTAGTATTTCCCGCCCCCATGAAGGATAAAACTATTTTTATGAAGGACTTTTAAAGAACCCTACGGGATAAACTGCTCGCCGCCCCCGTGATTGAGGAAGACTGGCTTAATGTGGTCCATTCCACTTATTTTTTTCAATACATTTCACTGAGGTTTAACACACGCAACATACACATACACACGAGACAGGAACTAAATATTTTAGGAAGGATAAGATATACTGGATCACCGGTTTTGGCGCTGAGTTAAGAAACGCGAACTTCCTCCAAGACTTCTCTCAACTACCGCCAAACTACTTGGCTAGAAAAACCAGACAGCGGGGAAACGCGGGACTTTGACAAAAAAATTTTTTTTGTCCCCTTGAGTATCTCGGGAGGAGGACGGTGGTCGTGGTCCCTAGCAGCCCTTTCGCCTCTTCCAGATAACGATCTTCACACAGGGAAACGGTCGGAGCTACATTAAACCTAACTAGGGAGGGAGAGGGAGAGAGAGGCCGCCTTCAGTTTAGCCCTCCATTGCCTCCCGCCCCGGTTTCACAAACGGTTTCTAACGGCCTTCGCAACCAGGGTGAACTCGATCTGCTTCCCTTGGGCCGCCAGTATCAACCTCCTTGGGCCGACCTACCTTCTCACCCGCCATCCCTCCTCCACTTCCCCGGGGCTGCTGAGGCTGGACCTCCGCTTCGTCCTAAGAGAACAGACGCCGCGCGGTTGGTGCGGGAGACGCCCCCACGCGCCTCTTTTCTCGGCTGCCGCAGCGGGAAGGTCCCTGGGCGTTCGTACCCGGCACTTCTGCCGACAACTTTCACCGGGCGTGTGATGTTAAAGAAAAAAGAATTCATTAACTTTTCACGTACAGTAGGACGCTTATTGTCTCATCACGCACACGTTATATATAATTTTGTCTTTCAATTGAGAAAAAAAATATTTGTCCATTCTGCATCGAGCACTCTTGTGTTCTGATTTTATTTTATTTATTTATTTATTTATTTATTGAATTTATATTGCCGCCTATTCACCCATGGTGACTCGAGGTGGCTTACAGAATGTAAAACCATATTTAATACAAAAAAACAATAAAAACTAATAAACAGAATCAAATAAATTAATAAAGTGCAATAGAACAAAACCCGGAAAATAAATAAATAAAAATCAACCCCCCACCCCCAACTCTCACCCCACCCCACCCCATGACAGCACATCACACTAGCCATTTGATGGGCTCCATCCCACTCTGGGTTCCCCAGGCAAAACCAGGTCTTCAGTGCCTTCCGAAAGAGTATTAGAGTGGGGGCCATTCTAATCTCTGGGGGAATGATGTTCCACAGAGAGGGAGCCACCATGGAGAAGGCCCTTCTTCTGGGTCCCACCAGGTGTATCCCCCTCAGGGATGGGACCCACAGCATTCCCTGCCTCCGTGCTGTAATGGGTTGAGTAGATGTGACCAGCAAGAGATAGATACCCTCAGATAACCATAAATTTTCCTCCTCTAGTGTTAATTTATAGTACTAGTTAGGTTTATGATAAAAAAAATCAAGGTTGGGTTTTAATTTAAGAATATTTATTTTTGTAAAACTCATGGATGTTCAACCAATAGCACACAAAATATAAGTAAAAGTGAATGCATAAATAAATTAATAAGTTGAGTCTGAGTGTCCCTGAACTGTTCTCTGAGTCTCTTAAAGCAAAAATTGGGTTTTTGCAGAGATATAGTGAACTAACAGCCAGTCAAAAACTCTAGTTTGTATCTATTAAATCAGAAGTCCCTAACCCGAAGTCTGTCAATTGTTTTGTACTGTAATTTTGAAAAATAATCGTTTTAAAAGAAAACAGGATAAAAAGAAGATTCAAACGCCTATATGGCTGGTGCGAATTGCTTCTCCTTTTTGGCCCTTAGATAAATGGAGGCTGAAGGGCACCTGATGGTCACCTTCCTCCTGTTTGGAGGAATATGACTTGCTGTACCAATCAGGACTTCACTGGCTGAAGGCATAGAATAGCAGCAATAGTTTGAGATATTTGGAAGCCTATCTTTGTGAAAGACATGGTGGTGGCAGATCCTATTTTCAGGTGAAATGTTTGGACATAATAGAATGGCTATTCTTCCAAAAACAATGATGCATGTAATCTATGGGATGTATGTCGAGTAGGCCTTTTCTAGGGAGACTTCACAAAAGAGAACTTTTGTCTCTGGCCAATAAAGAGCACTTATTTTTCATTCCCCCCGCTTCTTCTGCTGCATTTGTGAGAATCCTAAAAACAGTTACTACCCAAAAAAACAGGTCCTCCTTGGTTGTGCACTGCTGACGTTCAAGGATGTTAATTCTTGGGGTATGATTGATTTGGTCAGTTAAATCATATAAGAGCCACTGGGTTTTTAAATGTGTAATGAGAACAGGGTCACTAGCAGAAATGGGTTACAGTAAGTCTCCTCAGTCAATGATGATAACCAAGTTCAGAGAACACTAAGAATTCAACATTTAATCTACAGCATTATTCAGTGCTCAGAATAATGTTTGACGTCATATGAGATGAATATCAGTTACATTAACAAACCCTGTCTGTTTTCAGGATCACACTGTTGCTGCAGGAGGCTTCTGGAAATGCTGGAAGTGGCCACTTTTACAACCATTAAATCGATACATAAGCTAGTGGTGCAAAGAGCCATGGAAAGATACATGCTCCGCATTACAAGACAAGATAGAAAGACCTGCATATGGATTAGAGAACAAACACAAATATACAATATCATCAAGAGAGTGAAATAATTGAAATGGAAATGGGCTGGTCATATAGAAAACATTTATTTATAGTAGGATATAATATAAACCTGAGCTATTTACTGCATGCACATTGAACTTGTTCTCTAAGAGGTCAAGGCAGTATAAGTAGCAGTTTCCTAATTTTATTTCTACAAGAAACCTAGTTGGATTAAGAAAATGGTTAATCCAAAGTAATTCATAGAACTCTGTGGTTGAATAGGGGTAGAATTCCAGTCTTCCCATTTCTTCCCATTTCATGTTAAATACACATGCATTGTAAGATGCAAATCTGAGTCCTCGGGACCACATACAATGGCTCCCCAGACCTAGATGCAGCCTTTATAGATCCTTCATATTTGCTGCTGAATTCTAAAATATTATGTTATGAAACTGAAAAAAATATGAAATATATAAAAGTGATCACATAAAGTATTTATTTAGATAATTTATGCATTGTCCAATCTTAACTTACAAGGGCATTCTCTTAAACAGCTCTCAAGGAACATTAAAGCTTTAAATAAAACAGCATTAAAGCATAATTAATATCAAACATACACACTAAAATAGTACTTTTAAATCCACATCCAAATGCATAACGAACATAAATGGAATCTGCTTGCTTGCAACAAGTTAGTGCATTCTGGGATAACAGATTAGACTTTCTTTCATTGAAGAAAGCTATCATATTCCCAATAATATGGACACCACTTGATGAGCCAAGAGGGACAATATGAAGGATCACATCAGGCATTAGGATCCACTAGGCAAGTAAGCAATGAATGGGGAGTGGAGTATGAATTTTGGGAATGTAAATCAGCATATATATTTTAAAAAGGAGAAATATAAAGAAAAGTTTAGGGACTCCGAGAACTCAGAGCAATTCTGAAAAGCAGAAAATTTTGGGACTTGGGCAACCAGGAAAAAAAGGGGCAGGAGAAAATATGCAGAGCTTTCTGCTTTCTTTTTCTTGTTTTCCATTTCTCTTCAGCCAATTCTCTATCTCCTGATCTCTACAAATGTAGACTCTGATGTCAGAGGTAATGAAATACAAAATAAGCAGCAAAATAAAAATAACGGGGGATCCAATGTCAACAAATGAATATTTTTTTTCCTT
Organism: Notechis scutatus; assembly: GCF_049901735.1. Taxonomy (NCBI): domain Eukaryota; kingdom Metazoa; phylum Chordata; class Lepidosauria; order Squamata; family Elapidae; genus Notechis; species Notechis scutatus. The sequence continues at coordinate 164,144,686 of NC_142010.1, read as the reverse complement.
CAATTAAAGTGCTGTGTAAATCTTTGACATACTGTTTGAGGAAATTTTCCAGTCAGAGCTTTCTAGTGGTTAAGAAGGTTGAATTGAGAGAACTGATGATGAAAGTGAGAACTGAACCCAAGTAATATATTGCATAGTTTTTATTGCAATAATTGAGGAAGAACCCAAACAATTAATTAAACCTTAGGTCTAACATATTCATGTTCTACCATGAAAAATAAGAACATTTAAAGTTTTAATGTGTCTAAAGTGTGAAAGAATACTCCATTACAATGTATCTTTTAGATCTGATAGCCATTCCTTCTTTGATGCTCTCTGAGCTTATATTAAAATAAGAGCAAACCCCAGTCCCTACTTGCACTGATGATGTTACCTAGTTTGATAATGAAATGTCTGCACGAAAACCACCAAGCTCAGAGGACCCCACAGTTCAACCCTGAATTACAAATATTATCTTCTATTGATACCTTCCACTATCTTACCTAAGACTTTAATAAAAATATTAATGAGTAATAAATATTAATGAGCCCTATATGGAAAATAGGGCTCCCATAAAAGTATGTGATTTAATTGAAAAGTAATGTGTTAAACGTTCAAGATATAAATGAATATCAATACTAATGAATAGATTTGTATAATTTTCGATAACATAGTATAATTCTAGAATGTACCAGACAGAATCCCAATGTAAGTTATGTGTTTTATATTAAGTATTATAAATATAGGGGAGAGAGATAAAGGCATCATACTCCATATAGTGTACAGGAGAAGTTTTTCTTCTTTTTTAAAGAAGAAAAATAAATAGATGGCTGGAAATAGAACAGACAAAGAATAATAAATATTATGATCTGAATTGAGAGGAGATAAATAAAATAAAATTGAGAAAATTTAAAAGAGAGAAGTTATATAGAAAATTGAAAATGTTAATAAGATATGAAATGGTATATAAAAGAAATATGAATTTGAATTTGTGTCTGTACCAAGAGTTATAACCCGGGATTAAGCAACTTTCAGAAAGGAGATTTTTTTATGCTTTTATGTTTTGTGCTTTTGTGTATTTATGTATTGTATGTCTTGAAGAATTAATAAAACTTGAAAAAAATATTAATGAGTAAAGAGGTCCAGAATTGAAGCTTTTGGCACCTCACCCCACTTGATTCTTCATTCTACTTACATTATGTAAAAAATAAAGATATGTCTACCCCATTTTCCACAATCAATTAAACAAATAATCTAATAAAAAAGTAAATAATCAAGAAGAAGTCTAGCAAGACTTCTTGAGAAATCTATGCTGACCAATGTTATCAAACTGTTTTATAGAAGACCCTCTCCTCAGAGCTAAAGTAATTTTATTCCAATGCGCATTTGGCCGTTCAATTGGGTTAGTTTAGTTTTAACTACACTTAATTATATCTATTAATGGTTTTAATAATGTTGTTTTATATATTCATAAATAAAAAGTCCTCTAGAACTTCTAGAGTCAATGTAGGAACCAAACATTATAAAATTAGAGCACAGTATATTATCCTGACCAATCAGCAAACTATAAAAAAAAACCTTGTTAACCTATTAAAACAGACTATACAGTTCATTTCAAAGTATCCCAAATGCTTTGACATGTGCTTTCAGAAATCAGTGCAGTCTTCTTGAAATTTCTTGGAACCAGGTCCACATCCATGTCTGCATTTAAATGTGGAGACCAAATTCTCTTCTGTTTGTTCCTGACATATAAGCATGCTAGTAAGCAAAATAGGATCCTGTTTATGTTCCACTTCATTAAAAGGACACGTTTTCAAGTGTACAGCTATGGAAGCAATATCGCTGAGTTGCCACCTATCGATAGTGGAGAACAGGGTGCTAAATTTCCAGATCTAGAAAAAGAGATGAACAAAAGAGAGTAAGAAAATATCAGTATTGTGATAATAAGATCTTGCAAATAGCTCTTCCCTATATGAACCAAAGGAAAGTATGGACAATATTTGTATATTAATTATTTCAATAACTTTGAAAACAGGAAAGTGTTTATGTATTTTATTCATTAAATTTATGTGGCCACCGATCTCATTGAAAGAATAAATACTCTCTGGTTTTTAAAAAAATGAAAGATAGTATCAATTATAGGAATTAAACACCTCTTTGATTTTAACAAAATATTTAATGATGTGCTTTAGGTCAAAACACTAAAAATCCAGCATCTATTTTTTTTTTTAGATGTTGAAAAAGCATTTTATATGATTTCTTTAAAACTCTTGGACAAGTACTGGTTAACATGGACATCGATAGTTTTGTAGTCTGCATTGATTTTTTTTAAACCTCTAAGTCATATGTTACTACCTTTTTAAAAGAGCATTTCAGAATTAGAGATTTTAGTCAAACACCAGATGTTCACTATTGTGCTTGTCAGGAAAACTATGCTATCTGTGGTATCTGTTGATAAATAAAATATTCTCTATAGGAGGAAATATTTTTTATTTTAATGTGATTCCTAGGCCCATTTTTGATCTATGTAGTTACCATCTGATGTTGATATAACAAGTTGTTGGTTAAATGCTTTAATTGAGATGGTTGGAAATTATAGTAAAATTTCTAGATAACTTTAGCTATGGATGTGGTACGGGTACAGATGTTAATATACTTCTTATTTGAATGTTCTTGTTTCCCTGATTCAAATACAAAATATATAATTCTTTGGATTCATGGAGGATCTAAATAAAATCCAACTTAGAACTAAACAGAAATTTCCTGACAGCGAGAACAATTAACCCAGAGGTCTCCCCGGTCTATGGACCAGCACCGATCCACGGCATGCCAGAAACTGGTCCATGCAAACAAGCGAAGCACCATCCGCGGCATGTAGGCAGCACATGAAACCACCCCTCCTCTGGTCTGCAGAAAACCTCTCTCCATGGAACCGGTCCCAGGTGCCCACTGAGGGGCCATTGAATTAACCAACGGAACGACTTACCTCCCAGAGCTATGGATGTTCTATTACTAGAGGTTTTCAAGAAAAGATTAGAAGCCATTTGTCTAAGATAGAATAAAGTATCCTGCTTGGACAGGAGATTAGACAAAAAGACCTCCAAGGTCCCTTCCAGCCCTATGATTCTATGATCTTTCCTATAGATGTTATCACCTAGCCAGGTTTGCAATAGGATATATTGTCCCTCAAATTGTCAATGTCTAAGTCATTTCATGTTTCAGGATTAACTGTAATGCACTGTTCTACCTGTGACAAAATTGATAATCAATATGGACCTCCAATTATAAAATCCTTGAACTTTGCATTGTTAACTGCCTAGTTGCCTCATTTTACACCAGTGGTAAGTTCTGACACATGTAAAAACAGTCCTACATATTGTACACTCTAATAATCCGAAGATGTAACCAAAGCATAGTCTTGACTCTTTCAGGGACTTTTGCAGCTGGTACTATAGTCATAATTACATAAAGATGCTCTTCGTTTAGCTGCTAATTATGTTCAGTGAGAGATAACAATCAAAGTGCATTGCCATACTACATATCTATTATTTCTGAGATAATATAATATCACACAAAATACGCAGTCTCCATGTACAGCTTCTACTGACTAATACCAATCCATCTTGTCTGGATTTAATTTCAGCTTTCTTTTTCCTAGCCTATGGTGATGGGAAACTTTAACTTGGCTCCTGTCTGGGAGAGAATCAGTGACAACACAGACATTCATGGTCAAGTCACATTTTAGACCTAGTTTAGAGAGATGCAAAATACCTTAGACTGGGGGACATCTCGAAGGAAGTAGTGATTTACCCTTTTTCCATGAAGCCATCATTTGCCCTTTATAAAGAAGGTTGTTGAGAATATGTTAGAATTCCAGTTGCAGAGAGCCCTGGAAGAAATGACCTGGCTATTTTAAAAATCTAATTGCTATGAAGTTGCTGATCCATTGTTTATTCCTTGAGCAGGAATTTTGAATTTGAATTTAAAGTACTTAGCTTGCATCCAGTAATAATCCACAGTATAACTACGTGATTGGAGGTTCTATGGGCCTATCACAATTGGCACATTTTGTATTTTGTCATAAATTTAAATTGCTAAAATTTTACATAGGCAATACATTTGGAAAACTTTTTTCTAATAATTTGGAAGCATGGCCCAAGATTCTGCACTACACTGCAGCATTGGAAATATTAAAGATTGATAGAATTGCTTTTGCTAGCAATGCTAATGCTGTTTATTTGCCAGAGGCATCATGTCAGTGCTCCAAAGGCTGAGGCAACCTGGCTGATTGGATTGTTTATACCAGAAGCAGCTGCTTTCTGTTCTTGGAGAAATGAACCAAGATATTGAAATTGTTCAGCTTGCTCAATCTGAACTCCATTAAAGTGGCCTGAGAGTTCTCAGTTATGAATATTTTGGTCTTGTCGGTATTAATGGTTAAGCCATGAGGATCAGCAGTTCTTACATCAAACAGAATGTTGTAGGCTTCTCTTTCAATCTCTCTTTCAATTAAAAATAATTCCTGTCAGCAAACATGAAATCTATGATAAATTCCTTGTCCAAATTTTATATTACAATGAGTAGCAAAGACTTTTCACATTATTGCATCTATCACAGAGTTGAGCAGCAAGGAATATGCAATGCACACTTGTTTCATACCTGCATATACAGTGCAGGGAAGCCTCCGGACATTTTGCCATTAACACAATGAGAACATTGTGATCCTCTATACCTCCTGCAGGAACCTACTCTTTTAGCAAGCACATCTTTGGCAGTGAGTGTTTTTTATGATGTTGGTTGACTTGATTCCATTAAATGCTACACAGCAGTGAGCCTCTTTCTATACTTGATGTGCTCCACAAACAAGTGTACAAATATTTGGTAATAACATCTTATTTCTTCTGAAGCTGGTTCTATTATTTTGTGATACTTTTACTGGTTTATTTTCATTAGTCCCTTGCCCACAACTGATAATAGGCTAAATTATTCATGTACTCCTGGGTGCAAAGTAATTGATTATAATCAATAGTGTTCTATTTTATGACTAAACATAGGGTTGTAACTTAGTAAGAGTTGGTTGAGATTCATATAAGCCTAGTAAAACCAGTCAGTCAGCCTATCCTCATTATGATTGTACCATGGACAATTTAGTTGCATATACTGCAGGAAAAAAATGAAATAAAACCTACGTTCTTATCAATATCTGTATTCATTTAATTTTTTCTATATGTTTGGATGATTCCTTTCTCAAGAAAAAAATAGAATGAACGAATAAAATAGTATCACCTTATAGTATATTTCTAACACCCAATTAAACATTACATTATTTACTGTATTAAATAAGAATATTCACAACAAAACGATTTGTAGTACTTCATAGCAAATGTGAAGTTTGTGTCATGCATATTATGAAATGTTACTGTGACCTGATATAAGCTCACTTATAAATTTAAGTGAACATAAGGTAACATAAAAAAACAAACAAATTAAAAATAACCTTTATAATAAAGCAAAGTTTAGAAATTTTGGGTACTTAGCAAAATGGCAGCTTTTGAGATTGGATACCAGAACTCGTAGAGGGTGATTATATGCCCGTCTAGTTAAAATGAATTATATGTATTTTGATTATTCATTTATTTTATTTATTTTTATTTGATTTGATTTGTCAATCGCTTACAACATAATAGGTATAAGTAAAAACATAGTTATGAATACATGGATACATATAAGAAAAATAAAAGAACAATAGGACAGGGACAGTAGGCACGTTGGTGCGCTTATGCACGCCCCCTACAGACCTCAGGAAAGGGATGAGGTCAATAGTAGACAGTCTAAGGTTAAAGTTTTTGGGGTTTGGGGAAGAAACCACAGAGTCAGGTAGAGTATTCCAGACATTGACCACTCTGTTGCTGAAGTCGTATTTCCTGCAATCATGTTTGGTGCAGTTAACCTTGAGTTTGTATCTATTGTGTGCTCTTGTGTTGTTATGGTTGAAGCTGAAGTATTCATTGACAGTTAAGTCATTGCAATGTATGATTTTATATACCATACTTAAATCAGACCGAAGACGGTGTAATTCAAGGTTTTCTAGGTCTAGAATTTCAAGTCTGGTGGCATAAGGTATTTATGTTTTATAGGCATAAAACATAAAGGATATGGATTCACAATCTTTGTTCAAACATACTATTTATAATAATATATGATTAAACTTCAGTGGAACTCTTGTTAAAGAGGTAGACTTGACGGTAAACTGCTGTTATATTCATGCATATGTCTACCTAGTTTTTTTGAAAGCATTATGTAAGTGACTTATGCCATTGACTTCTTTAAGGGAGGTTGGTTGTTTTTTTTTAATATTCCAAGGCTATTTATCACTAGTATTTCCTGGGGGTCCCCCATTTAAGCACAACCTGATCAGATCCTGCTTAGCTTTTAAAGATAAATCAGGGTTGAACAGGTTTTGCTACTTAGATCAATGGAGCTGTTATCACAATGTTTTATCAGTTAGTTACATAATTTTTATTTTCATTTATCAAATTTTTAAATCACACATGTCCCTCACAAAGGCAAGCAATTTTAAAAGGCAAGGGAACAGCTTTCAATGCAGCCTCATGCACACTGCAATACATAACTGTTTGTCACTGAGATAAAAAAAATGGAGCTTGGAATCTAAAGTATGCAAAGAGGATTACCTCATGAATTGGGGGCTATGGTTTGGCCAATTATTTTGAAATTTGTCATTTGGAAACTCTGACCTTTCATTTGAGAAGTTTAAGTCAAATTCTATAATCATGCAATTCTGCTTGTCACAGGATTGTTTAAACTATAGTATGTTCATGTTTAACTAAAATTACAGGTAGTCCTTGACTTATGACTACAACTGAGCCCAAAATTTCTGTTACTAAGTGAGACATTTCTTAAGTGAGTTTTGCCCCACTTTACAATCTTTCTTGCCATAAGTTGTTAAGTGAATCACTGCAGTTGTTCAGTTAGTAACCTGGTTGTTAAGTATATCTGGCTTCCCCACTGATTTTGTTTGTCAGAAAGGTGATCTCATGATCCAGGACATTGCAAGTCATAAATATCAGTTAATTGCCAAGTGCCTGAATTTTGAACACATGACCATGGAGATGAGGCAAATGTTGTAAATGTGAAAAATAGTCATAAGTTACTTTTTTCAGTACCATTGTAACTTTGGACAGTCACTAAATGAGTAAGTTGAGGACTACCTGCACTTTGTGATGCTAAAATATGCATAACTTAGAAGCCAAATATAAATATCCCCCTGTCCTTCTATTTGGATAATTCTGCTGTACTTGTCAGCTTGGAAGCCATTTTTCTTTGAGGCTTCTGGGCTGCCACATTCAGTCCCTGGGAATTTGGGAGGGGGGATTTCAAAGGAACGGTGGAAGATTAGCCACAACAACATTCCTTTCTCAGAAAGTCAAGAACATGTTACCCTGCACCTGGAGGGGAGTGACTGGGAATAGTTTCCAGTTGGAACGAAGTGAGAATTAGACAATGTGATGGACAGTTGGGTGCAAGGGTTGGATTTTGGGGGTTTTTTTTGGGTTAGGGAAAACCTGGAACTCTCAGATACTTGGAATGCTGATAGTACTTTTGGTACCCCCAGCGCTTACCTTTCCACAGACTCTCCACGATGTTCTTCCATGAGAATATCTTTTCTTTTCCCATAGCAGAAAAACCATTCCTCTTTCATGGAGCAAAGTAGCACAGATATCCCTCATCTGTACTGACACCTGAGCCAGCTGAGACAAGCTAACACTATCCAAAAATCCAGCAATGTATTTCAGAATCTCCAAGGGAAGACTAGTTAGAGCAATCCTTTCAATCCTTTGTCTACCTCTTATACTTTTCTTGGCTTCTGAGAGCACAGGATCAATCTCTGGCTTAACAGCAAATGCCATGAGGTGCTGGTTGTAGATAACATTTGTCTTTTGCTCAGAAGGATGCCAAGGATATTGAACAAAAGTGCATCCCAAATAGGCAAGTGGGCAGCGACGCTGGAACCACCCATCTAGGGAGGACTGGATATCTGCATGAACATTCTTGAAATGTGAAGAAAATTCATCTCTCCTAAAAAAGTGGTTGCAAGAGAATGTAAATGCAGAGCTGCTTTTGTTGTATCTTTGGGTAACACTCTCACTATGGAGCTGTAGATGGAGGTCCGGTGGATCTTTTGTATCCAAAATATCTGCTAGAACAGCTTTTGAAGAAAAAGGTTGGGCAACAAAGCTGTATGTTTGAGTCCCGAAATCCACATATAAGGCATCAGTGGACTTTGTTTTAGATATCTCATGACCTTTTAGTTCCTTCTCAAGAGCGCACAACAGTGTGGTTTTTATTGTGTTTGATTTGGGAAGTTCTTCAACACCTATGTCCAACTCTGAAGTATCCAGGGATACGCTCTTACCTGGCTTTTTATGTGCCACAGCATCCCCAAGCTTTGCTCTTTTGCCACAGTAACTAAGTGGTGGTCTGAAGGTGGTCTCAGTCTTCAGTTCCTGAGCTTCCAGGTTTCCATATACAAAGTCTTTTTCTCTGGGAGTGCAAGCAGCCATCTGACCAAAATGTATGAGCATCCTTCCATGGTGCACCAAGTACATGTTATACTCCCCAACAGGAACTTCATTCTTCAGTCTCTCTAGCACTCCATCTTGCCATGGAGCCAACCCTGTTTTTTCAGCTGCTAAATTGATTTGATGGATTTTGTTTTTTTCAGTGCCTTCTGTACTGCTGGTTTCTGCCACAGTGTTATCAGAATCATGTTCTTTACATGGAGATCCACTTTCAGATGCATTTTTTGTATTTCTGGTTGACAGGTCTGATACCTGGCATGCTTTAAATTCTTTACTAAACATAGTTTCCCAGCTTTTGTAACCAGTCAAATCCACCCCTTCTTTAGTTTTCGCCAGATTTTCACGTTCCTGTTGGGTGAGCACAGCTGCCTCAGCTTCATTTGTTGTGCTCTGTTCAGCAATTCCTCCAACAGCTTTTTCTTCAAAGCAGTCAATATCATCTGTTGTTTCTTCCAGGGTACAAGCCCCTCTGCATTCTGGGAAAAGCTCAGCCATTTTGAGTGCTTTAAAGAGAGCTGCCTGATCTCTCAGAGCTATGGCTACATCCAGGCACTCTTCCTTGGGCTGTTGCTTCATAATGTTCTCATGAAGAATGGCTTCAGAATCTGTACATGGCCAACGGTTCCATTCCATAGAACAGGAAACTACGCTGGCAGGGCAAACTTGGAGATGTTTTGCCACTTTAAAACGGGCCATTGTAAAAGGGCAGCCATAAATAGAATTAAGGCATGAAACTTGTTCCAGGGGACACAGGAGTTTATGATCATCCTCTTTGCACATATGAAAAACAGCACCACAGTGAGAGTGGCAACTGATCACCACACATGAGACTGAAGGCTCTGCTGGAGCTTGGCAGTATTTGTTGAAACACTTCTCACAGTGCTTATGTAGTCCAAGTGGAGTCCGCCGCCTGCTAATCTAAAAGAAGGCAGGGGGAAAAAAGAAAAGCAAGTATTCAAAGCATTTAGGAACACTGAAACAATGTTTATAGATAAAAGAATTCTGCATGTTGAAATGTAAATGAAATGTTTTACACAAAAAAAGATTTGGCAGATAACCAGCCATTTTCAAAATAACGATGAGATGTAGCTACAACTCTGCAAATTTTTAATATAAAAATCAAGTAACTATTCATCCATAACCAATAAGAAAATTACGACTGTCTGAATCATCGCAAAACATGAATCCTGAACCTACAGTGAAATTAGAATAGAATAAAACAGAAATGTTATTGTCACTTTAAATGTACACTAACCAGCATACATTAAAATGAAATTTCGTTGAATTCAGCTTTCAAAAGATAACCATTATGTATATACACACATATATATGACACAGAGAAATATCAAAGTCTAGTTCAAATGTATACATGTGAATAGTGAAAAAAAAAGAATCCTGAAAATTTACAATAAGGAACAAAGCTGTTAAAAAATCTAGTAGTCTTGCTATAAATATCTCCTCCCAGAGGGAGCTACAGACTGTGAAGTGGGTGTTTGGAGTTTCTAACGATACTTTGAGCTCTAAGCACATAGCATTTGTAAACAGTATCCTGAATAATGGGAAGCGAGCTTCCTACAATCTTCTCAGCTGTCCTTACTATTCTCTGTATGGACTTTCTATCTGAGGCACTGCTACCACCAAATCAAATTGATGCACTTGTTAAAATGCTCTCAATCATGCCTCTGTAAAAAGTAGCCAGGACAGAAAGAGAAAGATGTGTTCTCCTCATCCAACGCAGGGAATGCAGATGCTGCTTTGCATGCTTCACTAAGGATGACATGTGGAGAAACCAGTTCAGAGACCAGTTAGTTATCTGCACCCCAAGATACTTAATACTACTGACCACTTCCACAGCCGATACAAAGCCTTGATACAAAGTGGAATATGACTATGCCGCTCTTTTTAAAATCAACAATGATCTCCTTTGTTTTGTTCACATTCAAAACTGGGTTATTTTTATTGTACCAGTCCACCAAAGCCTCCACCTCCTCCCTATAAGAATCTTCATTGTCATCCTGGATAAGCCCCACCACTGCTGTATGGTTCGCATACTTCACAATATGATTCATAGTAGACCTGACACAGCATTTAGGGTCATCAAGGTGAACAGTAACAAATTCACAGCCGTGTGGGGAACCTATACTCAAGGAGATGGAATTGGAACTTTCCTTCCAACTTGCACAAACTGGCGCCCATCAATAAGGAAATCAAGTATCCAGTTACATAAAGAAGTATTAAAATCTAATAGGCCCAGTTTGTTCACCAAATGCTGAGGAATGATTGTGTTGAACACCGAACCAAAGTCAACAAACAGCATTTGCACATGAGTATTCTTCTCCAGGTGTGTCAAGCTAAGATGAAGCATGCAAGAAAGTGCATCATCTATAGAGTGGTTCTTCTGATAAGCACACTGTAATGTGTCAAATGTAGGGGGAAGGCATGAAACAATATAGTCCTTTAACAATCACTCAAAACACCTCATCATAATGGAAGTGAGAGCAACTGGACAGTAATTATTAAGGCATGTAATTATATTTTTGGGGGGAGACTGGTACAATGATAGCAGTCTTAAAACATGATGTAATCAAGGCCTGACGCTGTGAAAGATTGAACATATCTGTAAGAACAGAGGCTAGCTGGTCAGCACATACCTTAAGTATTTGCCCAGGTGCTGAAATTTATTTCCCCATTACCCAAAGCTACTTTCTCTTTTAAATGTGGTTGTCCGCCTACAATAAAAGAAGAAGCAACCAGTGTTTGACCAACATTTAATTGGAGAAATAAGGCCTAAACTGAACCTGGAAGTATATTACAGTTAATCTTTGACTTAGTAGCACAATTGAGCCCAACATTTCCATTGTTAAACAAGGCAGTTGTTGGGTTATGCCCCATTGTGACCTTTTTGCCACAGTTGATGAGCAAATCACTGCAGTTAAGTGAATCCAGCTGTTGTTAAGCAAATCTGACTTATCCCATTGACATTGCATGTTGGAAGCCAGCTGAAAAGGTTACAAATGCTGATCACATGGCTTTGGTACAGTGCAACTGTCATAAGTACCTGCCAGTTGCCAAGCACCCAAATTTGATCACATGACCATGAGGATACTGCAACAGTCATAAGTGTGAAAACTGGTCATAGGTCACTTTTTTCTGTGCCATTATAACTTTGAACAGTTTGTGATCTATTTTCTGTTTTTCTTCTCTACATAGCACTTAGACAAAAAAAAAAAAATCAACAAGTAGTCCTTAATGGTATTATATCTACATGGAGGGAAGCAAGCAGTGGGGTGCCACAAGGTTCTGTCTTAGGCCCAGTACTCTTCAATATCTTCATAAATGACTTAGATAAGGGAATAGAAGGAGAACTTAGCAAATTTTCAGATGATACTAAGCTGGCAGGAATAGCCAATACCCTGGACAGATCAATCTTGACAGACTTGAACACCGGGCCCCATCTAACAAAATGAAATTCAATGTAAAGAAGTCTTACACTTAGGCAAGAAAAACCAAAAGTACACATATATACTGGGTGAAATCAGGCTTAATAGCAGTAACTGTGAGTGGGATCTTAGAGTCTTAGTGGACAACCAATTAAATGCAAGCCAACAGTGAGTGGCGGCAGCCAAAAAAGCCAATGCAATCCTAAATTGCTTTAACAGAAAGGAATACAATCAAGATCGACTGAGGTACTAATACCAGTCTATAAAGCCTTAGGAAGACCACACCTAGAATACTGCATCCAGTTTTGGTCACCATGCTATAAAAAGATATTGAGTCTCTAGAAAGAGTGCAGGGAAGAGCAACAAAGATGATTAGGGGATTGGAGACTAAAACATAAGATGAACGGTTGCAGGAATTGGGCATGGCTAGTCTAGTGAAGAGAAGGATCAGGATAGACAGGATAGACAGGATAGACAGGATAGCAGTGGTCCAATATTTGAGGGGTTGCCACAGAGAGGAAGGGGTCAAGCTATTTTCCAAAGCACCTGAAGGCCAGACAAGGAATAATGGATGGAAACTGAACAAGAAGAGATTCACCTGGAAATAAGAAGAAATTTTCTAACAGTGAGAGCAATCAACCAGTGGAACAGCTTGCCTTCAGAAGTTGTGGGAATTTTATCTGTAGAAGCTTTCAAGAAGAGACTGGACTGTCACCTGTCAGAAATGGTGTAGGCTTTCCTGCTTGGGTGGAGGGTTGGACTAGATGACCTACAAGGTCCCTTCCAAATCTGTTAATCTGTTAAAGATCACTGCTGCAAGTGTAGTAATATGTAGATGGACTGTTTGAATATACCAGTGGATCATTTGGGAAGAAAAAAGGAATAAGCAAAAAACAAGGAGATAAGAAGAAAGCAAGAAAATGTCTTAATTGTCCTCTTAACAGATTAAGCAACTTGAAACAGGTTATTTACATTAATTACATTAATTTGCATTCTTTTACTGAGTAGGGAATTGAGATTTAGACATCATAAAATTTCAAATTATAGAAATTTGCTCATTTCTACATCTAATTGTTTAACTATAGTTGAGGACTTCCAGAGTTGCTTAAATGACTGGCCATATAGATTTTTTTAAACAATTTATACTCATCAGCACAAAAAGCAATTAGCATCAGATAGCTATTTTCTATAAAGACAGGGTTATGAAATTATTGAACTATCAATTATTATTGGATTAATATCCCATTTCTTCATTTAGGAAGTAGAGAAAATAAGAAGCTGAGAAACAGAAATTTAACAGAAGCCCACTCATCATTCATAACATGGTTTTTTGTTTCTGTATGAAAGTGGCCATTGTAGTTCATTTAATAAACCAGAGAAACAAACATGATTTAGCAGACTATGCCAACTCAGTTAACATTTGAGAGACTTTACCTGCTGGCAATTATTATAGAGAACCATTATTAGATCACCACCTCAAACAAAACTGAAGGGTAAATGACACTAACAAAAAAACACATTTTTTCTTTATAACTATTATTTTTCAAATGTACCTACCATAGTTCCAGTCAGTTGTCTTTGATGTCTCTGGAAGAAAAATTAAAATAGTTAATCAAAAGAGATCAGCTCCTTCCTGAAATTTAAAATGAGATGTGTGATACTGCATTTAAAGAGATACTATTGAAAAGCAATACCAAAAGTATGGTTTTAATGCCATTAGCTTACAGATTGTATTTGACATTTTATTATTAGAATAAAAGGAGAAGGATAAAAGATAAATTTACCAGAATTCCTAGGATGGCTTGAGAGTCTATTCCCCTTGAAAATTATACCTATTCCTTGCATGGAATAGGTATAATTATATAAGGCAAGGCCCAACAGTTGTGCATGTCAGCACTTAAACAGCAATTAATATAATTTGGGCAGGGGCAGTTAACACAGTAATAATGAATCCCTACTTCTTTCTCCCAGTCAAGACCAACAGTAGAATAAAGAAGGAATTTTGAGCCAACCAGATCCATATATATATTTTGTAATGTCACCCTATTAGTGATTACATGTTTTTGTTAAATCAAAGTGAATGTGGGTCTCCTCATTCTTAATACTATGATATTGCAATAGATTGACTATAATAAACATTTACTTTTCCTCCTAGAAGCAGAAAAGCCACACATTCTGACATACAGTAAACTCTTCAATGCTATTAGTTGGCTACATAATGAGTTTACAACTTCCTCCATAGTGTAATTGATGCTTTCAATGCTAGGATTACTAGGAGTAAAACTAATTAATTGATTTAAACCCAGAGACAAAAATGCAACTGACTATCCATTGTTCATGTTTCTGCATTTAAAAAGATATGCAACTTTTAAGATATGCAATAATATGAAATAATTTGCATATACGATATGTAAAAAATATGCAATATGTAAATGGACTCCTCTCAGAAATTTTCATGCTGTTCCACATATGATTAAGTATAACTGACTTTGTGATCATGTCCATACTGAAGATGGAAAGCTTCACCAGATGACATTCTCATTATTATTAGCCATTAAGGTTTGAGCACTTTTAAAAAGGTTGCTATTTCAGATTATGATATTGTTACTAAGTCAGTTTGACAAAAAGAATTAAGTGAGATTGCATTTGCATAATAGTAATATAAACAAATATTTACTTTTCCAAATAAATACTTTTCAGATGAATTATTTCAAAATATTGTTTGAAATTTAAACAACATATGTGTCAGCCTCAAGATATCTTCCATAATATATATTCTGCATCCTAACTATTGCATCTTCTGTGCTGCTATGCAAATCTATTTCTTTCGGCTGTCATTAGCAACGGAGGGAGGGGGGGACTTGGAGGGGAAGAAAGCTGGAGGTGTTTTGCATTCCTTTGCTGTGGTTAGCAAGGGGAGGGGGATTCCTTTCTTTAACTTTCCATTTCTTGGCTAGCTTCTATCCCCTTTGCGCAACTGCGAACTTTTATCAAAATATGTCAAGGTCAACTGACAGAAGCCTCATCACCACCACCACCACCACCGGGAGATGGCCACATGATCTTATTCAGAACTTTTAATTGGAAGAGTCATTTGGACTTTGGGGGGTGGGAGCATTTCCATTCCTTTGTATATGTCATCTGCCCGCCAATTTCTCAGATTCGGAATTAAATCTGTAGCTTTCACTTTATTTTCCAGTAAAAGGATAATTTTGCTCTAACCCATGGAGTCTGAGTATTTCTTTCTTGGGATTTGAAGGGAGCACAGTCTGACAATATGAGACTCCTTTTTTTACATATTTCCATAGATAAGAAAGTATGTGAGACTTATTTCAACTAGTTGACTTGATAATTTATCAAATGCTCATAGTATATCAACTAATTTTATATACGACTTTGATAATTATCAATCAGATATATATTATCAGCATGCAATAATATGTGTTCAATGCCAGTTCCTTTTGTATTCAGAATATCCTTCAATTTCCATTAAGACAGGTCAATAGTCCCCAAACCTAATTTACTATAGGAGGAGATGAAAATCATCCTTGATGAATTCCACAGGGCATCCTGACAGATGAGGAAATAATTCATTTTGTAATATTCTTGGCTCAAATATTAATATAGCACATCTTAATGCAGTGAGTAAAAAAGGCAGCTGTTAAATTAAGATTTGTTCTGAAAATTTAAATTATTTTGATATCTCAGATATTCTGTACCAAGTTATAATGATCTCAGTTTTTCTTCTCTCATGGACCAGTCAACTAAGGGGTGGGATGCTAAAAAATATGTCAGGAATAAATCTGAATTGAAAAAAACAAATTCTTGTTGCAAAGAATTTAACTACCAAATCAAACTTTAGTCCTTACACTTATAGCATTTTCCATGTAGGGGAATTAAAAATTAGTTGAAATTGTCTTATAGTCCAAAAAAAGAAAAATTTCCAGCTATAATTACCTGGTCCATAACTACTACTCTAAAAATATTTAAAATATGTATATAAAAACCTGGAAAATGCTTAGTTAAGCCATATTAAATAATTCATGCAACTTGGTTCTATCTTTTGGAGCTTTTGATAACTACAACAACTTCTGAAAGAGAAGTATAAGACAATCACAGTTCATCAGCTCCCTGTATAATTAAAACAGAAACAATAAACAAGTCCAATGAATCATAATATTCTGCAGTTAGAAGGGACTATTAGGGTCATCTAGTCCAGGAGTGTCAAACTCATGTAGTCATGGGAGTATCACATGACGTATCATGACTTTTTCCCCCTTCGCAAAACCGGGCATGGGCGTGGCCAATGCGTGTCAAATCCAGCCCTCAGGCCACGTGTTTGACAGCCCTGATGTAGTTCAACCCTTTGAAACATGCAGGAAAATTATTCAAATCATCTTTGTGACATTACATTTTTATCTGTCTTCAAGTTAGTGTTATTATTATTATTAAATGTATTTGTCACTCATCTTGTAATTTGAGGCTTGTTGAACCCCTCATGACTGCCTGAACAAATCCCTACACTTTTCTTGGCAAGGTTTTGCAGGAGTAGATTGCCATGACATTCTTCCTAGAACTGAGAGAGAATCATTGGCCCAAGGTCATCCAGCTGGCTTCATGCATAAGATGAGATTAGAACTCCTGGTCCCTGGTTTCTAGTCTAATGCCTTAACTGCTAACCAAACCAGCTCCTGACATAACTTGTCTTGACTGTCTCTCTCTTCTTAAAAACTTCCAGAGATGAAGAATCACCAATTATTGTTAGTAGTAATGTCAGAAAGTGTTTTCCTTACATTTAAGCAAAATCTAAGTAGCTGCATATTGCATCCATTATTTCTGATCCTAGTTTCTGAGGCATTGGAGACTAGTTCTTGATCATCTTCCCTATGACATTCTTTTATGTATCTGACATTATGTCTTCCCTCAGTCTTCTTTTTACATTTCAGGTTCCATCAGCTATTCTTAAAGGACATGCTTTTAAGTCCTTGCATCATCTTTGCAACCATCCTTAGAAAGTGTTCTAACTTGCCCATACCACAGATTATACTGCTTTAAGTGTGATCTCATCAATGCACTAACTAAGCTGACTAAGTTGACAGATTTTTGCTAAACCAGTAAAACAATTAAAAATAGATGATCTCTGTTAAGGTATTGAGATTTAAGAGCTGACCAGTTGCTATAAGGCTGATGCAATGTAAGGCTGGTGCAATGAGAATGAATCAGCATTGGTATTGCCTTTTTAAGACTAAGGATGGCTCCACAGAAGTCTTTACCACTTTAAGAAGTATCTATATAACGGCAGCCATTAGAGAGTACGTTTTCTCTCCTTGTGTCCTATATCTATTGCAGAGTTCTCCGTGTAGTGTTAAGAAGATTGATTGCTTATCAGCAAGTTTGATTGCCTACCATATATATTACAGTATATGTCTTGTATATAAACCACTGTTAAATGTCTAAGCCTCTGTGTGCTGTGTTTTGTTCCTGGGTTGTCTCATTATAGTAGTCACGCTGCAAACGTTCTGACAATCTCTTTGCCGGTCAAGGAAATGTTAAGTAAATTAAGTATCCCTCCTTTTTCCATATTCATTGGGACCAGAATTGGAGTTGTAAATGGAATGAAACACCTTTTAGAGCTGTCATTTATTTTCTTGGTGAACAGGTCCAATGGAGGTCCTTCCCTGTGTCACTTACTGATATACAGTTGCTCTTTTCAGAGAATCTCTTCTGAGTGAAGTTCAGGAGGATGCTTTAGCTGTTCATTATAGTTTCTACCTTTGATCAAGTTAACTAAAGTGCTTTCATAAATGATCTTCTTGACACTTCTGTCACATTAACTTTCTTTATTAAAGCTCCAGTCTGTGATTCTTAAAATAACTAGCATGCTGATTGATACATAGCCATCTTGAGTGAGAAGAAGATGAGTAGGAAGAAAGAGAAGTTTAGTAGTACTAAATCAGTCTAAGTCTATTCATGCTGTTTATGATAAAAACCCAGGATACTTTTCAAATGTTCCCACTCTGAATGTTCTACAAGTATATCCACTATTTCTGAAGTGAAGCAGCTGTAACTGACTGCTAATTGTGTGAGTAACATGCCAGATGATAGTATATATCCAAATCTTCAATTTTATCAGTGACCTTGAAAAAGCAAAGCCAAAATAAACAGCTTTCAATGGTGGGCCAGGAAAAGAATTATTTATTAGAGGTTAGCCTCATTATTCATACAACATACAAATATTTTATCAAAGGATGAGCTTTCTGAAACTTTACAAGGGTTAATGAGTTTTTAAAAGATATTGTTAAACTATGGAACTGTTGAACCACTTTCTGCTCACACAAGTCTTTAACAGCTCGACTGGGCTACTGATATCTAGCAAAGTAATAAATCCAAATATTCCTCCCAAGAATTCAAGAACTATTCAGTTTAGTAATATCCCAATTTCATAAATTAAGAGCAAAAAAGCTGACCACAGCACACTTAAATCTACAGGTAGTCCTCGCCTCATGACCACAATTGAGGCAGGAACTTTGGTCATAAGTCATTGTGATCATAAGTCGAGTTACCACATGACTGTGTGCATTTTTGGGGGTCCTGGGCCTGTGTAACAACACAGGAGGTTACAACACAGGAGGCTGATAGACACACAGCCAATAAATACCTCAGCCACACATGTTCTTACAAAAAAGCCAGCCAATCTGCAAACATCAACTCCATCAACCAATCAAGAAATGACAACACAGCCAACCTCCCCACCAGTATATATAGGGAGACGGCAGCTCTGATCACGCTTTGCTCGCACAAGCATGAAGCCGAAAGCACCAGCCTGAAGATGGTGAGTAGGACCTTTTCGAAACGTTGCCAAGTTGCTCTCAATCTTACATGGGAAAAGACCCGAACATGCCAAAACCTGCATACCTGTACCCATGAAAATCTATGAAAACACACACACACACACACACACACGTTTACAACTGTAAATATACAACAGTGCTACCGTTTTGGCATTACATTTACCATGCATACAAAGATATTGCTAAACCATTAATTTTCATATTATTGATATAATATTTGATTTTTGGTTCTATTTATCCTGGCTATTTTTGTTCCGACCTTCCCTTCTTTTTTGTAACCACTGATAAAACTTATTCCACATTTCATATTAAACTGATTCCCCCTTATTTTTCAATTCTAAAGTTAGCCTATGCAATTCTGCACAAGCCATTATTTTCCTTATTATTTCTCTTTCTGGTGGTATGGTTTCATTTTTCCAATATAACCTTCTATCATTATTCCCAAGAGAAATAATTCTGGTTTAAATGGAATATGCTCTCCCACCATTTATTCCATCCAAGTCTGTATCAATCTCCAGTATTTTTTTTTTCATAGTTACACATCCACCACATGTGGTAGAACATACCTGGTAAGTCCTTGCACTTCCAGCATTCTGGGGATAAATTTTTGTACATTTTGGCAAGCCTTGCTGGGGAGAGGTGCCACCTGTAAAACATCTTGTAAAGGTTTTCCTTATAAGCTGTGGCCATTGTTAATTTCCTATTATTTGCCAGAGATTCTGCCATTTAACCAGTTCAATATTATCTGCCAGACATTTGAAGACAGAAGAACAACTAAAGAACAACGAAAGAAGCGAGCACTCCGCAAAGCCAGAGCTGCAAATGCTGCAACAATGGTGCCCACATGTCTGCACAACATGTGGCACAACATTCCATGCCCGTATAGGCCTTACCAGCCACTTGCGGACACACTGTGGACAGCCCAAAACCCACTAGATGTCAAGGTCCTCTTCAAACATGATGGACGAGCATCATGAGTTTGAGAAGACTCAGGGAGACAGTGGAGGACAGTGGGGGCTGGGATGCTATGGTCCATGGTGTCACAAAGAGTTGGACATGACTTAGTGACTGAACAACAACAGGGTTAGGCTTAAGTTTACTTTTCTACCTCTTGCTAAGTGAGGACCATGTCTTAACTGAGAAACCTCCTTCAGAAAAAAAATGGCTTAGGAACCGTGGTGGGATTCAAAAAAATTTATTACCGGTTCTGTGAGCGGTTCTTGGTGGGCGTGGTGTGGCTTTTTGGGTGTGGCTTGGTGAGTGTGGTAGGGGAAGGATATTGTAAAATCTCCATTCCCACCCTTCTCCAGGGGTAAGAATACTGTAAAATCCCTATTCTCTCCCCACCCACTAACCTACTTTACAGCTCCGTTCTCCTGTGCAGGGCAACAAAAGAAGACCCAGCCAATCAGCTGGGACTCAGGAGGCAGAGAATAGATGGGGGTGGGGCCAATCAGAGATGGTATTCTGAACTACTCAAAATTTCCACTACCGGTTCTCCAGAACTGGTCAGAACCTGCTGAATACCACCTCTGTTAGGAAGTAGAATCTCCCCCTTTTTTTTTTCTTTACTCCTACAACAGGTATAAGAATGGTTTTGCTTTTTTTCTTCCTTAACAAGGTCTATTGGAAGAGTAGAGGGACCTAATCTTAGCAATATTGTTTCCTGCCTTTCCCTCAGTGGTGAGATTCAAAAATTTTTACTACTAGTTCTGTGGGCATGGCTTGGTGGGTGTGGTGTGGTGGGCGTGGTTTGGTGGGCATGGCAGGGAAATACTGTAAAATCTCCATTCCCTCCCACTCCTGGGGGAAGGTTACTCCAAAATCCCCATTCCCTCCCCACCCCACTAACCTGCTTTCCAGCTCCGTTCTTCTGTGCAGGGCAACAAAAGAAGACCCAGCTAATCAGCTGGGACTTGGGAGGCAGAGAATAGATGGGGGCTGGGACAATCACAGTTGGTGTTTGCTGGTTCTCCGAACTACTCAAAAGTTCTGCTACTGGTTCTCCAGAACTGGTCAGAACCTGCTGAATACCACCTCTGCTTTCCCACCTCAGCCTATGTAATTCTATGAACACTGAGGCTGCATCCATTGATAAAATTTAGTGGGTGCCCTAGTTTCCACTCATCACAATAATAGAAAAAAGGGTTAAAAGAAAAACTATTCACCTCATCTTCATGTTGACCTTGAATCTCTAAGCTGCTAAGAGGCACTATGCAATCTGGGGTGCTATTTGAGGTTATGACTGATTCTCCTGGGTTATCAGAATGTTCCCACTAAATGAAGGAAAGAAGAACACCAATGCTCTTTCTCATAAGTCTCTTGTCAAATCCTGGTAATAACTTTACTAGGAAAATTTGTCTAAGTTTATGAGGGTCATAAAAGTCTCTCAGTGTATGACAATAGGAGTGAAGAATTTTTAAAAAATGATTTTTAAAATTGTCCTAAGTGCAAACTTTACCAAAGACTCTCTTATGCTACCAGTAGATATTGTTAGGGATAACATTGTTTACCCTAACTGGTTTGGGTAAAAAATAATAAATAAGTTATCATGGTTTGTTGGTTAAAGTGTGTGTAACTTTAACTACAAGAATGTAATTAAGGGTGTGGTTGTAAAAGCACCATAAAAGAAGCAAGTCAATTGCAGCTCTCTCTCTCTGGCTTAATGATCCCTAATTACTGGATGGATTGATGACTGCGTTTTTCCTTACTGGAACGGAGGAGAGAAAGGAGTGTTGATTTCTCAACTGGAGAGAAGAGATAATACGGACTGATTTATTGTAAGTGAACTGACATTGGCTATTCAACACGGATTTTGCAAATTGAGTATCCCCGACTGGACTGACTGAAATGATACATGACTAATGGACCGTTTATTTTGACTATGCTATAATTCCTAATGGAATAAACTATATTTTTGATAGCACAAGCGTATCTGTTTTTTACTGCGTGTTAACTAAAATACAAACTTATCTCACACATTTACCTGTCTGCCTATCTGACTACGCTACACATTCTGTTTAGTTTGTTTTCCTTAACACTTGTTGGGGAATTCAGGCTTAACAGATATAACAAATCTAGAAGCAGGTTTATTCCTCCCCCTTGCAGGTACACAAGATAATTTTGCAAGGAGGAGAAGTAAACATGAAAGGTTGAAAATCCCTGGGAAAAAATGTATTCATTTCAGTATGTAGATACATGGTTAGTCTTCCGAAAAGAAAAGGGCATATAGATTCTTGTAATTGTGATTAACATGTAGAAGTTTCTGTAGTTTATTGAATATTATCTTTATTGCTCTTCACAGAAGGCTTATTTGTAAATGCCATATAAGTGAATTACTAATAAATAATAAACTTACTTATATTAATGTGCAATGCTTCTATATTTAAAATATGACAAGTACTGTACTAGTGATTTATAACATACTCCAGCCATTGTTGTGGCAATATATCATTATCAAAGAAAGGCTTTATATCACTATAGCAATATATGAATAATGCTATAAACACCTAGTGCAGAAATGCTATATATCACGTTGGTTTACCTTTTTAAATAAATATAGCATTGAAGTTGCAACTCAAAAACATTGACTCTTTGTACTTTTATTCTTTTGAATATAAGAAGCACTTAAGGACAGAGAGCAAACCAGAGATGGACTACTTGTTCTCCTTTTCCCTGATCTGAAGATGTAATCTTCAGTAACTGCTTGACTTTGTCAGGGTTGGGAAGGAAGAAAAAGATGGGCCTGGATTAGTACTTGGATGTCCAAATTACACCAGGGCTGTGGGCTAGAGTGGGAAGTTGAAAAAACATCCTAGAAGGCAGCACTCTTATATTGCAAAGAAAACAGGATCATGTTCAAAATGGTGATAAGGAGACAAGATCAGCCTGAAGATGGTACTTATTCTTCAGAACTCTTCCTTTGAACTGCTTTCTGAAGTACTTTTTCTCCCCTAACTTCTGCACTACATCCTACAACACCTTGAATCTCCAAATACCTACGCAAGGGTCCTCTTTCTGACTTTAGTACAGCATTCAATACCAATATTCCAGACATTCTTCTAACTAAACTAAACCAGCTAGCGGTACCTGAACACACTTGTAAATGGATCATAAGCTTCCTAACAGACAGGAAGCAGCAGGTGAAGCTAGGCAGAATCACATCTGATACCTGTACAATTAGCACAGCCCCCCCTCAAGGCTGTGTGCTTTCTCCACTTCTCTTCTTCCTATATACCAATGATTGCATCTCAAATGATCCATCTGTTAAAATACTGAAGTTTTTCAGATGATACAACAGTGATTGGTCTCATTCGAGACGACAAATCCGTATACAGACAGGAGGTTGTACAACTTGCCTTGTGGTGTGACCGGAAAAATCTGGAACTGAACACACTCAAAACCGTAGAAATGGTGGTAGACTTTAGGAGAAATCCTCCCATACTATCACCTCTTACAATACTAGACAACACAGTATCAATAGTAGAGACCTTCAAATTTCTAGGTTTTATCATATCACAAGACATCAAATGGACACCTAACATCAAAAACGTCATAAAACAATGAAGAATGTTCTTTCTGCACCAACTGAGAAAGCTCAAACTGCCCAAGGAGCTGCTGATACAGTTCTACAGTGGAATTATTGAGTCTGTCATCTGCACCTCTATAACTGTCTGGTTTGGTTCTGCAACCCAGCAAGACAGACACAGACTTCAGAGAGTAATTAGGACTGCAGAAAAAACAATTACTACCAACCTGCCTTCCATTGAGGACCTGTATTCTGCACAAGTCAAAAAGAAGGCTGTGAAAATATTTACAGACCTCTCACATCCTGGACATAAATGGTTTCAACTCCTACCCTCAAAACAACACTATAGAGCACTTCACATCAGAACAACTAGACACAAGAACAGTTTTTCCCCCGAACGTCATCACTCTGCTAAAGAAATAATTCCCTCAACACTGTCAAACTATTTACTAAGTCTGCATTACTAATACTATTAATCCTCCCATCCTTCCATTTATCTCCTCCCACTTGTGACTGTATGACTGTAGCTTTGTTGCTTGTATCCTAATGATTTTTATTGACGGTTTCCTAGTATGATTTAATTGCTTATTGTACCCTATGACTGCTATTAAATCATATTAACTTTATCATTCTTGACTCTTGACAAATGTATCTTTTCTTTTAGGTACACTGAGAGCATATGCACCAAGACAAATTCCTTGTGTGTCCAATCACACTTAGCCAATAAAGAATTCTATTCTATTCTATTCTATTCTATTCTATTCTATTCTATTCTATTCTATTCTATTCTATTCTATTCTACTCTGCGATGACAGAAAACAGAGATAAAATTGTCATTTATTTTGGCAAACTCTATTCTCATGAAATCAACATGAACAATCATATTTGGCATTGGAAAACATTGACAATGTGTATCATAAAGTAGTTTGCCTCTACTTAACCACTATTCTAATCAAACAAAGACAGAAACTCTAATACAGATGGTTCTTGCTTAGCAACTACAGTTGGAACCAGCAAATAATCATTATGCAAAGTAGCTGCTAAGTAAAACTGCAACTGTGCTTATGATCTTACTTCAGCTTTCCTTTGTTTTTTCATCACCGTAACTATAAATTGTCACTAATCAAGACTGTCACTAAATGAGGAATACCTGTATAGACACAGACACAAACAGGTATACAGGTCTGGATATGAGTATATTGTATGTATGTATACCCATTCATAGATAAATGCCTATATAGAGAGAGCCAGTTTGGTCTAGTGCTTATGGCTTCAGGCAAAATTCCAGGAGACTTAATTCTAGTCCTGCCTTAGGCATGAAATCCAGCTGGGTGACTTTGGACCATTCAATCTCTCAGCCTAACTCATCTCTCAGGGTTGTTATTGGGGAAAACAGAGGAAGGAGTATTAATATGTGTGTGCATTATTTATAAAAATAATAAAGGTGGGATAAAAAAAACTTCTAAAAAATGACCTACTGCATTCCTTTTGACTCCTAGTTGCTCAGACCTCTCTGTCTGCATAAAGTTCTGCTAGCCTGCAGAACAGCCTTCCTATAACAGAGTAATAGAGTTGAAATGACCTACTGCATTCCTTTTGACTCCTAGTTGCTCAGACCTCTGTTTGCATAAAGTTCTGCTAGCCTGCAGAATAGTCTTCCTATAACAGAGTAATAGAGTTGAAAAGATTCTTGGAGGTCTCTTAATTCAAGCCCTTGTTCAAGGCAGGAAGGCCTATATCCGTGATGGCGAACCTAAGGTATGTATCGCCCCAGCTCAGCTCTACTACACATATTGCAAGTTTGCTGTTACCAGTGCAATATAACATGGTATTATAACTTCAAGTGATCTTGATGCTGTCCCTCTATTGATGCAGCCTATGACTCCATTGGCCTTTTTGGCATCTGCAGCACACTGCTGACTCATACTTAAGTGATTGTTACCTTCCCACTGAAGTGGTACCTATTTATCTACTCACATTTGCATGCTTTTGAACTACTAGGTGGTCAGGAGCTGGGGCAAGTAATAGGAGATCAGTCCGTTGTGCAGTGCTCAGGTCTCGAAACCAGGCTGTCAGCTTTCCAGCTGACAAGCTCAATGTCTTTAACTGCTGAGCCATTGTACCCCCTTCATTTATTACAAATCATCATTATTACTTAGTACAAAGTTTTTTTTTCATTTACTAAGATTCCTCATTATTATTTGATACAAAGATAGATAGGTTGAGGGCTATATGCAGCTATAAAGGTTCTTTTTTTTAAATGTCCCCAGCCCATTTCCTCCCAGAAATTTCATCTTAGATGAGTAGTGACAAATTCCTGAAAAATAAAATACAATTCCCCATGGTATTTGTCATAAAACAAGAATGGTATATAAATCACAGTTAGGTTTAACACACTTCAAAAACAATGCACAGCCACTGACATTCCAGTGCCAACAACTGTGTGATGTCATTACATTATCATTCTGTCCACTCTGCCTCTAAGCTTATCAGAAGAGAAATAAGAGCACTCCTGGCCTTCTCTTGATTTAATGTCCTACGGGAGGGAGCCCTGGCACTGAAAAGAGATTCTAAAGATGAGATCATATCTTAGGCTGACTATCATCTGTTGACGGAAGTGGAATAAATACAAGACAGAAAAGAAAGTAACTAAGATAAGAAAACTTTAAGACTACACGTAAACTTATACATAAACTGTGCAAGCGCTGGTGGAGTTAGGGAGGTAAGTATCTGAAGCAGTTAACTCAAATAGGTTAATGCTTAATATCTTTCTTCAGTTAATTAACTTGATATATATTTCTTATTTTCTAGTGGAAGTACAGTAGGTCCCAACTTTAATCAATCTTTCAAGCTTCAAAATAGTCTAAATATTTGGACAAAACAATTTGCAAATTAACTGCATGTTATTCTTTTTGATGGTGATTTTGACATAACAATATAGTGTTTATCTTCCAGCTTCTGTTCGAAAGGGTTTAAAAACACAAAAAAGCCTTACCGTTAAATGTACAATCTCTTTTCATGTACACAAAGTTCTCTTGGATTTATCCAGTTGAGCTGAAATGGCCGGAGAATGCTTGGAGCAAAACACTGTACAAAGAAATCTGAGGAGGCAGGAAATAAAATAACTGAAATGGATCCATGTGACATGGACTGTTAAAAATAAAACTGATGTACTCAGCAGCATGATTCACTTTATGGAACACTGTCCTTTCATGGTATTTCTCTCCACTACTGCTAGAGTGATATTTAACAGAGTTGCTGTTGAACAGGTGATTCATATTTTAATAAAGGACACTATTACCAGTAAAGGGCAATGATATTTTCTTTGCTGTATTATAAAGTTTTGCATTCCTTCTGCCTTTTATTTTTCACTACAAATATTTTTCTTCAACCTTTTCCATACTTAGCAGCCAGATCACAAATCTTTATTCAGTACAAAATATCTGAAAACATAAAGTTTAAACTATCATTATGAATCTTACTGACATTAAACATTAAGTAATAAAGCCAAGTCCAAATCATAGTTAAGATGCTTGAAAGCAGATATGGGTTGGTTGTTCTTTTCTTCCATCCTAGGCAGCAGCTTTTCATTCCATTTTCTAATGAGTTTTATTCTGGATTTATAGAATTAGGCCATTGTTTTGACTAATGCATGGATCCTACTATCCTACTCCTTGCAAATTTCTTTTTAACCTCATTTTGAAGCACATCTACAGTAACACATTTTCTTCGAAAAAATAAGCACAAACCAGGAAAAGGGAAAATCTAAAAGGGGTTCATAAGCATAACAATATTTATTTGCTATATTTATAACTTTGCTTTACAAAAAAAACTTAAAGAGCAAAACAAAGGAAAACTTTACAAAAACGTACATTCTAAGAAAAATATCTAAAATCAAACAGTATATGTACATTTATTTTAAAAAAGCAATTCAATTTCCATATTTTACATGAATGTGAAAGACTGTGTGATACTTTTTGTAGATTAAAAGCTAAAGGACAAACGTGCATTTAAAAAAATTAATAATGTAAACAATGGTTTTCTGAAATAAAGGACTGCCCTCTATAAGGACACATCTTCACTATAGACATATCATGTCCAAAACTGAAATAATTCCCATTGTGGCCAGTTTGCTTTTGGATAAACTTCCAAGTTTTGTTAAAATGGAGCACACAATATGAGAAAATATTGACAATTGAATTAAATCCCAATCTGACTATAAATTGGTCAATAGCAGATTGTGATTAAACCTGCCATTCCCTTCTTAATTGTTTTCCCAGTTCTATGTCCCATCTCATCACTGTTTCTAGCTGTTTAATAATTGTATACAGGTAGTCCTTGACTTACAACCATTCATTTAGTGACTGTTTGAAGTTACAACAGCATTGAAAAATTTGACCATTTTTTTTTCATTTATGACCATTACAGCATGCCCAAAGTCACCATGATCAGAATTCAGATGTTTGGCAGATTCAGAATCAGAATCAATCTTTATTACAGTCACAGACCAGCACAAAAATTAAACGTTAAAATAAATATGCTCTCTAAAAATATTGGAAAATAACTAAGCAAAGTAATAATATGAATAAGGATAGTTACCGGTAATTATTTAGGTGTTTTTTCCTTATTATAATTACAGCAGCACAAAATGTTGCTACTGCAAGAATGGTATCTGGATTTGAAACCTCTAGGAGATGGTGCACATAGAAATTATCTGATTTCCCTAAAATCTCTCCAATTGAGGGAGGATATACATTGATCTGATGTCCCTGTAGAACTTGCAATGCAATATAAGATATCTTCAACTCCCCCATTGCCAAATGTACACATTCTGCTCTTAGGAAAAGTCAGATCTTTCAGATACCTTGCTGGTTTCCACACACCCCATTTAATACGATTTCTGCTGTGGAGAGATATCCTGTTAAATTCTAGCTGGAACTGTATGTCTCCTATTCTATTGGTAACCACTTGCTAGGCTTGATCCTGGGATATAAAAAACAGTGGGGAAGGTCCATAGAAGGCCAGCTTATGCTCCATTGCTTGTTCGTAGTGGGAGGGGAAGTTGTCTATCAGGACTAAAAGGGTCAAACCCACTGGGAGGAATGGAATTTTCAACCAGGCCCTTATTTGAATTTGAGCCATTCCTGTCTCAATTCTCAACTGCGCATTTGATGTCACGTTAGGTGCAGCTAAAATGGATCGCAGGAATTTTGTTTGTATGGTTTCTTTCTTTAAAAAAATCCTGTTTGTGCCCCACAGAGAATTTGTCTCAGTGTTTTAGCCTCAACTAGTTTTAAGGCTGCAGGAACTAATTGTCCTCCACCAAGGTAAAAAAAAGTGTTTTGATGGCCTTTGAAGACCTAATGGCTGATTGCATTGTATGGTTCAGATGTGCCTTCCAAATACCTTTCTTATGGAAAACCATCCCAAGGTACTTGAATGTCTTCATCCCTGGCATACTCCACTTTGTGCACTTATTGAGCCAGATAAAGTCCCTTGTGGGTTACACCTTACTTTTAAGGTGGAGTTAGAATATAGTTTTTGTATGGGATAGGGGAGGGGTTTATCAATAGCAGTACTTTTTAGTTTATTCCAGAGAGTACTTCTGGATATCTAATCAAAGGATTGTTTAAAGTCAAGGAAGGCTACAAAAAGAGAGGATTTCTTTTTATATGTATATTTTTGTACAAGGTGGTGAATACCAAAATATGATCAACTGTTGATCTCCCTTCCCTGAATCCAGCTTGTTTGTCTTTAATTATGCCTTCCGAGATTATCCAGTTTTGAAGTTTGTGGTTTAGGTGTTTAGCATACAACTTGCTAACAACACGCAGTAGACCTGTAGTTTCATGGATTGTTTTTATTGTTTGGCAACTGGTTCATATTTATGGTGGTTGCTGTGTCTTTGGGTCATGTCACCTTTTGAGATCCTCTGTTCTGACCCAAATCTGGTTCCAAGAAAGCAAACACAAGACAAAGGCAGCAGATAAAAGGTTGCTTCCAACTAATTAGCTCCGACAAGAAAGAGCCTTGCCAAGTTTTTGCAAGGCTGCCAAAAAACAGCAGATAAGAGTTTACAACACAAGAGTCTTCAAATACCAACTGTAATGTCCACGAGGCTGAATTTCAAAACGTCTTTGCTTCCTACAAAGAATGTTCGCTGCACAGCTGCCTTTTATCTTCTTGAAGGAGGGGCCATTACCTTGTAGTTTTACTCCCGAGTTGCCCATGCTGTTGTAGCTGCTCTTTCCTGCGAGCAATCCTGCACGCACGTGCACTTGACACAGGCTCCTCAGGAACCTCCTCATCGCTGCTGCCAGCCCCACAATCTCTGAAGGTAGCAGTCCACTCCCTAATGGTCCTGGCCCCTCATCTGAGTCCTCGCTCTCCTCAGCTGTCTGCAGGTGATGCCGGCTAACCACAACATCCTCTGACAAGCAAAGTCAATGGGGAGGTGAGATTCATTTAACAACTGCAGTGATTCACTTAATAATTGTGGCAAGAAAGTAACTAAAATGGGTCAAAGCTCACTTAGTAACTGTCTCACTTAGCAATATAAATTTTGGGCTAAATTGTGGTCATAGGTCAAGGGCAGCCTGTTTTCATGGGCAAAAATGGCAACAGAAAGTAACATCACAAAACAAAAGGGAAACAGGGTACCTTTCCATTCTTGTTTTCATTCTATTTTTTAAAGTAATATGCAGTATATTTTAATTCCAATATAAACTCAAGAACACGAATTTGAGATATTCCATTAATAGATTTGTATTCCAGAAATGGCTTTGAAATGAGATTTCCTAGTTTTTGCAGCCTAACAGCCTATTGTTTTCCTCCACTCACACTGGATAATGACTTACAGACTGGGAGAAGAGATCTAACAGTTCACCCATTCCCAAGAGTAATTATATAATTATGAAGGGTTGTTGATACTAAAACTGAAACTCATGATGAACTATAGTTAGTATTGCTGGGGAGCTCTTAGTGCTTCTGCCTTTCATCCAGTATTAAAAAATAGCAAAAAAAAAAAAAAATGTTTTAGGACCTCTGGCCCAAAGCTCAGGAATTAACAAACTTTGTAAGGAACTTCGTGTCTCTCTTGAAATTCAAGGATAATTCTGTGCTGCCTTGCATGTAATTATAGTTTAACTGTAACATTTGATTTTTAAATCAGTGAGATCAGATCTCTAGATATCAAAAGTTTACTGGAAAAGCTTTACATAGTCAAAAATAAGATAAAGCAACAAGCACAGAAAACTCAAATTAAAATTGAATTTTAATGAGTCTATGGCATGGGTGCAGGATATCTGCAGAACCATCCTTCCCCAATGGGATGGGCCCACCCCACTTGTGCTGGCAGAAGGGGCCTACTGTGTAGCTGGTGAGATCCCCTTGGAATATTTTGCTGCAGGAGGTAAGACCCCCCCACACGCCTTTTAGCCTTCAAGAAAAATTTTAAAACTTGGCTATGCTGGCTGGCATTGAGTTCTGAAGGAGAAGCTGTTGGGCTGGAAGTGGTTGGTGCATTAAGACAGAAAGCACGTCTTAATGTCGTGCTTGTCCACCTACCTCATGGTTTTTTAGTGAGCTTTAATTTTAATATTTTTATACTTATAATTGTCTGGATATGTCTACATTTTATCATGCTGTAAGCCACTCAGTCACTTTGAACTGTGAAATGGGCACCAAATAAATTTAATAATAATAATGTTATTTAATATTACTGTATTAACTAGATCTATAGGATCTTGAGACTTCAAAAGTTTTACATTGCAGAAAGGCTTGGGATAACTCATATGGAACAGCTTATCCATTCAGATCTTTCAGCATGGCATCAACTTACCAGATGTGCCAGTGGCTTGCCAAAAACCAGCCCCTGCCCTTCCTCCTGAAGTTTGGCAGACCTCTACTCCCCTGGTCTTTTGCACAGCACTGAAGACCTGGCTTTTCCAACAACTGCTAGGACAAGATGAGTATCATACCAGGTTTTTCTTTAATGTGTTGGGTTATCATTTTAATATGGTTATTTTAATTTTAAATTGGAAGCTGACAAAGTTTGTTATAAGATGGGCAGCTATATAAATGTTTTAAATAAATACGAGTTTTTCAACCAGGAGTTGAATGGGAGAAGTACAGCCATATTAGTACTGAGACCACAGGATGTCAACACTCTGGTCTGTCTGGCACGCTATAGTAGCTTCATACAGTCTTTCCTGAAGATAATGCTGCAAGATTGTATTGGCATCTCAGTTCTTGTCTTCTAATGTCCCATAGAATTCCATCTTGTTCTGATCATCACCCACTCTTACAATAACCAGTCCAGTTCTTAGCATAGGGCAGGGAAATGTGTTGTGGCTGATGCATAGTGATGATGCAGCAATATTACCATTTGGGATAAAACTGGGGGTTGTGCCTCCAGCAACCAAACAGTGTGCTTTATGGTTGAGATTTCAAGCATTGAGCATTGAACAATGTATTCTGGATTAGATGTAAAAAAAATGATATCCCAAACACCTTGTGTGTTTATAACACAGCATGGAACTGCTTTACAGGATGTTCAGAGTGGCAACACCCCCTTCCCCAAAGACACTAGAAACTGATCATTTCATCCAATAGGTTTCATATCCAATGTTTTTATTAGTTTGTAGATTATTTTAAGATTTATCCCAAGAAGTCAATGTTGGAAATGTACTACTAATGCCATAAAATAAAAATTCCATGTTTCTTTGTTTTTGGTATAATATGATGTTATTTGTGCCAAGAGATGGCTTCTGGTGGAACCTACAAAAAATGATTGTCCATGTTTTTGTGAGAGTGAAACGAATCATTCTGTACAAAAAGATGCAATCCATAATTTCCCATGGAACCTGGGGGGAAAATCACATGAAATAAAGTTCTGTGTCAGATCTCCTGAAGAGAACTTTTATTAAGTTTCCCACAAATGATGCAAACTTCCCAATTAATCTACCTCTTTCCAAGATCTATTGGATAAAGTTGCAGAGGGATCATTTTAGAAAATGTGCATGTTCAGTGTTCCAGCTGCACCAAGGGTATCCAAAAAGAACCCACTTTTTGGATTTCCTTTTTTTTAAATCAATTCAATTCAGTTTATTACAAAGACCAGAGACCAGAACAAATAAAAACACTCGGTAAATATCAGTAAGTAAAATTCTACCATAAAATAATAAATAACAATTAAAGCCTATGATAAAATCCAGCTTTTTAAAATCATCGTTATGAGGAATGCTCATGGCCCATTTGCTTCCTTTTTTAAAAAAATTCCTTGTGAATTCCTCTCTGTGGGCAACCCCGCTGGCTTTAGTTTCCCTGTCGAAGGTGCGTAAACACCAAGAAAGAAGCTGCAACCTCCTCTCATTCAGTGGCTCGCTGAGCAAAGCGATGGATGTCGCCCGGTTATACTTTCCGCCCTAGAAGCAGCTAAAGAAACGGCTCGTTCGTTACGCATCTCGCGCGTCTTACATGGGATCTTTCTTGCACCCCCGCGGCAGGTTAGTCCGGCAAACCTCCGCTCCGCATCTCGTCAGAAACTTAATTCTCCCCAAGCCGCTTCTGTCCCTAGACTTATTTACGTACAGCGGACCGGAAGCTGCGCCAAATGGCTGGCTCAACCGCGCCTGCGCGCTGTAGCTTTTCGCACCCGGCTTCGCCTTGCGTAGAGGGAGGGGCGCCTGTGCGCGCCTTGGGCCCAAGAAGGATTTTGGTACCGTGTAGGCCGGCTCTTTAGCCGGCCGCAACCGCAGGTATTGGGGGTGCTGGTGGTAGGTGAGGTGTGCGCGCCTGATCCGAGGGGGCGGCCTTGCGTAAGAGAGAGCGGCCGCAGGGCTGCGTTTCGTCCAGGGCTGTGAGCAGGCCAGAGAGGAGGGAAAAGGAGTGTGCGCGGCCTTTTGATTGGGGGCGCCCGCAGGCTGAGCCTGGCGTCCCCCTAAAGGGGAGCGGACTGGAGGGGGCGAGGGGCCCCTCGAGAAGTCGGCAGGGCTGCTGCTTCTTACTCGCGGGGCGTTGAGGTGGTGACTTGCGGCGCTGGAAGGTAGGGGGTTACTCGGGAGGCATGAAGTAGCTGGACATGGCCTATCTTCGCCTTCCAGGGTTTAGAATGAAAGTTCCCCTTGGCATTTCCCTACCTGGGATGGTTTGATAGTTCCAGGGACTCAGCTTGGCACCTGTGGAAGATTTGGGTACCTTTTGCCCATTGTATGAAGCTTGGTCCTTTTTTATAAAATACTGAACAGAATTTTCACACCAGTCTTATTTCCTTTGGGGGGCGGGATCAGTCCCTGTCAATTGCCCCTCCGCCTCCTTGTACAAAGAAGCGAGTCTTGCCCAAATATTTAAGAGTATGCAGATCTTTATTTTTCTGTTAATTATTATCATTAGACCCAGAGTGTAGCTGTTTCAGAGGAGACAATTAACCAAATTGTTTTTCTGAGAGATAACAGTATTGTAAGTAGTAAATCCTGTCGACTTGCACATAACTTCAGGGATTTCTGAGATACGACAAATAACCATTCTTGTGAAGTTCAGAGGTCAGTCAGTGAAATTCCATACACACGGAATTTCATATCCGTCTTTTTTCCTCATGCCTAGTTTCCTTCTTTGTAGCTGTTGATTTTGGATTCTTCCAGAATCAAAACTATATAATCACTTAGCCAACCAATTAAAAAGGATTGGTATCCTGGATAGAGAAATGTTAGATATATTGATATTAAAGATGGATTATAATCGTAGATGAGTGTTTTGCACTCATTCTGTTTACAAAGTGAATTTCACTTCCATAAAAGATCAAGTACATGGTTTAGGTATTCTCCAATTCAAAGGAGGACAGTTAAATCACTATGAGAATGATTGATATATTTTTGATCCCTCTCTCTACTAACTCTAACCCTGTACTGTTTCCAAGTGAAATTCAACATACTGGTATTTACAAAATCCTAAACAGTTTACATTCAAGCTACAAGTGGTACGTCTCTTTTGGTACTTATCTACTTGGACCTTAAGTTCTTCCTCAGAGTTGCTTATCCTGATTAATCAGAAGTATTCTGTTCCTTGGTATTGCTTCATAAGGAATGGTCTCCCCAAGAGGATCACTTATAATCTTTGTTATGGTACTTTGGTACCATACATTTTTCCAGTTATTCTAACAACTTTTAGCACTTCTAGATTGTTTTATTGCTTCATTTTAAAGATATAGAATGGAGAATCTGTTTATTTTAAAACATGGATTTTAAAATTATGTTAAGTTGTGATATGTTTATACGTGTAAACTGACGTACATATACCAAGCATACATCAATTGTATCTTTGTACCTGCTTGTCCTTTTCTGGCCACATGTCCCTGCATATTCCTCAGGAACCAAATGTGGCCCTTGAGCCAGGCAAAGGTGAAGATGAGTTGTTTATCCAAATAAAGTTTAAACCACCTGATAATTTACGGCACCTGCCTATATTAAGCATATAAGAATAACTTTGACTCGGTGGATAAAAACGTGTAAAGATTATTTATTGCATGCATGCTAAAATACTTCAAGCTCAGAGAAATATGGAATATTTTATTTTAAAGCTACAATTCTTACATTTTCTTTGAGAATGATAATAGCACATACTGACCCCTGCCCTTATGTTCAACATGGATATGTCTATGAAATGCTACTTGGGGGTAAGGGAATCAATTTCCATTTCAATATTGTACAAGCATTATGTATATATAAAGCTGAAGTATTTGTCAGAGGGCTTGTGCTATTTATTTTAGGAGCATTGCCAATGAGACATGAAGGAATTCTTCAGACTGCTGTTTTTAATTCCTGCAATATGTTTTGGGTTTAACTAGATGTTTTATTCCATCTCTCTAGCTGTAACTTTCTCTTTTTATATATCAATCTGTCTAATTCACAGTGAAATCTATTGTAAATGACTAAATAGGTGTGATCTTAATTAAGGACTTTCTCTGAGCTTATTACTTGAACATATCATATTTTTATTTTTCCTCAACTGACATGGTTTATGTTTCTGGAATGGTAGCTCAGGGGAAGTTGTTTCTGTTTTCTTGGTCATTATATTAAGTACTTTGATTCTGAAATGGTAGTCTCTTATGTTTCCCCCCTCCACTGGAATTATTACAAAACACACTAGTTCTGTCCATGCTTATATAAAAGTATGTAAGTGGAACTTCCTAGTAAGTAAATGGCAAATGTTTTTCTGGATGCTTCTAAAATCTTTTTAGAAGATTTGTTGAATTTCTTAAGTTCTTAATTATCTGTCTTGTCTTATGGTATTATTATGCAAGTACCCTGTTCTGGTAAATTTTGTTTTAAAGCAAGGCATGCAACTTTTGTCAGCTTGAGGATTTTATATCATAGGGTTGAACTCTATCAGTAGGCAGAATAGATCCGTTTTTTGAGAGTTTGGAGTGAAATTGATGCTATAAGCCCCAGCAACATCTCTTCTACTTGTACCTGTCTACCGTGAGAGGTTTCATGGACAGCTCAATGAATGCTATATGGGCTGAACATTTTTGCTAGTTTAATTAATAACATTTATTTCAAAATAAAGATAATACAACAGAAAATTTTCTATTTATAGGACATCTCGGATAATGTTTAACAAAAGTTGGTTATAAGTACCTTATTTGGCAATGCATTTCTGTAGTTAGATTAACTCACATGGTCTCAGCTTATCCTGTGATTGACATATTTTGGACTATTTTCCACATATTATTTACACAATTATTAATAGAAAGACTTATGTGGCATTGTGATTTAATATTGTAGAGAATTCAAGGGTACACTCTCATGGAAACTCAGAGTTTCCTGCAACCAAGGCTACTTTCTAGGAGGGATATAAGGAGAAATTCTCAAGTAAGATAGCTCAGGCCCATGGAGGAAAGATAGGACACAAATTTAGTAAATAAGTAAATGATCTTGCTTAGTAAGGGTACATATGCATCCTTGGCTGTGTTTTATAAATTTGGAATTTATCAAAGCACCAAGAATTGTGGAGTTCTTGCACAGGGGAAGTAGTCAAAATAATAAATACAATAATAGATACATATATACTAGGATTGTTGAAAGGTGTAGCTTTTCAATGTTGGAAATAGCCTCTTTTTCATGTATTTTTTCTCTTTGGACAGAAGGATGAATAAGAGAATTTTCAAGCAAGTTGGCATACACTTTTGGAATTTTTCTGTTTCTGACACAATTTTCCAGGAGTTTTTTCCTTTACTTATTTACAATAATATATGTACATATTTTTCTCTTAGTTTGTTATATGTGTTACTTTTCTGAATTGTTTTTTCTTATACTACATTGTTATAAAATCACCAGATTTGAGCTGATCCCAACTACCTTCTTTCTGCCTGCCTCACCATGTCTTATTGTCAGTTCAACATGAAGCTTGTTGTCCATTTTATCTTAGTGTCTGGATTTATATATGGCAGTGTCTTTGATTTTATTTACAGCATTTTGATTACAGTATGTTTATGAAAATACAAAATGCCCCCAGAACTGATCATGCCCATTCCAGTAACATATTGTCATCATTCTCCAAGCACATGGAATCATTTTCTTAAGAAATTGTGAACTGTGCCACAAAAAAGCTCCTCTTAATTGAGTCAGTTTTACCTTTGAGAGAAATTCACAGACACACAAATCTGTCTATGGAAAAACAAGAAGAAGAGGAATAATAAAAGGAAGAGAACGGATGAGCCTAATTAATGAATGTTTCTAGAACTGGATGACAAGTCAGGCATTCAAATACAGGTTTATAGAGAAGACTGGCAAATTTGTAAATGAATTGAGAGGAAAGCTGGCATTTAATGCAAAAATATTTAGCTTTTGGTAGAGAATGGGTTCTTGATTGCACATTGTAAGCTTGCAGAGATATTGGGAATACATTGTTTAATATAATGCTAGAGGGAAAGGAGACAAATTTAGACTTTTCTATCAACCATGAACATATGAATGAGAAAGAGAAAGTATTTTGTGTAGAAATCAGATAACAAAAGCAATAGCACTTAGACTTACATACCATTTAATAGCATGCAATCATTGAACCGGTTGTTATACCAGTGGAATCCCACCCCTACTTCTACCTATAGAGATAAAGAAGCCTTCAGAACAAATGTTCAAATCCTTCCAGTTGTTTACATTAGGAGTTGCTTAGGGGTAGCAGTAGTTTTGGTGCCAAAGACCATTTGGACCATCTTTCAGAGTGCAGTGAAGGTCCATTAACTCAAATTCTTTCCTCAGATCTTCTTTTAGCCTAAAATCAGTTTATATAGAAAACTTATACTATATTAAGCTACCTAATTCACAACTGCATTGCTTGAGGTTGACTGACAAAATAATTATTTCTAATACTTTCTGTTACTGTGGTGTAACATAGTACAAAGCTTTCCTCCATCCTCTGTTTAAAATCCACTACCTAATAAGGCAATCTGCTTAACTGTAGGAGAGCCATAACCATTAGGGATT
This sequence comes from Notechis scutatus, assembly GCF_049901735.1. NCBI lineage: Eukaryota > Metazoa > Chordata > Lepidosauria > Squamata > Elapidae > Notechis > Notechis scutatus. The sequence continues at coordinate 164,106,805 of NC_142010.1, read as the reverse complement.
TTTTTTTCTAATGTCCATAAAACATCCATTTCCTTGTAATTTAAGCCAGTGATCCCCAACCTTTTTGACTCCGCGGCCCGGTACCGGCATCAGCTGGGCACCGCCATCTTTTTTTGACGAAAAAGTGCTTCCGGTGACCCCACCGGAAGCACTTTTTCGTCAAAAAGATGAGCGGCGCTTAGCGCTCCGGGTGAGCTTTTTCGGGTAGAAATGGCTTTCTACCCGAAAAGCTCACCGGAGCGCTGGCGCCGCCATCTTTTTTTGATGAAAAAGTGCTTCCGGTGAGCTTTCTACCCGGAAAAGCTCACCAGAAGCACTTTTTTACCAAAAAAAGATGGCGGCAACCAGCGGCCCGGTAAGACTTGTTCCGCGGACCGGTACCGGTCCATGGACCGGCGGTTGGGGACCCCTGATTTAAGCCATTGTTTGTCTTCTGGAACAACCAAATGATTCTGTTTTTTTCTACACAGTAGCTTTTGAAGACTGCCAACATATCTCCCCACCATTTTCTCCAGATTAAGCATACCCAGTTTCTCCAACCCAGAACTAAGGAAAAATTTCCTGAAAATGAAAACAATCAACCAGCGCAATAGGTTGCCTTCAGAAGTTGTAGGTGCTCTACCACTGGAGGCTTTTAAGAAGAGCCTGGATAGCCACTTGTCTGAAATGGTATAGGTTCTCTTGCTTGAGCAAGGAATTGGACTAGAAGACCTTCAAGGTCCCTTCCAGTTCTGTTATTCTATTAACTATATTTGATAGATTCGTCTTTCCTGAACACTAATCTTTGCCTGCTTTCCTTTGGATATGCTTCTGTTTGTCGAGTTCTTCTTGCCTAGAACTATATGCAGTATTTGTAATCAATCTACAGTTGAGTTGCTGAGCAAAATTGGTTTATTGATTGTATCAAGGTGAAATAAATCTTTAAGATAAGCATGAGAATAAAATAAAACAAAAAGAGCCATATCCTGTTAGAAAACTCTTTTATGTATATGTGAAATTATTACCTGGTGAACGTTTTGGGCCAACATTGTCTGGAATTGTAAACTAAGACCGATCAGTATTTGAGAATTACATATATAGATATGGCTGTGAAATTCAAGTAAAGCTTGAGTTGAAGAATTCCTTACTTTTAGGTTACTTGCAGTAAGAATCTATTTGGGTAAGACTTTTTTGGGCTGTGGTTTTAGCTTGGTTAGATTCTCAGTGGTCAAGAAAAATTGAAGAATGAGCAATAAAAATGGGAAAAAAACAAGTCAGAAATCTAAATCTTTGTGTCTCTTTAACATTATATCTATAGTGGCTGTAAATTAGGTGAAGGAGAAGGGAAGTTGTAGAAACTTGAAAGATATCAACTAGCTTTAGTCCATTTATTAAAGAAAGAGGAAGAAATCACACTGATTCTTGGTTCATTTTTCCAGGTAAATTTATTCTGATTGCACCTATTTTCAGATTTGGCTTGTTCCAGTTTGCTTGCATTTTCTTCTCCTTTTTATTTTTGAGATTATGTTTGATTTGCTTGTTTTTCTTATTAAGGCAAGATAGTTGCTCAGAAATATCTCTAGTAATAATTAGACAAATGAGGCCAATATTAAGAAGAATAAAAATAGCTTATCAAACTGTTTTTTTCTCAAACAAGATAATTCCTCTAAACCCTTTTCACTATTGATTTTAAAGAATACGCTTGAAGTAAAAACATAAAGTTATATGTCACTTGGCACAGATTTCCTTTCTAATCTCTTCATTGTTTAGAAACCATGACATCTTCAGGAAAAGAGAATTTTCGACTCAAAAGTTATAAAAACAAGTCTCTGAACCCTGATGAAATGCGTCGCCGTCGGGAAGAAGAGGGCCTTCAATTGCGGAAGCAAAAACGAGAGGAGCAGGTAGAATGAAATGCTATGAACATTGAAAATGTATATGCATATACGTACACATACACTCATACATACGTACATATATATATACATTAAATATTTAGTGGAAAATCAAATTATCAAGGAGCCAAATGTTGACTTTATCTTCAAAAATAAGAAAAAGAATGTTCCAGGAACTAAAGGCCAATCAGTTTGACTTTGATACCTAGAAAGATGCTAGTGCAGTTCATAGTGACAGGTCTGTAAACATTTGAAAAACATTCAGTGATTACTTGAAATTAGCATGGATTTCCTAAGAACATATATTGTTAAGACTCATTTGATTTCAATTTCAAGGCATACGCATAGCCTTTCATGCTGTGATCTCACAGAAAATGCAGAGAATATATAGATAATAAATAAAATAATAAAAGTTGAGATAGTGCAGCATTGCTATCATTCTTATATATTAAAGGGGAATTGTTTATTACTTGTATACTCCAAGTGTTAGAGCTCAGCTGTTTTTTGTACCCAACTAAGCTTGTACCATTCCTTGTTTTGAGAAAGCATTCAAATTAAATTTCTAAGGAACATTCCAAGCTCCTTGCTGTGTCTCCAATGCAGGTTTTTTTTTTAATCTCATGAGGCTGGCAGTATAATTAAGACCAACACTTATTTACACATTATTAGATACTGGGCCAAAATTTTCACATACTGCCCCTTTAAGTCTGGCACCCTGGATTCTTATTGATAAGTTTGATGTATCCTGGAATTTCCTTCAATCAGCCCTGCATGTTCAAACATGAGAATGAAGCAAAAGTTTTGAGAGAGTGAACTGAGGATATTGCTAGCCAATTAAACTAGCATTTCTTCCCAAATATATTTTTTGACTAGCCTCTTCATCCTGCTAAATATTTACCAAATCAACCCTTTAGCATTTTCCCTAGCTCAATTCAATGGCCACCCCACAGCAGGGAGATAAAAGGGCGTCCCGTTGGCAAAGGCTTTGCCCATGTGACGAAAGGGCTAACAAAACTATAAAATACATTTATTACAGTGCATCTTTTAGGCTGGCACACGTTTAAAGAAATCTGGTCATTCTTATTGGCTCTGTTTATAATTTTTACTTTCAAAGGGACATGGTTCTCTTATTGAAAGTTTATCTAAATTTTGTTATGTGTTATACAAAATTTACTGCTTCCCATGTACATGTAACAAGTTTCAGATTGGAATACATTTTATTATATACTGTTCATTGAACATACTACATATTTTTTTTCTTCCCTATTACTTAGAAACTTAAATTTCTTAAATTGTAATTATGTTCTTGTGAAATAATAAGGAAGAAGAAAATATGAGCTTTTGGACATGCTTTTGGTGTTTGGTTTCAAGTACTGGATAAAAGAGTTCTACTCATAATGTTCTTTCTAACATTACATGAATTTTCTAAGTATAATTGTGTTGCAGTAATTTAAAGAACTTTATATTTTATATGAAATAATGTAAAATATGTTTAGTATTCTGCTACTGGAAACTATTGAAATTCAGAAAATCTCTTTTGTTCTACCCCAAGGCCAAAAAAATTAGTAGTGCTTTCTATTACCTACTCTCCAACTTAACAGAAAATATGTCACTGATTATTTTAAAATATGTGAAATAAATTGTTTAATTAGGAGCTGTGAGCCCCTTTCAATATGTAGCTCTGTGACTCCCAAACTAAATTAACTAAGGAAGCCAGCAACTAAGAAAGTTTGGAAACTTTTGATTTAGTTGATAATCTTCTGGAAAGGTTAGTATTTCATGTTTTAAAGCTGTTGTACAGGCAACTGAATGATCCTGCTCCTCTATACTCTTACGTCCCACTTAAAGTGGACTAACAAAACTGAAATTCAGAGGCCGCTACTTTAGGTTAAAGGATATTAGTAGCTGTTTGTCATTCTGTTATGGATGTACAGCAGAATATCTACACCAGGGGTGTCCAACCTTGGCAACTTTAAGACTTGTGGACTTCAACTCCCTATATTTATAAGCTGGCTGAGGAATTCTGGGAGTTGAAGTCCACAAGTCTTAAAGTTGCCAAGGTTGGACACCCCTGATCTACACTCTTTCAGCTAGATCAGGGGTGTCAAACTGACGTCATCACGGCAGCATCATGTGATGTATCGGGATTTTTTTTTTTCCCTTCACTAAACTGGGCATGGGTGTGGTCAGTGCATGACGCATCCGGCCAACAGGCCAGGAGTTTGACAGCCCTGAGCTAGATAAAGATAGACATGACAGCTGAAAGTGGGGGAGGGATAGGATTTTTCAAATACATTGCACAATATTTGTATTTTGCCTCAATTTTATACTCTTTTCCACAGTATGCAATTGATATAGAAAGTCTACACATCCCTGTTAAAATGCCAGATTTTTGATATGTTAAACAAAATCAGAAAAGATAAATTACATCATCTTTTTTTCAACCTTTAATACAACATATAAGCTGTATAATTCAATTGAAAAAACAAAGTGGAATCTTTTAGGGATAAAAATAACAATAACAATTTACAATAACGTGGTTGCATAAGTGTGCACGTCCTCATAAATTTGGAGCACTTTTGCAAGGAAGAATGGGCAAAGATTCAGAAGGCAAGATGCCAGACTCCTTCCTCAAAACACTGCTGTCATAAAATCAAAAGTGCTTCAACAAGGTATTTGTTTAAGGTTATGCATCTTTATGTTATGCATCTTTATGTACCTTTCTTTTATATTTCCCCCTAAAAGATTTCAATTTGTTTTGAATAGTACAGCTTTTATGTTATGTTAAAGCTTGAAAAAAAAAACTGATTTATCTTGGTCTGATTTTTTTTTACATTTCAAAAATCTGACACTTTAACAGAAATGTGTAGACTTTATATCCATTGTATATAGCTGATTGTATAATCGCAATTTTCTCCAACAGTTATATTATTTTGTGCCCCTCCTAGCATTTTTTTTCAAACATGACTGAAGAGGTTATAGAGTCTAGGACCTTATGATTGTTTGATAAATTGTGAATTGTTTTATTCTCTAAATTACATACTTTTAATTTTAATATCATTTAATATCATTGCATTTCTCTTCTAGTTATTTAAACGTAGAAATGTTGCTACAGCTGATGAAGAGACAGAGGAGGAAGTTATGTCAGATGGTGGTTTTCATGAAACTCAAATGAATAACATGGAAATGACATCTGTAAGTCCATAATAAAATGCCAAATCCAGTCTGAACATCTGGCTGACTGTGTGATCAGCCATTGTAATAATTTCATTATTGATCATTTTGAAAGCTATAACGCAAAACACAGTTTTCTGGAATCAAGATATCTACTAATTCATGAACAGTCTCAAAATAAGTACAGTGAAACCTCGGGTCACGACCGTAATCCATTCCAGGACTATGGTCGCAACCTGATTTGGTTGTGCCTGGAAGCATGACCATCTCCGCATGCACGGACCCAAAAAAAATTGACGCTGAAGGGGAAATCGCCACAGCAGAAAAAATCGCCATGGTGGTTTTCGGGTTTGCTTGGTAGCCACCCGAAGATCTGTTCGCAACCAGAAGCAAAACAGAAGCAAAAATTCTGGTTGTCACCTGATTTGGTCGCGACTAGAAGCGTTCACAACCCGAGGTTCCACTGTATATTTTATGCTACATTCTTGCCTTGGGGGGAAAAACCCCAGATAAATAACAGTTGGGCTATGCACTATATATGTGTTATTGTATTTATAAGCTATTTCCAGTAGTTTTAAGCCTCTTGCAGATAAACAATCTACACGGTATTTATGTTGCACAGTGACATAGTCATTCTGTTCTATATAGGAGAAACAATCTCTATAGTTACAGTATTTCTGCAGGATATTTGCAATGCTGGAGGGAAAACCCTAGCCTAACATCACTTTCAAAGCTATACCTGATTATTTAAAGGGGGAATTGAACTACTGAACTTCATTCTTGCTAGCTTTTGTCCCATATCTTCTTTCAACCTGATATTGCTTCTAGCAAAATCAATACCAGACTTTTTTACAGCCCTGATTGAATCTGAAACTTAAATAAATTGATTTTTCTTCAGAACTTTTTTTCTTCCATTCAGCTGTGCCTGATTCTAGACAAGTCCTTGCAGTTTTTTTGGCAATATTTTTAGAAGTGATTTGCCCTTACCTGCTTCCTAGGGCTGAGAACTGGCTTTGTGCCTAAGGTGTAAATTGGAACTGGTGGTCTCTGGGTTTGTATCCTGATGTCTTACCACTGCACCAAACTAGCACTCTCTGGAACTTAAGCAATGTATTATTTGAGTTGGGGGTATTTTTTGGCTGCCATTCTTTCCTAGCTAAGTGTTTTTGGTATTGTCTGGTTTTAATCCTATGTACAACAGAGAGTTGTAATTATGAGATGGGTGGTCATATCAATTGATATAAGAAGTAAATATAAAATAGACAGAAAATTTAGGAGAAACCATGTGTAGATTTGGAAGTAAATGCCCAGTAAGCATTCTGTAATTATCCATACCAACACTAGTTACCATTCCAGTTTCCCTCTGAAGCAGGGGTCTCCAACCTTGGCAACTTTAAGCCTGGCAGATTTCAACTCCCAGCTTTGCTGGCTGGGGAATTCTGGAAGTTGAAGTCCTCCACGCTTAAAGTTGCCAAGATTGGAAACCCCTGCTCTGAAGGATGTTTTAGTAATAAGTTTATGCTGAATCTCCATCAACACATGAGCGACATGTGATGGCCTCTTAGTGCTTAGAGCTGGAAAAGGCAAATCTTACACCTCCTTCCTTTTTCAGGCAAACTTTCTTTCAGATCTGTTCTTATCAAAAAGCCAACATTTCTAACTCACCTGAAATGCATAGATTCCTTTTGTAGAACCTACATGTTCTCAAAGCCTGACTGCCAAATCATTTCAACCTGAGATCTATTTTCTCTCAGGCTTTGGTCCCTGAAAGTCTTCAGCACAAAGCCAAACAGAGCTCTCAAATCTCCAAAAAATTATTTGTCTCTCAGAGGGACTTTGCAAGTTTGAAACAGATCTTTTTCAGGTCTCAAGAGACGATTTCCCATCCATCACTAATGCTACAACTGGATTTACAGCATTAAAAACTTATATTAAAAATACTTAGTCCTTTTGACTAGCTCCATCTTTTCACCTGGCCTAATGATTACAGCCTAACTTATTTAGCTACTTATAGCGAGATATTTCCCATTCTTTAGAATCACAGCTGCCCTGTTAGTATTCTCTGTTAATGTTCCTGCGACAGTGCTTCAATTTGATAAAACCCATTCATATTCAATAATGTACAAAATTAAATTGTCATGGCTTTGTAGAAGCTATTGAATGTTAAGTTTTGCCACAGGTCCTTTTGTTTCATAGGTTCAGTAGGTTGTTTCCATTCTATATAGTCTGAGTTATTCCATGTTTGGATGCCTTCAAACACCAAAGGGGAAAGAGAACTTTAGTCAACTACTATGAAGATCCTTTATAGTTTGGTGTGAACATGGTACAGGTAGTCCTCGAGTTATGACCACAGCTGAGCCCAAAATTTATTTTGCTGAGTGAGAAATTTGTTAAGTGGGTTTTGCCCCATTTTACAAATTTTCTTGTCACAGTTGTTAAGTGAGTCATTGCATTTGTTAAGTTAGTAACATGGTTGTTAAGTGAATCTGGCTTCCCCATTGAATTTGCTTGTCAGAAGGTCACAAAAGTTGATCTCATGATCCAGGACACTGCAACCATCATAAATACATGGCAGTTGCCAATCATCTGAATAATCATGCAACCATAGGGATGCTGCAACGGTTGTGTTAAAAATGGTCATAACTCACTTTTTTCAGAGCTGTAACTTTGGTCACTAAATGAACTGTTGTAAGTCGAGGACTACCTGTATTAGGTTGTATAGGTAGTCTTTGACTTACAACTACAATTGAGCTCAACATTTTTGTTAAGCGAGTTTTGCCCGCTTTTATGACCTTTCTTGCCACAGTTGTTAAATGAGTCAATTTAATTTTTTTGAATTTAGAAGCAGTGTTTTAGTTAATTTTTTTTCCATTTGGAATTGTAGAATGCAGTGATCACCTCCGACATGACTGAGATGATCTTTTCCAACAGCCCAGAGCAGCAGCTCTCAGCTACCCAAAAGTTCCGAAAACTTCTTTCAAAAGGTGAGTGCAAGAGTGCTAGAGAAAGTTGCTGCTCCTAGGCATGTCTTGTGAGTTTCCATCAAAGTTGTCCTATTATTAGCAGTTACTACACATCAACAGGATGCCAGGTAAGGAGCCGAGGAGTACCAGTGCCAAAGAAACCTCCCTGGATGCTCATCAGGCTCATTCCCGTTCAACTTCCTACATTAAAAAAATAATTAAAAACATTGGATGGGTGGCATCTTGAAAATGTAGAGCAAAAGTGCAACGATTTCATAATTTCTGAGAATGCCTGTGATCCCTAAATTCTCCTAGAAAAATACAAGCTGAATGGTTGCTTCCCTATATTTCAGTTTCATGTCCAGAAAATAGACAAAGGTAAATAGAGGTCGTAGGTCATGTCTTGGTGGAGGGTAAAGGTTTGTAGTTAGCATTCTGGTGCCTTGAAGCTATACAGTGAGGTAAATTCAGAATGTAATCCAGAGCATTCAGAGATATGTGCATTGCACCTGACTCAAATAATTTAAAGCAGCTGAATTTTATTTATTTTTTGGTCTTTTGTGGCTGGCACAGCAGGAATAGATTCTTAAGAAAAGCTACATTTAGTTAGGAATTCCTAACAGGTGTTCCATGTCTATCCCAAAATATTTTGCCTTTCACGTCCTAATCACCGCATTGCTCTAGCAACTGTTTATTCCAATTCAACTATATGCCCGCTCAATAATCATTTTGCAGCTGCACTCACATTGGGTTTTCAGAATACCCGATAATACCCACCATCCCAAAGAGGTTGTAGAGGAAAGAAATTTAGAACACAGTGTAAAATAATTCATATTTTATATAACTTTTATGGATAAATATATAGAGAAACAAGTGGATGAAATGATCTTATCTAATTCTAAATAATAATATATTTTAATTTCCTGTTCCATTCATCATTCATTCATATACATGTATTCATACTTACTACACTATACTTTGGGATGATGTCATAGAAAGCACAAAGTCGGAAAATAGAGAATGACCTAGTGCGTAAGCTGTCCGTAAAAGTTAAAATATGTAGATTTTTCTGTAGATGAAGTCTGCTCTTCTCTTTCTCAACAAGATTAGAGTTTATTCAGTTTTATAAAACAATGTGCATCTAGGGATCCAGTGTTTCACAGTGGAGGAAATTTTGCTTGTCTGGGTTGCTCTTCTCCACTCGACCTAAGAGGAGGATCAAAATATACAGTGTCTCTGATTTGAAAAGGTACTCGTCTTCCTAAAAGTCTTTCCCCGACCCCTCTGCAGCAGCCTCCCTTCCACAGACTATCCCGGGAGCAGCTCTTGGCTCGACAGCTGAGTCAATAGATTCCACTTGTGTCACCTCTGCAGGTGAACAGAACTCATTCAATCCCCATGAAGAGCTGAGAGCTTCCTACCATGGGGTAGGAAGGGATTAAGCCTAGAGACAACGAGCAGCCAATCCCCCATCTCCCACGACCAAGTGATCGGCGTTTCATCTGGACTTCTGCCATTGGATGCACCAGGTAACCTTGGCAGACTTCTCCCCACCCAATCCTCATGGCCTATTTCCCTCAATGGCAAAGGAGACTACACTACCATACAGGGAACCTCCTCTCTGTGTAATAAGTGAGGCAACCAATATCTTGAGGAAGAGAAAAGTTGCCACCTTGATGGGCATAGACTGCATCTATCCTTTTCAAGTGAATGCTCACCCAGCAGAGGAAGAGAAAACACTTGTTCCTATCTTTTTATTTTTCATCCTTCTATATTCTGAAGGAGTTTATCACAAAAACTGAAGGGGTAGGGCTGCTTCTTCCAGAGTAGGAGCATGTAAAATCTTTATTTGTACCTAACAGACTGAATGGGAGGAGCAACCCAGAAGAGTATTTCCCTCTATCCACTGAAGGAAAATGGATCTTCATGGAAATTGCAAGGAATTGTTTGCTTCTAGTAGATTTTGCATAGCATCTTTGCTGTTGGGTTCTTATTTTGTAAATCACTTAACACGCACAACATTTTTTGTAGTTTTCCTATATCTTCTCTCACATACCCTCACACACGCACCCTCACACACCCTTCTTATATTTATGTAATCATTTTCTTAATTCTGCAACACAAAATGAAGATCTAAATGCTACTCTTGGTCTTTATTAATACTTAAAGGCAATGTTTAATATCTGACTACTAGCATATTGAATATAACCAGTTGTTACTACTTAGTTTATCATGTTTCTTTTTTTTTAATTATGTTCACAATTTGTCAAAACTCAAATTTCCCACCTGTTGAATTACTGTTACAATTAGAACACTTTTATAATGTAATTGAAATTTGCCTTCCTGCAACTTAAATCCATTGTTCAATTTGGATTCTGTATTTTGTATTCAAAGAATAATTTCTGCGTGAGATATTTGAACAGGGCATTCCTATTCTCTTCTAAATATTCAGTCCTTAAGACTTGATTTTGCATAATTCCTTCAACCCACTTCACAGAACTTAGGTTTTGGTCCCTTGATCATCCTCATCACTTTTCTATGAACATGTTCCAGTTCTCTGGAATCCTGAATTCATTCTCCTGAATTCTTAAAATGTAGGCCCAGAATGAAACACAGTATTTGGGATAGTTAGACCAATGCAAAATGATTTAGAAGTTATAATTCTTTTGATCCAGAGTAAAGTTGTATTTGTCATTTTTGCAGCTACATCATCATGATTTCCCTTTCTAGTAAAGATATTAACTATCCTATCCAATTTTAAGCCATCTACAGAACGAATAAGCATTATTTATGCCTCCTAAATCAAGTAATTGTTAAAAATAACAAACAGTACGAAGTCCTAATACTGATTCTTATAATTCTATGCTTAATGCATTCATCTTTATCAGTGGAGGGATTCAAACATTGTTGCCACTGGTTCGGTGGGTGTGGCTTGGTGTGCACGCTTTGTGTGCGTGCACACACTTTGCATGCATGTGTGTACCAAATGCGCACTTTGCACAGGCGCAGAGGCATTCTAACTCGCCTCCTGCAAGCCTGCACGATCCCAGTTGCTTCAGCAGTTGCCGCACAGCACTCTTCTGTGCCGCGCAAAGCAGCTGCGCTTCAAATTCAGCGGATAAAGGTGAGTGTGGGAGCCTGGGCGGGCAGGTGGGTCCAACAGCAGAGCCAGCAGATCAGCGGAGAGGTTTGGTCTCCGCTGCTTATTGCTCCTACCACTCTCCAGAACCGGGCAGAACCGGTCGAATACCACCACTGATCTTTATACTCAGCAACTTTCACAAATTCTGAACTTTAGTTTTCAATAAATAGCACTATGCTTTTTAATTGTCATATGGGCTTCTTTTTATGCCCTTCATTTTATATTCACTGGAATTATTTGTGATAATGCTTTTAGTATCTCCTTTAAAAGAAATTCTTACGTATCTTAATATTCCCATAAGAATATTCTGCCACGGGATCCTCTTGATTATTGCTCTACATTTATTAAAATCCACTTTTTGAGGTTTAAAGTATGTTTTTGACTATAGTTAAATTTAATTGACTATTAATATTTTTGTTAGAATCATGCGAAGAACAGCTGACCTTCCTTCACCCTCTGAAGGTAATTTGACACAAATCAGAAATTTGATTAGAACTATACTTGACAGGGTTTTTCTTAGTGGTTGATTTAGATGATTAAACCCCTCCCCCTCCTTTTAAAAAATATTTGCAATTTGGTTTTAGATACACTTGCAGCGTCTTTTCCTTATGTGGGCAAACAGTAATTGACACCAACAATAGTAGTTTTTAATTTGTTGCCCCACTTATATTAACCCAGATGTTCTCTACACTATTATTAGATTTGTTCAGTTGAATTTCTGAGTAGATGTAGAGTATTCACTATTCATTTATTTAATATTTCCTTACCTGTTACCAAAGATACTCAAAATCAACACAAGGAAAAGTTAGACTTAAAATAAAAAATATTGAAAACATTTCAAAATGTCACATAAAAAGATGGCATCTTACACTTCTGTTTTTTTTAAATAAAGTTTTATTGAGTTTTAACAAAGCAAATAAAACCATCTTATTTGAGTACAGCATGGTTCCGGGTTATCACATTTCCATACAGACACAATTTCATATGCATATTCATCTTATGTATTCAACTTCATATCTTATTACTCTTTTTCCAACTTCTCACTCTTTCTCCCTTTACTTCTCTTAATTTTCTTTTATGGTTATCTCATTTTCTTCTTATTCAATTGTATTTCTTTTACCTAAATTTCTATATCTTTTTATTCATTATACTTATACTTTCGTCTGTCTTGTTTACAATTTCATATGTTCTCTTCCAACATTCTTAAAAAGCAAAATTCCCCCTATGATTGCCAATTGGAGTGCAACACCTTTAAATCTTATTGTTATTATCGTATGAAATCTCATTAAACATTAAATTTGTGCATTCTAAAATTATAACATTCAAATTTCTAATATCTATTTTATATCGTGTAGATCTCATCATTCAGACTCTGCTTGGTACTTCCCCTTGAAAATGTAAAAAGAAAAATTCTAAAAACATAGCAAAAACTATATATATATATATATATATATATATATATATATATATATATCTATATATAGATATAGATATAGATTATAGATATAGATATAGATAGATATAGATATATAAACATTAGTAAACAAAATAGTTATTCAAATTCATTCTAGTACTGGTATGAGCCTTGTAAATCTTTCACGTTTCTTTTCAATATTTATCAATCTTTGAGAATAATTGAAATGTTTCCCTCCTTCATTATTATGTTAATTGTTAATAAGCATACCATTGGATAGTCATACAGTTTTATCTTATAAATTATTTACTATTAATAAGCAAAATAATTATTCAAATTCATTCTAGTGACTGGTATAGATTTCCTTATAAATCTTTCACATTTCTTTTAAATATTTTATCAATCTTTAGAAACAATTACAATGTTTCCCTCCCTTCTTTATTGCATTAATTTTAAACGTACCATTACATAACAATACAGTTTTATCTCATAGATTATTTACTTATTTCATTTCTAACTTATTACAGTATTCTACTGTCACAACACTATCTTTTGTACCTTTGCAGAATCCTCACTTTTAACTTAATTTAGCCATTGTCTCTGTGTTTTCTAGCTGAGCAAATACCTTTAATCCTAGTATGTTTCCCCTTTTTCTTTATTTCCTGTTTTTGTCCCTCATAAGTTCTTTCCCTTTCTATCTCCCCCCCCCCTTTTTTTTCTCATCCCTTTTTTTATACCCTTCTCTCTCTAATTTTCCCTTCTGTAGTTTTCTTTTCTGCTTCTCCTTGCTGTTATACTTCTTTTTCAGACTATTTTTCTTTTTGGCCGTTCCCTTTGATCTCAAGTTCCTTTCCCCTTTTTTCCCCTTTTTACCACACTTTGCATTATTTGATCATTGAAAATGGCTTCTTCTTTGTCCCGCCCTTCTTGCTCTTGAAGTTCTTCCTTTTGCTTTTCATAGTTCAGGATCTCCATTTCAAAAAATTCAAATACGAAGCCAAAGGATCTTCCTCCCCTTTCTGCATCTTCTTTCTGTTTTTTAAGACTCATCTTCAATTCCTCCAGGAGTGATGCCATTTTAAACACTTTTGAACAACCACCCGATTGACTTTTAAGTCAAAACAGAAAAAGAAAAAAAAATCCAATGCCAAAAACTTTTTTTTTAAATCACCAAATGATCCCAAAATGTTCCTTCTTGTTTCTTTCTTTACTTTTCCTTTCCATGGGTTACTGTACCTTTTAATAAGATTTCAGTTACAATGTATCCTCGGGAGTCTTCAAAATTTCACTGTTAATCCTCTTTATTTTTCCAGGTGGCACTCCATTTTTTCATTATTCCAAGTTCCACCCTTTTGCCTCCACTCTTCTCCTTTTTAGGGCTTTAAAATGACCAAAGAAAAATCTTTATTCTCCTTTTGACCCTTAGATTTCAGCTTAAAGTTGCCTATTAGTGTAAAAATAGCTTAACATAAATTTCTTTCCATACCATTTGTAATTGTCAATATAAAGGTTAAAAAAGGGTTTTTAACTTCCTTTTCTCTCTCCTTCGCTGCTTAAAGATCTTCTTTCAGAAGTATCCCTCTAGATACTTTTAGATTCAGGGTACCTTGCTTAGATGTTCTCTGTTGTTTAGCCCGGTCTGTCCTGCTTTCCTGTTTGTCTTCCTCCTGCACAATCTTATCCAGTTGGGTTCTTCTTTGAGGTGGCCATTTCTGACCACCGCTGCAACCGCTTTCGGGGAAGGGAGTTTAGACCAACCAAGGAGGAGAGGTGCGGCTCCCCTCCACTCGACTAGCAATCTCCCCCCTCTTCACCACCTCTACGGGGTGGCTTCTGCCCCGAATGCGAAGGATCGGGGCGCTCCAGCGGTGAGCACAGATCGAAACCGCGCACGATCGCGGATTTTGGTCTGTCGCTGAAGAAACCCAAACCGGAATAGACTTACACTTCTGTTTTAAGGAGTAGAGTCAAGTCACATTTCTGAGGAAAATTGTTGAACAGGTTTAGAGGCTGCAGATAAAATCTCTATTAAAATAAAGATGCAGATATTTAGCATAAAATAGCTGGATTATTGGTAGTTACAGTTAACTGCATTGAAAGCTAATCCAATAACATTAAATTGAAGAAAACATATACACAGGAAAGAATGAAAAATATAGATCACAAATAGAATTGCTGAATTTCAGCTGCTTCTGTCTCTGTATTTGCACTATATAACAAAAACTCATTTTTGTTGCTTTCTCTTATTGAAGTAGAAATTGGGAAGCCTATTTCTTCTAGAATCACTTGTTGTATCATTCCCATGTGCTGCTTTTTAAAAATTGTCCTTTTCTTCCTCTCGCTGTGAAAAAAAGAATCGTTCAGCAAACACTCCTGTTTCTAGAACCATTCAGATAGCTAAATTACAGTTTGAGACTATTGAAGTTCCAACCATACCTGGTTCTACACTTTTGCATATTTGTTGTTGTCATTAGATGGGAGGAGGGATTGTGACATTGATCAGATGGGCACGCATCTCCTCGCCTGGCCTCGCATTCTTACAATGACTACTTTCAAATTCCTAGTCTTGAAGCAGGCACTTGCATGAAAAAAAATAAAATGTAAGATTTATTAAGGAAATAACATAGTGATAAAATGGCTTCTTTCAAGTCTTTTTACAGCTTACAGTCTCTAATGTTCTTTTCTCTATTATGGAGAAAAGGCCTATCCAATAAGAACAGGCCAGAGATGGAAGAGAAAGGACATTGAACTGAGATGGAAGGGAAGGGAAGGAAGGCTGAAGAATTTCAGTTTACCCAACTGGAGGCATGTTCTTTCGAGACAGACAAACAAAATAAATATTTTAGAAAAGGAAAGAAATAAAGGACAGAGTCCCTGTCTGCATTTGTTGCCCTAGAATTGTTTGGTTTTATAGGAGCAGAAAATCAATTGGTGAAAAGTTAAATTCTGTAATTTATGTTTGTGTGTATGTGAGAGATAAATAGTTGGGATGATATATGAGTGCACAAATAGTTTAAAACTTTTTGTCAGGATTCCAGCAATCGCCCTAATTAAATCATGATTCTTGAGCCAAACTTCAAAAAACTTCAAAGGATTCATTAGAGGCGACATACTGGCATTGCCCTGTATGGAGCCAACTCTGGCATATGTAATTTACAGTCACCTGTGCCCCCATTTCCCCCCTCTCCCCTGGGTGTCTCATAAACCAGATTCTCCAATTAAGCATGTTCACAGGCTGGGTAATTAAATATATTCACGGGCAAAAGCTCTGGTAGTTTAGTTATAATCTTTTAAAGGTAAGTACGTTCGATTTCAAACTGCTGCACTGCTCTTCCAGATTTCCTCCCCCCCCCCTTTTTATGGCAACTACTAAAACAGACATAGGAATGTTTTATAAGTTGACACCTTTAACATGAATCTATGCACTTCATACTAAATTTTATCATATATTTTATAATTAAAATCAGTTAAAAGTTGTTAAACTATGAGTTAAACTATGTGTTTATCATTTAATTAACAATTAATTATCTTAATTTTCATTTTTCCCTGCTCCCTTTTTGAGAAAATAGCATCTGGTTCAAAATATGTTTCAGTCCATATCTTAAAAGAATGATTTTGCATTTATGATACAGACCATACTGTAGCTATCTGCCCAAATGTTAAATTGCTTCATATTCAAAGAATAACAGTGTTATTTTAATATATTTTCATTTTGTATCATCTCAAACAGAACCAAATCCTCCTATAGATGAAGTTATTAGCACACCAGGAGTTGTTGCAAGGTTTGTGGAGTTCCTGAAACGGAAGGAAAACTGCACATTACAGGTGTGATGTTTGTGTGTGCTCATTAGTTTGTAAAATGCATATTCATACATAATTTTAAAAAATCTAAACTCACTGCAGTCAAGGTACTGTATGATAACTCAAAAACTTTTATCATTAAAATTTTTATTTTTACAAAGAACATGGTTTCATTTTAGTTTATTTCCACTCAGTGAAACCATGAATGTTAGTTTTTATTTCCTATTTATTTGTTTATAAATTGTTTAAATTCCCAAATGAATGCATAAGTACAGTGGTGGTATTCTACCGCTTATGCCCAGTTATGCCGAGCCAGTAGCAGCGATAAGCAGCGGAGATCGAACTGGTTCTCTCCGCCCCTGTGCTGTTGGGCCCACCCGCCCTAACGGTCTCCCATACTCACCTTATCCGCTGAATTTGAAGCGCAGCTGCTTTGCGCAGCACAGAAGAGTGGGCGGCAGCTACTGAAGCGACCAGGATCGTGCAGGCTTGCAGGAGGTGAGTTAGAACACCTCCGCGCCTGTGCAAAGTGCGCATTTGGTGCGCATGCACACATAAAGTATGCACACACGCAAAGTGCGCCCACCAAGCCACACCCACCGAACTGGTAGTAAAAATATTTGAATCTCACCACTGCATAAATATACAACTAAATGCATGTTTAATAAACTTTAATGACATTCTTGATGTGCTATGACCTCTTCCCCTCTATTAGTGAGATGTTTGTGTGCAAAATCCCTTGAGTTTAAATTAAGGTGGAAGGCTACAAAAGTGGAATATGTGGGTTTGTCACGATTTGCATTGCGTTGTTTGATAGAGTTCTTTACACAAATCTGTCCAAAGGATCAGTATTAGCTTGAACTAATACTAGTTTGGTCCATGAGTCTTGTAATGTTGTTCAGGTAGTAGACTGATGACTAAGGGCTGCTGTTTACCTTCCCTGAAGCTTTTCCCTATTGTTATGAATTTTTGTCTCTCTCTCTCTCTCTCTCTCGAAAGGGTTGCAAACCTGGATGCAAATATTTCAGTATCCACAATTGGAGATATGAAAATAAAGACAAATAGTTCTGGAGATTTCTCCCCCACCCATCCATCCCGTTTTTTTTAAAATCGCATCCAAGATGCTCATTTTAAAATGGTGGGCTTTAAGCAGCCAAATCTTTTTCTTTCTCTTCCTTTTTATGTGTTTTCCCCATATTAATCATTTTGTATATGTGCCTTAAACCACAATTTGCATTATGGCTTGTTTATAAAAATGTAAGTTTAATGGTGCCTAAGACAAATGATCCAAATAGCGTGAACCATTCCACAAATAATGTGCCCTGTTTGTTAATGCTTTGAATGGCTTCTGAAATCCAAAACCTCATAAGAAGACTGTGCCTACCATTCCTCAGTTTGCACATGCTCTTCTTGTGTTGCATCAGAAGGCCTCAGAAGCATTGGAAGAATGACATGCATAATTTGGAGATTGGTGTGCACAACCATCTTGCAGTGCTTTGGAAGGCCTCAGAAGCTTTTTGAAGCATTGTGAGAATGGAGCGTGCTATTCAGAGAAGGGCACAAGCAGCCTCGGGAGGAAGGCTTGGCACAGCCAACAGCCACAGAGGACCAGGTTGGGCGGTGCACCTTGTCAGTAGTGGGAGGAAGATGATAAAGGTGCGCTGTGCATTGCACGGGTGGCTGGGGCTTTGCAGTTGCAACTTTGGGGATCAAGTGTAACTATCACTTGTTCATTGCCACTGTAACTTTGGTTGCTGAATGAGTGGTCAATAAGCAAGGACTCTCAATTGTGATAGATTACTAGATAGACAGACATATAGAACTTTATTTTGGTCATTGACCAATGTATATTCGATCAATAAAATGAACAACACAAAAGTATCCCCTACTAGAACTACTAGCAACAATTTGTGGGTGAAGCTTACACATAATTAGAAAAAAATTGCTACTTTTAGGGAAATTTCTCTTGGTTATTTAACAGATGATACAACTAAAAGCTGTCAGAGTGACCAGGAAATTTAAAGAAAAGAAAGGTAATGAACTGGTGGTGAATGGCTCTGTAGAACTGGTAATACAGAAGAACATGGCTGTGGTTTCTATGGCACCCATATCATAAGGGCAATATTGAGTTTCATATGGAGTTTTTCTATATTTCCCTTCCGGGAAACTGGGGAGAATATTAAATTGAGCTAAAGATAAAACTGTCTTAAATTTGAGAACTGATATGATATAAATAGGCTGGTTTGGACACTGAAAGGTGGTTATTTGGAATTATAGTGTGAATGAAAGCAGCAATTTCTGTTTAACCTTCTATATCTAAGAACCTTTTCTTCAGATCCATCTTGATCTACCTCTCTAGTTAGATAGTATCACTGGAGAAACCATAGATACTTAGATACTCAGATACTAAAGACATCCTTGTATTTCTTGTTATTATTTGTAAGTTATATGTGACCTTGTAAATTCAAATGAGTATAAACTAATGGAATTTAATGTTATATTTTAAAAATCAGTGACTGAAGCTTTTTCTATCTCCTAATGCAGTTTGAAGCCGCCTGGGTTCTGACTAACATTGCCTCTGGAAATTCCCTTCAAACTCGGATTGTGATCCAAGCAGGAGCTGTTCCTATCTTCATAGAACTACTCAGCTCAGAATTTGAAGATGTGCAGGAACAGGTTAGTTAGATTCTCAGAAAATAAAAAGGGGAAAGGAGAATAGTACGGATTTCCCCACAACTGAAAATTGTCTTTATAGTGTTATTCTATCTTACTAGATTGCTATGTTGTGTCTTGTTTTACTGTGACTTTATGATTTATTGCTGTTTAAATTGTATTGTTTTACTGATAGTTAGCCTGAAGGTATAGTCTTTAAATCTTCTTAGATGGATAATATAATACTATAAAAGTCTTTGTAGTGGAATACAGGACACTGAAGATTCTACTAAACATATTTAATACTGACTCTTTTCTTTCTTTCTCAGGCTGTTTGGGCTCTAGGTAATATTGCAGGTGATAGTACCATGTGTAGAGACTATGTACTCGACTGCAACATCTTGCCCCCTCTATTACAGTAAGTGATACAAATGGTACTCAGATTTATTAGTAAGGGTGATACAATCTTTGTGAAAAGAAACAACTAAATAATCTGGATCTGTTCTGTGCTTGGATGGAATACCACAGGGGAAACTGACTTATGCCACTTTCATTTCCGTGATGAAAATGAAATAAAAAGTGTAGTGTAGATAAAATAAGGAAGTGTTTCACAAATTGGTAATTTCTCATTAACAATAAAAAGACACTTACAGTTGGTTCATAAGTAATGCATCCCATAAGCCTGAATAATAAATATATAATATACGGTCAATCAACTATGCAGGAAAATGATATTGCAAACCTCTTATTTCTATTTTCAGATTGCTTTCCAAACAGAATCGTCTTACCATGACTCGGAATGCAGTATGGGCACTATCTAATCTTTGCAGAGGGAAGAACCCTCCTCCAGATTTTGTTAAGGTACAGAATAAAATTCAAGAAGAGTTAATGTCCCAAAGGTGCTTTTTCCAAAAGGCAACTGGACTTTCTTGAGTTTTTTCCTTTGGAAACATTTTACTTCTCATCCAAGAAGCATCTTCAGTTCTCGTTTTTTTCTGGGTTTTTTTTTCCTGTTACTTTTTCTATTTGTGGAAAAAGTTGTTCACAATAGGTTTATTTTCCCAGAATGCCTCATTCACAATTACTTTCTCATTCTCAACTCTACCTATTATTGCTATGTTACTGTAAACTATAAATAATCTTTCTGGAATATTTCTTTGGAATAGCAACCAGCTCCTGCATAGAGAAGAAGTGGCTAATTTTTCATTATTAATAGTAGAGGGGGCAAAGCACTTCAAGTACAGTAATTGAGAAACAACAGGAAGTTTCTTTCCCTTTTTGCAAACTTATTCAAAACCATTGATTTTTTTCAGAGTGAAAAACAAGATTTACATGGAAGAAAACAGGGGTCCAAATTCTATAGAAATATATCATAGGAGGTAAAACATAGCTCCCATGGTTAAATAAAAACTTTTCTAAAGAAACAGAAAGCCAGACTTGCCAACAACATCTGCTTTATTTTTGGTATATTGCATAGGATGTCACTTTTGTGCTCATCTGTGTAAGTCATAGGCTTGTGCTTGATGCACTGACCTCCTGTGCTCAGGGAAGAAATTCATTCTCTTGAACACCAGATAGTTGATCTATAGAGTTGAAGAAATACAGAGGGGAGATAATTTGGGAGCTATTAACTTTATTTCAGTCCTCAAAAAAATAACTGGCTATAAAGAAGAATTAGGAACTTGGAGAAAGACATAATTGTGATGGCCTCCTCGGACGCTTCCCGAATGCCTCTCCGGATGCCAGCTTGAAGGAAGATGAGCTGCTTCCAGGCATGTCACGGAGAGGTAGTAACAGGTGGTAACCAGTGGCTTTAAGCAGACAGCAACAAGTCCACACACAGAGTGATCACAGGGAGCGATCAGATGAGCAGCTAGCTGAGCATGGGTCAGTTGAAGCCCAGCTGCAGCAGGACAGCCCTGAGGCTTCAGGTGGAAAAAGTGCCCAGCTGCAGCTGGCCAGCAGGAGGAGAAGGAACTGTCTCCTCCACCCAGTCCAAGAGCACAAAGGGTATAGAAGAGACAGGAGCAATGGAGGCCAGCCCGCTTACTTATGAAGCAGCAGCCTTGCCCCTCGTGATGGGCTGCACTGAGTGCCACTATTTAGTGCAGGAGGAAGAGGGGAGCAACATTAGGGAAATGCATTTGTTTTGGTACCTAGCACTTACCAGCCTCTTAGCTGAGCTTCCTACCATGACCATGTACCGTATTTTTCGGACTATAAGATGCTCCAGACTATAAGACGCACCTAACTTTTTGGGAGGAAAAAAAAAACTGCCTCTGCCTCCCAGCAGTTTGCCTCCTTGTAGTAAACAGCCTGGTCAGCTTCACCAGAGCCTGATTTAGCAGGAGCAGCTGATTAGCAGTTGGATCTGTCTCCTGATCA
Source organism: Notechis scutatus (assembly GCF_049901735.1). Lineage (NCBI taxonomy): Eukaryota > Metazoa > Chordata > Lepidosauria > Squamata > Elapidae > Notechis > Notechis scutatus. The sequence continues at coordinate 164,085,400 of NC_142010.1, read as the reverse complement.
GCTGTTCCAGGCTGCATTGATCGCCGCCACCCATCTGCACTGTTCCTGCCCATTACCGCTGCCACCTGTTGCCTCCATTTTCAGCCTGTTTCAGGTGGCAGGGATAGGCGACATTGGCGTTCATCCCCACTTCCTGGAACGGGCCAAAAACAGGGTGTGCAAGGGCCGAAAATGGGGTGCTGGAAGCTGAAAATCTGTTGCGCAGAGGCCAAAAATGGGGCACGCAGAGGCGGCAATAAGTGGCAGCGGCAATGGCATGGATGGGTGGCAGAGATCCCCACAGCCTAGAACAGCTGATCGTTGGTATTCCCGGAGGCAGATCCAACCACCAATCAGCTGCTTGTGCTAAATCAGGTGATCTTGCTATTTGCTGCAAGGAGGCAAATTGCTGGGAGGCAGAGGCTGAAGGGTGGGGGCCGGTGTGTGGGTGGGGCATTGGCAACATTTGCTCTATAAGAAACACAAATATTTCCACCCACTTTTTTGCGGGGGAGGACGACTGCATCTTATAGTCCAAAAAAATACAATATTTTAGACCCTAGATTTGTGCCTTGCACTTGCTTTTGCCTTGAATCCTGTCTCCAGACCCTGGACGATGGATTTGGTATTTGTACCTTGCCTTGCTTCTATTTTGTCTTGCCTTGAGGGTTTCTCCAGCTTTATGGATTCATACTGTAGTCATTCCGGAACTGAGCTGTAAACGTTGGGGGAGGGTTTTCCTTGTTGCTGGATTGGGGATTTTCTGGGGAAGACTCTTGGAAGGGTTTGGAAAGCCTCAGTAAACCTCTTGAATTCCTCTTGAGCTGGAGCTGGACAATAATTTCAAAGAAGACTGAGATGAATGCATATTCTTTCATACCAAGGACACTCCCCCACATAGTTGATGACAGGAGGAGTTTGTGATGGGTATAGAACACATGGTAACTTGTCTACTTGAGGAAAATATTACAGATAAGCTGCTATATGGGAAAACCCATTGTGGGAATACTGTAAATGCAATTACAGTATATCTTGATTTCATCAACAAAACACTTGAGAGTGTCAAGTGATTGGAGATGGCCTTATCAATATCATTCATTTGGACTTTCAAAAATTATTTGACAGAATTCCTCTTCAAAAGTTTTTGAGTAAACCTAATGGTCAAGGGATAAGAGTAACTGTCTTAATAAATAGCTGCATTATTTTTTTAAAAAAATAGGTGAATTAATATAGTGTTAAGAAAGTTTAGTAGCTGTATTGCTGTTCTAGTGTGAGAGTCAGAATATCTCCTTCTCTATTGCCTGTTTTCTCCTGGCGTACTCCAGAATAAGCATTCAAATCTCCACCATTCTTACTGTTTAAAAAATGTTCTCCAAGAGACTAAAAAAAAGAAAATGTTGATAGATATTTTTTCTTTCTCATTGACATTTACTGGTAATTATATCTTTGTCTTGTTTTAAAGCCACAATTATTCTTTAGGAATTAGGCAGGAAGTCAGTAATTTCTATGTGCATGGAAAGCAGGAGCCCTTTCCCAACAAAAAATTTGTTTACCTCTGTAAGGTTCCAAATGTTATGCAAAATCAAATACAAAAGCAAATGTATTATTAAATGGACAGACATTTTAAGGACCAGCAATTTGTCATATAATACATATTTCAGTTTGGGTAAAATCTGAAAGAGGAATTGGTTTCTAAATTTTGGTTTTATTTTTCAGTAGAAACTGAAATTCTTCTTAATTTCAGAGTATTAAAATCAACAGTGATAATCCATTTGTTACATACATTTTACTCCAATTATTTAATCTTTGGACTGGTTCAGTTTTACAGTCTACACTTGAAGTATAGTGGAGCACTCCTTTTATACATAAGAATTCAATTTTGGCATTTCTTGAGTCATTTTAATAGAAACCATTTATTTGATTAATTATTTTCCTCTTTCTTCCTTTGTAGGTATCACCATGTCTGAGTGTCCTTTCATGGCTGCTGTTTGTTAATGATACAGATGTTCTAGCAGATGCATGTTGGGCTCTCTCCTACTTGTCTGATGGACCGAATGATAAAATTCAGGCTGTGATTGATGCTGGAGTGTGTAGGAGACTTGTAGAACTGTTGATGTAAGGATTTTAGAACAAGTAAATGTAATTTTTAATTGAGTTATCCTGTTTCCTGTGTCAGTGTAAGATTGAATCAATGTTTGTTTCACATTCAGTGATTGATTCATCTGGTTCCAGTGCCTCCTTTTTGAATAGCATTTAAAGAAGCAGTCAACTTGGCTTTACAGCACATTTTTCTGTCTAGCTATGATCTTGATGAAGAATAATTTTCAGAGTAATGTGTTTATTTGGAAGTAAAACTTGCCCATTTGCAATATCTCTTTTAGTTGCCCAGTCTTCCTTTTGCCACTCATTGAGGGCTATGTAACCAACTCTTCCTTTGTATGATTCACAGTTCATGAACAGCTGGGAAGGGGCATCTTGACATTGCTGGACATGTAACCAAGTTTAATAGTTGGAGGCTTTTGTGGGGAACTGCACACGTCTCAGTGAGATAATAAACTCAGAGGGATTAAGGATGACTGGGTTATCTATACTAAATGACAGAACAGCATAGAAAGAATCCTTGGTTAACGTTAGCTTTAATGAGGACAATATAGACACATTTTGCTTAAGCAGATTCATATCTGCATACCTTTCACTCCCACACATGAATAACAGATATCCACAATTGGCCAAGAAGAACGGAAGTAATAAATTAGAGCTTCATATGGTTTTGTATATATATGGTTCCCTCCCCTCATCTGATAGCTTCTTCTGATCTCGCAAAATTACAAAATTTAATATGAACAATTCTGGACTTCATGTTCATAATGCTGGATCACATAGCTTAACATTCTGAAATGTAATATTAAACAAATATGAACTATACATGCAGTGTAGTCTCGTACAAAGACACTGAGTTAAATCTTTTTATACGTTCCAGGAAAAAAAAATCCACTTTGCTCCCAAATGAACTGATACATTAGGGAAGTTTTGAGCGTTGCTTATATTTTTTAGTAATTTGCTATAGTTTCTGAGTAGTGAAAATTCAAAGAACAGGAATTTGTTTACTAACATTTGTATTCACTCTGGACTTCCATTAGGGTAATATTTTTCTTTCATTCAGAGACACACACCCCCCCAAAGTAACAAATAGTATTTTTTTAAAAAGTACTGAATTCAGAGATGTTACTTCTTTTACACATGGTTTATCCATTTGACACTAGAAGATAGATTCTTATTCATTCTCCATCTTGTATTTTTTAATTATTGGTAATTTAAATATCTAAGTTGTACATAGTTTTCATATATGGACTCACATGGTTCTTCTCAAACTGTGATGTAGTTCTGTCTACTTTTGATAAGCAGTTTTTCTTTAACCTTTCATGACTCGTTTTCAAGAAATGTGACAAATTTGGTTGCAGCCTTTGTTAACAACTGTACAGCAATATTATAATAAGCAACATTCAATATTACTGTTACATAAAACCCAAAAGCAAAACACAGCCAGAAATGTTACAATGTCATATGTTCATGAGTATTCATTGAAAAAAGGTAGTATTAAAACAATGACACCACATAGCAATCATCACAGAATATCTATATTTGAATAAACATTTGTGTATATTTTATAATCTAGTAATAATTTCGCCTGTGGTATCAGGTTTGGATTTTTTGGAGTCTTCCTGTGCTTCTTGATTACTGCAGAGCATTATATCTGTTAAACTGCACCCTTTTCTTGTTTTAGGCACAATGACTACAAAGTGATATCACCTGCCTTGCGAGCAGTTGGGAATATTGTTACAGGAGATGATATCCAGACCCAGGTATTAACTTTTCATACAGGAACTTAATGTTCCCATATTTCAAACAAGTTTTTTTTTCCCAAAAGCCAACATGGTTCCCTTATCATACTTCAGATTTCAGTACTTTGAGGTTTGCTGAATGCTACTTTACAGGGTCTGAGACACATAGTTTGCTGAATAGGTATGTGTCTCCCTGTAAATTTTATCTATTTGAAATGCACTTATATCTTTAGATCATAAATAATTTCACATGATCTGGTATATTCCTTCTTAAAGGTTTAGGAATAGGATCTATTGCTTTTTAATTCTTATTGTTCAACTCTTGGTAATAAAATACAAAATTGTTGAATTAATACTTATCCCTGAAGAACATGATTTTTTACATAGAATTTGAATAAAAACTGGTATAAAAATGTGAGTTGGGGGAGGGAGGACCAAGCTCATTCTTCACTCTTTACTGTATGTGCTTTTCTTTTTGTGAGGGTCACACATATTGTTGCTTATTAATGTATTAAAAAGAGTCCATTGCTGAGTGGTTGAGCAGGTGGTTTCAACCAGATCTACATATGAATTTTCTGTAATGCCTGAAGATCCATCATGTATCATAAAGTGGTGTGGAAATACTTAAACAAAAACATTTCAATAAGCTCCTAATCTTGAATTAGGACTTTAAAACCTTCCTTAAATAATGGAAAGTTATTGGACAGTACTGTTGAAATGAATCCAACCATTTGTCTCAGGGTAAGACTACCTACATTTGTAGGTGGTTCCTTGATGATAGCTGCTTTTTTTAAACACAGGAATGTTAGTTATTACACATTTGGTTCTGAACATGTTCTCCTTCCTCAAAATGAATCTACAAATGTAAATAATTTGTGGTGTTTAAACAGGTGAGTGGTTGAGTATCAAATAATGTAGTGATCTGTATCCATAAATACGCTTGTTATTTCCAAGTGCAAGACTGGAAAATCAGGTCCTCAAATAGCTAGAAGTACATTAGTTGGTCAATCAATCAATATTATTGATAGCTCCAGTTTCTCTTAGTCGATTGTCCTGTAACCAATTTTATTCTAATCCTTTGATTTTGAGATGGTTGGGAAGGGGGGAATGCAGCATGCTTAGGCTTCAAGAAAAATCTGTTTAGATGTTGAGGAATAATATAAGTTTGGTGTAGGCTAACATTTTCCTTCTCACTCTGTATCCTCCATCACCTTAACCCCATCCTTAAATCATAATAGCCAATAATTGCCAAAGAGCAACATAGATTATTATCAGTTTTTTATTGGTTGTATGCATTTATTAATATTTGACTCAAGCATTTGCCCAAGCATTTGATAAAATATTCTATGATATTCTGATTAGCAATGATTAAGCATTGATTTTATGGTTTGACAGTAAGTGTACATGCTACTTCAGATGAAAATGAAAATAGCCAAGGATTATCAGCTACATGAAAAGCTATTATGTGTTAGGTCTTCTATAATTGATAGTTTTTGGCTAATCGTTCATATATTCTATAAGAGAATAAGGCTGACCCTTTTTATTAGATTCATTGGATCATTTTTAAACATATCCCCAGATTTCCCATGGTCTTCCAGCTTAACGTCTATTCTGAACTATGTTGGATCTGCTACACTAGTACATTTTAAATACTTCTTAATTTTACAGGAATTGACACCACATCTTTCCCAGAGTTTTCTAGTTGCCAGTGGGGAAAATTGCCCGTGTATTCTACTCGTTGTTTTCTGGTTTTTTTTTTTAACCATAAATCATCCATTAAAGCAGGGTTTCCAACCCCCAATCTGAGGATTGATACCGGTCCATGGCCTGCTGGGAATTGGGCCGTGCAAGCAGCGGGCGAGTGCACGGAGCCTCATTTGTGCATGTGCAGGATCTAGATTTTGCATGCACATGATCTAGGTTGCATGCGGGAAACCATCCCCACGCAATGCTGCTGCTGTTGCCGCCAGTCCATGGAGCCAGAAAGGTTGGGAACTGATGCATTAAAGGATAGGTCAGTGAGGAATTTTTATCAAAGGCACTTTGAAAAATCTGAGTATATTGTGATGATTGGTATATCTCAGGGGTGGGATTCAAAAATCCCAGCAACCGGTTTGCTGGGTGGGCGTGGCCTACTGGAAATTCCGGAAGGCCCGTTTTTCCCCCTCCCAGAGCTTCCACGTGGTCCGCACTTACCTGCATCAAAAATGGGCTGTGTGGAGACTCCTGGGAAGGGGGGCAGCGGGGGGGGGCAGCTGGTCAGTTCAAATACCAGTTTGGCGAACCAGATGCACATTTCTAACCAGATGCACAGTTCTCCTGAACTGGTCCAAGCCGGTAAAATCCCACCTCTGGTACATTTCCATCCACATGTCTGTTGATATTCCAAATATTTTAGGTTTTGTTTCAGAGAGACTTGTCCTTTATGTAGCAGCTTTTTTTTAATTACCATTTCTATCAGTGTGCTTGGAAGAAGTTTAAGCTAACTGCTCTTCAGTTTCTCAGATCTTGCCTAAATCCTTTTTAAAAATTATGGCTACTATGTTTTTATGATCCTGTAATCCCTTAATTCAGGTTAGAATCAGGGCAACATAAAAAGTTATATACAGCTCAGCAGAGCTGTCAGATAACCAGTCAAATCTGCGGCTCTCCTATAATCCCTTCCACCAATCTGATACGTAAATTGGTTTTACTGACTGGTTTTGCTTTCAGATTCTTTCCTGTTATTATTTAGGCAGATGTAGCAAAGACTTTAGTTAGTTATCTGCACATTTTTTTAAAAATGTGTAGGCTACCTAATAATCAGTTAAGCTCAAAATCCTAGTCCACAGTCGTTTCCTCTATTGTAATAAAACTTATGTGGCAGATGCCAGTCAGCATAACCTGCCATTGATCTATAGTTCAGGTTCAAGCAGTAGATTTAGTATGTTGAGAGAATTGCTGGTAACTTGGTGTTGGATGGCTGTTAGAAAATAAAACTATGTATTCAGTTGTTGCTTATGTTAATACTTCCCTGAGAATTTCTTTGAAAACATATTGGTTATGAATATGGCTTACATGGCATATTCAGCTTTAATTTTATCTTCACAACAAAACATCTGAATTTGATTGATCTGAGAGTTTCAAAATAACCCAGTAAGCTTTTGTGCAAGTTACGTTCCCAAATTTCTCTAAAGTCCTAACCCAATATTTTTATCATTACATACACACTGGGAAAAGCTGGATTAAAGAAAAGGGCAAGATTGCTGCTCCTGCCCAAGCTCCATCAAAACACATAAAAATCCTCTCTGTAGTGCTTTTTGCCTCCTAAACATTTGTGCACATCATAAAAGGAGCTGCTTTGTGCTCACACCACTCTTTTGCTTAGCAAAAAAGAAATTTTCTTTTTTACACTTAACAATCTTTTTTTAAAAAAAATAGTATTAGAAGGCACAGACCTGCGCATCCACGAAGATGCTTCATGATGCTATGAACAGAGTAGGTTTCTTCAGTCTGGGCTCTGATCTGCTGCCAGCATGTTGGCTCCGTGATGCATGTGTGTTGTAGACTTACAAAACAAGTGTACCATTTCAGATCTGCCTTGGTCAGGGACTGTTGCCCAGCAGCATTAAGGCCATTAGCCCCCCACTAGCCATATGTGAATGCAGATAGGTCCCCTCAAGTGACCTACATGAGATCTCCATCCAGGGTCCAGTAAAACCAGGGAACTACATGGAATCAATCTGATGTGCAGCTTGAGTGCTATCTCCCTTTAATATCCTTTATTATCCCATTGTTTTGAATTTCACATTTCCAAATCCTCACTTAAATACAAAAAAAAAAAAAAAAAAAACACTAGTAAACAGCAAAAAGAAACAGAAACACATCAGCGTAGAGTGCTGCTTCTGATGCCACAGCATGATAGCCCTCAGCCATTCTTGGTTAATCTCAAAAGTCTCGTTGGGGGTGGACCTAGTTAGTACTTGAATTGGGGGAGTGTAAGAGGATCCCAGGGCTATAGCTGAAGAAGCATCACAGAACTTGCAAATGGCCCATATTGCTGCTATGAGCTCCACTCAGGGGAGTTTCCTTTAGCCTTTGATAGTCATTGTTCATATTGTTTCCACTGACCATCCCTCAAGTCCTTTCTCACTGGATAAGCCGATCTGCTGTCATGCTTCTCTCTGAAAGTTTTTCTTAAGGTTCTTTTTTAATTACTTGCTGAAGTCTAGGACCACACTTTCTGATGATGTTTTGTGCTTCTGTTAATTATCCCTATTTCTTTGAAGTCAATACATCATCTGAGTATAGTCTAAAATCTATTCTCCCTTTTTCTAGGTAATACTGAACTGTGCAGCCCTGCAAAGTTTATTACACTTGTTAAGTAGTCCTAAAGAATCAATCAACAAGGAAGCATGTTGGACAATATCAAACATTACAGCCGGAAACAGAGCACAGATTCAAGTAATTAACATTTTCGGGCGGGAGAAATAGGGACATATTAGCAAGGGCAAAGTGAAACGTCTTTATAAAGCTTTTGAAAAGGATGTAACTTTCTCCTGGTAATCCAAAAAATGTTATATTGTATTTCTAAGTAGAAACTTTTAAGAGAAGTGAACTCCAGCTATATTGACATTTAGCGACCACAGTTGGGACTGGCAACTTGGTTGTTAAGTGAAGCTGTGATTAAGTGAAACCATACTTGGGGTAATGATCTTACTTCAGCTTTCATTTGCTTTACAGACCTTCAAAGGTTATAAAAGTGAGGTTAGTTGCAAAGGTAGTTTCATCACTACTGTAATTGTGAATGGTTTCTGTACAAGGCAGTTGCTAAACAAGGACTACCAGTTACCTGGTGTCAAATAATATAGTGTAGACATAAATAGGGGTAAATGCACATTGCTATGACTACCACTAAATTCTTATTTAAATTAACTCTAGGAAGATGGTTTTTTTTGTCTATAATTTTCATTTGATATTAAATCCTCTGTTTTTCAGACGGTCATAGATGCTAATATTTTCCCAGCTCTAATAAATATTTTGCAAACTGCTGAGTTTCGGACAAGAAAAGAAGCAGCTTGGGCGATCACTAATGCAACATCAGGTGGCTCAGCAGAACAAATAAAGTAAGTAGTAGTGAATTGCTCATAGATGATTGATCAAAACCATTACGAAACATTAAGAATGGAGATCCAAGAGCTGTATGTTCTTGACCCCCTTAAAACAACCCCCCAAAATCATGCTATTGAAATTCATCAGAGTGCCATTTTTGACAATGCAGATATTTATATTATTGTGGTTAAAAGTGCAGAAGAAAAATAATAAGATTCTACAGTGCTTAATGCATTATTTTACATTTTAAACCTGCCAGACTTTTCAAAAAATGAAAATAACCAATTTTGGTTCCATCTTCCAATGATATCACTGCCAACTTTCTTCTGTTCCTTTAGAAACCAGACACACCACCCCTCAAAAAAACCCCAAACATCAACCAAACCCTATCTCCATTGCATAACAATTGCCTGCCCTTCCTGTAATTGCTCCCCGATACTTTAAAATAGAAGAATTGTGGTAAGAGCCGATTCCATGTTTTATTTTGTCTGGCCTGCAACTCATTTTATTTGATATATCTTCATTAATGCTTTAGGTTGGTCTTTTAATACTTTTTAGCAGTTTTTCTATTTTACTACTGACTGAATACTTTCCCAGAGAAAATTGATTATTTATCAGTAATAATCTTCCTTATGTATTTAGGACATTTGAGTCATATTAATTTTATGTTTCAAAATTATCTGTCCTTACAAGTGATATAACTATGATGTTCATGTTGATCAACAAAATCCTCTGAGTGACTTCCAATTGGTATGGTTTTCAGATATCTAGTAGAACTTGGTTGCATCAAACCACTCTGCGATCTCCTTACTGTGATGGATCCAAAGATTGTGCAGGTAGCACTTAATGGACTGGAAAACATTCTGAGGCTGGGTGAGCAAGAAGCAAGAAGAAGTGGCACTGGCATTAATCCATACTGTGCGCTCATCGAAGAAGCCTATGGTAAGGATGATGGCTAGAAACCAGAAGATTGAGTTGGTCTAAGCCCGCCTTGGCAGGAAAGCCAGTTAGGTCAGCTCCCCTCTCAGCTCAACTTGCCTTATAGGGTTGCTATGGGGAAAATTGGCAGGAGTATTTATGCTTGCTGCCTTGAGTTAACATACATAAAAAGGTGGGATAAAAAAGTAGTAATATCCAGTAGATTGGTCTTGCTTGTTTTCCATTGTTTATTTTAATCTGAATTTTAGTGCAATGTGCCTATTCTTTCACTCCCTGTCTAAAGCACTTATTATAAGCCTCTTTGCCTTCATCTTTGCTATATGCTTCCTTTTAGTTGCCTCCTATATTCCATTTCAAATAATATTTGTATATTGCCATAGAAAAGATTAGTACAAATATAAATCTGGTTTTTGTTCTCAAAATAAGAACAAGATTTGAAAATTCTCTAATTCTATTATATAACCCAACAAAAGGTCGTGGAAGCCATATCTTGCCATTTAAGCTATACTTGACTACATTGGGTAAAACAAATATTTATTTCAACTGTAACATTAAGAGATTTGGAGAACATGTAATTATTTGTACACTGCATTCTCTGTTGTCTAGCTGACACCTGCAGATTCTAAGATAGTAAAGAGAACATTAATTAATAAGGCTCAACCAACTTTAGTGCCAAAGGGACCTATAGCATCTTGAATATTGCAGTGCTAGTTTTTTTTACAGTTTGCATAAAAATAAGTGAGTTCAGGCTGTCTGTTAGTTCAGTTTCTAGGTTTAGGGAAAGATTGAAATAGAGCAACTATATCTTCTAGTTCAAAATTTGATGGAAATTCTGTATTTTCTTGCAGGCCTGGATAAGATTGAATTCCTGCAAAGTCATGAGAACCAAGAAATATATCAAAAGGCCTTTGACCTGATTGAGCATTACTTTGGGACAGAAGAAGAAGACAGCAGCATTGTCCCACAAGTAGATATTGGCCAGCAACAATATATCTTCCAACAGTGTGAGGCTCCCATGGAAGGTTTCCAGCTCTGAAGTGCTCCTGTCTGCCGTTAATGTAGAACTCTGAGTGGTCTCATTTACCATAAATGTGTGAGCTAATTTGCTTGCTTTGCACATGCACTACCTTAAACACAACTGGAAAAATATTTGGCTCTTAGTTGTAGGATGCCACTTTGATAAGGGCTTATCTTAAATACTGAGCCCATTGTTCGGAACTGGTGCACTTCTGTAAAGATACTGTTTTTCCTGATTTTTCCTATTTTCCTAATACACTGAAAACGTAACCCTAGAATCTCAAAAACAAGGACATTTCCATGTGGAGCATTCTTTACTGTCTACTGAGACTTTTGAGAGACTCTTCCTTCCCATGCATTCCTTTAGGTGCCTGCCTTGTTCAAAGAATTTAAGAGAAATAGTTAATGCAGACTCAGAATTTGAGTGGCATTCTTCTGTGCGGCAGCCTGGATTCCTGTTAATTTATAAGCATATTATTCTATTCCCTGCGTTTATGGCAGCCCATGAATACCTTTCTCCAGGTTTTAGGAATATTGCTAATTGTCAGCAAGCTGATTTCAGTGCTCCCATTTTGACTGCATAGGATTTGGAGTTCCTCACTTTCTTCAATGCAGACAGGGAATCAGCTCATCCTTCTATTTAAAACATAGCACTTTCTTTGACATGTTCTAAATTGGGCCATTGATAGAGAAAACCTCTCTACACTGTCTAAATTAGCAAAGCTTATTTAAAAGCTCTTAAAGAGTACTTTCACATCACCACTGATGTGATGAAAACTTCCAACTTAATTTTTTGTACAGCTCCATCAAACAAAGCTGTATGTATGGTTAATATTCTAAATTATTGATGCTAGGACACTTGATCCCTGGTTTGCATCTGCTTTCACAAACACCAGTTTCTAAATCAAATCAGACAGATTGGTTATTAGCAGTTTCATTAAAAAATACCAGAAACCATCTGCCCTGTATAATAGATTCCAACACACTCAAATAATAATCTGTTTCATGGTTAAACTATAAACACTTCAGCCATTTAACACTCTTGCACCTTTCATTTAGTTTTCAATACAGCTATCTCCAATGAAAAACTAGTACTTCAGCCTCTGCAGCAGCTAAGAGCTTGAATACCATTTGGGTAAGATCAGGTTGGAGGTCTCTAATAAGTTTGGATTTAAGACCTTGGAAATGAATACCAGTTGCTTTGATCTTCTCCTACATTCATGTTCTCTGATCTTTGTAGTATAATATAATTATTTCAGGAGTGTTGTCCTATGAATGAATTAAGTGGCATTTTCATTCAATTTAACTTGACCTTTGTTTACGCTTTACAAAAGAAAACTAGCATCAACTACAACATACTACTTTGTCAAACCCTGATCCGAATTCTGTGTCCCACATAGCTTCCATTGATATCTGCAGCCACCACAATCCAAATTATTGTATTCATGATAGCACTCTCTTATGCTGAAGGTGCACCATAGGTTACGATGTCAGTTGAATTTCCTGTTTGATCTTGGGATATTAAAAATAGAGCTAAGATGGCTAGGATGGTACATTTCACAATAAACTAATTGTCCATTTTGTTGATTGTCCAGATTGTTGGGCCCCACGTGAGAGAAGGAATTTATGGGCTCATTTTAATTGTTGTGTACATATAACAAATTTGACTCCAGATGATGTGACAATCATGCTTCCTGATTGGCTACAATTGCTTTGGGAAGAGATCCCCATTTTTAATACCAGAAGTCAGATGGGTAAAAAAATCTTACACATAGGAAAGCAAACAATACGCAGTTTGCAGTTCAATAGTAAATGAGCAATCTAACATTTTTAATTTTATATAATCATCTTTTTTTCTTAAAGAATGGTAGAAACACTGATGAAAAAAAGTCCATTTTATTTCCACAGCGGTTTTGTTTTTTTTGGTGGCTGGGTTTTTTAAAGGATAAATTTCTGACTACATGTTGTTTCTATATAATATGCTTTAAATCATGTACTTTATTGCATAGTTGTTCTAGAGAGAGCTACGTATTTTGTAAATCAGCTTCAATGAAGTGTGTATGTGATACTGAAATGTATCATGTACACCAGTACTAATGTGTGTGCATATTTAGTTTGTACATGCACATACACACTCTTCTGGGACAATTGCTAATGTGTATGTATATATGTATATTTACACAAACTTCACAGTGGAAGTTTTTCTCTGAAGCTCCTAGAATAATGGTGCATTGGTGTTTCTTCTAGTAAATAATGACAGTTCTCTCTTTAAAAGGGTGAATTAAATCATATATTCAAATGAATGGAGTGTGTATGTGTTTATAGAAGAGTTAATTAGATTTATTATACAGGTGAAATATAGAAATAGACTGTACAGTCCAGAGTTGTATAATTGAAGTATTTTAGATAGATGAAGCTGTAAAATGTTACTAGTTCTGTAGCCTGTTGAAGGTAGTTATTTGTTTTTTTGTTTAATGTGGAGCCAAGGAGAGGAGATAAACTCCTGAAACAAGTGTCAACACTTTTCAGGTGGCTTGAATGGAATGTGAAAGAGGACTGTAATTGTTATGTTGTCTTAAAGTGATTCAAAAAAGAGGGAGGTGGGAGAGTTTGGAAAGATCTTTGAAGAGCTTGTAAACCTTTTGTTTACTAGGGAAAGCCAACACTGTATTTAGTATCCTATTTACATATCCACAGTTATAGTCACAAGATTTTTGGCAGTAGCAGAGATTCCTGTAATACAGTGGGATGGGATGATTCTTTGTGAGTGGCAGGCGTGCACATATGCACAGCTCCATTTGTGTGACCAGAGCTTTGTGCGTTCACATAAGCGCCCACCACTCACGTGAGTGGAGTTCCGCACGCACACTGCTTGTGCAGCCTAGTTCCAAACAGACCACGGCCTGGTAGTGGGCCACAGCCCAGAGGTTGGAGGAGCCATGCTCTTTTAATAGTTCCAACATAGGCCAGAAGAGTGAAGGAAAATGAATATGGAAAGACGAATTGTTCTTTTCCTTCTGTGATAACCTGTACTTTCCATCACTTCATGAATTCAGGGCCAATTTCAAAAATTAAGGCTAACCCTCTTCTGTAATTCTACAGATAGTCCCCAACTTACAACCACAATTGGGACCTGAATTTTAGTCATAGGTTGTTGCAATTATATGTCAAAATACCACATGACTGGACCCAAATTTTAGATCATTTTTGCAGTCATCATTTAGTGAATCGTGGTTGTAAGTCTGAATCTATTATACAGAAAGGACATTACTTTTGCTAGAAAGTCAGTCTTGTGATCATGGAGGTCACATTTTGCAATGGCCAGAAGTACTGTACAGCTCATAAAGCACCCTTTCTGAGAATGTTGTAACTTTGGTTGTTAAACAACTGATCCTTTGTTTAGGATTACCTGTACCTTGATCTATTTCCTAACCTGAACTGCAATGGACATTTTTAACTGGAAAGGAAGAATTAGATTGGGTTCTGCCAGCAAGCTTGGCCGAAACTACAGGATATAATCAGTATTATTCAAGTGAGGAATTACATTTCATAAAATGTTTCTTTTTGTCTTAAGAAAATGTGTAAATTTTAAAGAAATAATTACACATCACTGACAGATCCCAAAAATGCAAGAGCAGATTAGGACACTTCAGGAGATTTTAATTTAGCATTAATGCAGATAAGTTTATCTTTGTCATAGTTTTTGGAGAAATGTCAAGTAGAATAATGAGAATTTGAACTTCAAGTTGCTATCCAGTTGCTAGAATGCCATTGCTAAGTACGCATGGACAGCACTATGGTTAGCATAACTGCTGTGTAAGGACAGCCCCCCAATGGTAAATTGGCTGTTCCGCCAAATTGTTGGCAATTAACAGCTAAGGAAATCTTTCTGCAGTCAGGAAGAGACAGCACTTGTGTGTCTTAATGAAATGTCATTTTGTCCTGAACTAAATCCTAAGTGAAAATAGTTACTAACCTGCAGTTTAAAACCTGGGGTGTTGCCTTATGAAATGCATTATCTATATATCATTCTTATTAAGCACAACACAGTAAGAATTTGAGCATAGGTTGCCAAAAGAGATGGTTATTGCAGAGAATAATTTTTGTGCCCCAGATACAGATTCTGTGCTGAACAAAGCACAGAAGAGATTTTAGTAAAGCCTGTATGATTCCATTAATAATGTACATGGGAATTTCTCCATTCAGTTCTCCTTTGATAATTTGAGATGCATTTTATTTTTAAGTTGTTTCCTTTCTGTTTTTTCCTGCATTTAATTTAAATTTAATGCTTTACTTTTCAAACTTTTAAACATATCTTCTATGCATTGTACTTGGAATTCCATCTGAGTTGTATTGTCAATTGTCAGCCATGTTCTCTGACAACCTGACTTCATTTTTAAAGATTCTTTTTAATTTAACCAATTTTGAAATTGGCATGCTCCAGCACACAAAAGACCCATAGACATTTTTTTTTGCAATGGGAAAAAGCAAGTGGCTTCACCTGGGTTGTTTTTTTTTTTTTTGGGGGATATCCCCAATTGTCTATTTTTTTAAAAAAAATATGAAACAATGGATGGTATGCCCTTCCACTTTGTCCTTTATGATTGGCCATACCCATCATGGAAGTCATTTTGTGAGAATGTTTATAACATGCCGCCTCCTTCCCAATTTGTTCTGCTACTGGATAATTCTGAAATGGTATAGGTAGTCCTCAACTTACAACAATTTGTTTAATGACTGGTCAAAGTTGCAACAACACTGAAAAATGTGACATGACTGAAGTTACGACCTTTGCAGTATCCTCATGAACATGTGATTAAAATTCAGATGCTTGGCAACTGGTTCATATTTATGACCACTGCAATGTCCCAGGGTCATGTGATCACCTTTTGCGACCTCACAAGCATAGTCATTGAGAAACCAGATTCACTGAAGAACTGGGTTACTAACTTATCAATTGCAGTGATACATTTAACTGGCAAGAAAGGTCGTAAAATGGGGCAAAACTCACTTAACAAATGTTTCACTTAACCTCAGAAATTTTGGGCTCGATTGTGGTTGTAAATTGAGGATTGCCTGTATTAGAAACTGTACTGGGCATGACCAGCTTTCCTTAGTCAAGATTAATATTAAAACTGATGTTCAAAACAGGCTTTTCTCAACTCTATTCTTACCATAGTTCATCTCCCCACCTATTGACCTTACATTACAAAAAACATGAAATATAGCCTTTCCAACTGATGCTACCTGCTTTGCTTTCAATATTATCAGCTATACTTCCATAACTAGTGCACAAAGCTGGTTCTTTTGCACATGCTGTAACTACAGTACAAGGTTAAGATGCTCTTACCAGCCAAATAAGACATAAAGTACCATCTAATTTAATACTTAATTTCACATTAAACTTCAATTGCAACTTTTGGAATGAATCTATTTTTTAAATCCCAGCCTTTTGCATCTTTTCAAATATCCATTTAATAAAAAAAATGAGTTCCCATTTGAAATAAATATTGGCATGAGCAGTATTGGGAAGCAATTAAAAGTATGCTGAATGGTTTCTTAAGGCCTTCATATTCTAGGTAGCTTTTAGATAGTTGCTGTAAATACCATGCATTTCTTGCATTTCAGTATTCTGGTTTGAAATTAAATCATGCATGACATTTATTTCATGAAATGGAAAAAAATGTCCAAGAGTATAAAGAATTTTGGATACAATTACTAGACTAACATACTAAAGAGATACAACTTTAGGGCTATACTAACAAGGCAAATTATCTGTTTAAGTTTACATATAAGTGGGAATAAGTACGAATTATTTTACCATTCATGTATATGTTACCCAGTTCAGATGAATTCAGTATCCTGGATAGATCCATTTATTATTAGAGCAGGGTGTATTTTACAGGTTACAAAGATATTTTATATATATATATATATCTCCCCCCTCCCCCCAGCATCCAGGATTTAAAGAAACATTCTAATACATAGATTCAGACTTTCAAAAACAAAATGTGCTTTTGTTTTAGTCAGAAATGGAGTCTTCCATCAGAAAGAATGAAAATTTTAGAATTACCATTGAACTATAAATTTTATTTTTATTTTTTTTGAAATGTGAAAAAATGAAGTAAATGTTTCCTATGTTGCTCTTCCAAATCCTGATGAAAATTGCACACCAACAGATCTAATCTTCTTTTTGATTATGGCTTGGCAGAAGTACTTTCAGCAGTCTCTTCTATCGGCTCAACACTTTGGTGCATATACCGCAGTGATCTATATTTTGGAGCATCCTGCAGCAGAATGATCATAACATGGAAAGTTAAGAGACAATTAATCCTGTCATTATTTCCAGAGCATGGCAAATAGCTGCCTTAATGTTCACTTATCTGTAATTCTGAAAATATCCTTAACAGGAGTGGACAGAAGATAAACTTGGTTATCTACTAGATAACACAGAGTAAATCAGCAAACGTTCAGATTTCTAACTTCAGCAGTAGTGAGAGCAAAACAACTGCTTCCTAAAATAACCCAGAGGTATATTTCTAAGCTACAGACTTTATTCAGGTCAGTTCGGTCTAAGGCTTAGGAGAGTGCAACAAATATCTCTCAATTGCTACCATTTTTCCATTTACATTCATTGTTCTAAGAATATACATACATGTATAAATTCTATAAGCCTGAAATCTGCAACAGAAGAGAGGTAAGGTGGGTAGCCTATGTTTTTACTGGGCTACTCCTTCATGTTCAAGTATGTTTTGTCTTTTTGGATTTATGTGTCACTCATCTCTTTGGAGGTAACACTGGGCAGCTTTAAAACATTAAAACCAGAAACATTAAAAACAGTAATAGCGGTAATCATAGTTATACTAAAAATTGATTGGGAGAGGGGGGGAGAAAGCATAAACATGGGAGGTAGGGTCTTCAATCTACTAACCACCTCTACAGTGATGGCCCCCTTGTTGGGGACCCAGGCACACTAGTAGAGCTAGGTCTTCAGGCCCCTGGGAAGGTCAGGAAGATCAGTGCAGCTGATCTCACCTTGGGAGGCATGATGTTTTAAAAGGCAGGGGCCACAGCAGAGAAGTCTCTTCAGGATCCTGCCTGTTGGAATTCCTTGCCTGACAGGATCCGTAGAGTGCCCCCTCTGCTGACATGGATGGGGGAAACCAATCTCATTGGGGTGAGGCAGTTCCTCAGTTACCTGGGATCCAAGCCATACAGCGCTTTAAAGGTAATAACATCTTGAATTGCAGCCAGAAGCAAACTAGCAGCCAATGAAGCTCATGAAGCAGCAGTATATCATGGGGCAGTTGAGGCTCCAAGAACTACCTGCACTGCTGCATACTGCACCAGTTACGGCTTCCGAGCTATACTCTTCAAGGATAACCCATTAGAGTGCATTGTAATAGTCCAGGCATGAGATGACTACGGCTTGAGTGACTGAGTGCAAGGACTCCTGATCCAGGAAGGGGTGCAACTGACGCACAAAGGGTGCAAAGTTGGGCAAAACTCTCCTGGCTATTACTGTGAGCAGAAGTCGAGAGTCCAGGAGAACCCCAAAGTTGTGCACTGGGTCTGCCTGGGGTAGTGCAACCAAATCCAGATCTAAATGTGTTGAGTCCTGGATCTAGGAGCCTCAGTGAGAGTGAGAGTGCAGTACTGCAAGCTGCTACTACTGCAATTTGGCAGATCGAATCCAGGCTCAAGGTTGACTCAGCCCTTCCATCCT
Organism: Notechis scutatus; assembly: GCF_049901735.1. NCBI lineage: Eukaryota > Metazoa > Chordata > Lepidosauria > Squamata > Elapidae > Notechis > Notechis scutatus. Next base: position 164,066,806 of record NC_142010.1, on the reverse strand, counting down.
TCCGAGGTGGGTAAAATGAGGACCCAAATTGTTGGGGGCAATATGCTGACTCTGTAAACTGCTTTGAGAGGGCTGTAAAGCACTATAAAGCAGTCTATAAGTCTAAGTGCTATTGCTATCTTGAAGCTCCATGCATCCAAAGCCAGAGTTTGGTCTTGCCAGTGTTCCATTAAAATTGTCCCCTACCTGGGCCACCAGTGTCCAACACTGGAGGGGAGCAAGAGCATCATTCGGGTCACCAGGGGTGAAGATGTAAAGTATGTGGTTGGAGTTCTTTGGACAAATGACGGATACAACAACAATCATGAAGTCATTGTTATGTATATAAGGAAGAGAGCACCCAAGAGACTCGTTGGGCATTGTTTACGCTAGATGATTGACTGATTTGACTGATTGGCTCATATAAACTAAGTGTTTTCTACTCCATGGAAAATGTTTAAACAAAAGGGAGAAAATAATGCAGTCCCATAGGAGAGTTGCAGATTGATTGGCAGGGGCTAGGAAAGTCATACTTTTATTGTCAATTATTGCAGAGGGTCTTCACACTATTTTCAATGAGCTTTGAAATATAATTGAATAATGAGTAATCTATTAATACTTTTGTTCCCACTTTCAACCCTGTAAAAATTTTCTACTAACCTGTTTCCCTATGACAACTGCAGATACAAAACCCATAAGCAGGATAGCCATTGCAAAGTAGGCAACTCTCACACGAAGTTTGCTCCTTGTTGCACTCATTATCTTTGCCCTTTAAAAAGCAAACATAATGTTATCCCATGGAAATGGCTATATTGCATGTAAGATCTTGAAGGCAATCCTCCCATGGTTTTAACTTACACTTAAATTTTACTAGTTTAACAGTTTAAAGCATTTGCTCTGTCTTTATTCTACTTTACTTTATTGTGATATTGCCATTTCAATTAGAGAGATAATAACCTATTCCAACAGGAGAAAATATCAAATCTATGTGATGGATCATCTCTGTTGCAATTCTCTTCTGCATACTGATAGGTGGCTAAAACAAAACATTTGAAGAGACTCCCCAGATGAGTCACTGAAAAGCAATCATACTTCCTGTTAATTACAGTAGGATGTTTGCAATTTCCTATACAGGCTTATGAGAAAAGATGAAACAGCATGTTTGCATGACAATAGCAATGACAGTGAAAAGGTAGGCTTGTACTATGAAAGTTAAGAACAGTGGACAGCTTTCTCCAATCTGAATGTGAGCCAGATGTTTGAGCTTCAATTCCAGAATTTTCATTGCTCATATTAACTAAGGAAATCTAAACATCTGGACAAAGATGTGTCTGGAAAAAGCTAATAGTGCTTACTGAATCATACTTACAATTACTTTTTAGTTCAGCATCCTTACAAGAGGTACAAGAGTTTTTTGCAGATAAAATATGTCCTCTGAACAAGACATTCCATTTAGCTGCCAACAAACGTTATTCTCACCAAATTTACAGAATACAGAAGGGAACTTGGAAATCATCTAGTCCAACCTCCTGCTCAAGCCGGAGAAACTATACTGACTTGATTACCTTCTTCTCTGTGACAGCCCCTCAAATATTGGAAGACTGCTATTATGTCATCCCTAGTCCTCTTAGACTAATTCTTGCAGACATTCATCATACACATTTGTCTCCAGTTCCCTAATAATTTATTTATAAAATTTAAAAATTTTACACAAAAAGTTATATAATTTAAAAAATCACTATTTAAGCCAGTCTACCAAAAACTATCAATATTGTAATTCCACAGTAGTATTCGGCCTTATTTAGCCTAAAACAGATGAAAATCCACTTGACTGAATATCCCAGAACACATGTTTTATAAGTCTATTATGTTTTATAAGCTTTTATTATCTAAACAACTAAACAGACAAACTTTTTGGTAGTTCCTCAAAGAAATGACATAAGTATTTGATGTGAGTTTCCAAATCACAGGCTGTAATTCTGTTCTACTCTACATCTGTCAGACTAAATCTAGATTTTTGTGTCAAGCTTTGGAAAAACAATACTTCAAGATTCAAACAAATTGGAACAGGAAGATGGAAAAGTGGTCCTACAAAGAGAGATTGGGGGAAATTGTTTAATCTTGAGAAATAAAATTTCATGAGGATAGGATAATATTCTTCTAGTTCTTGATGGGAGTATTTTGTAGACAAAATAATCTACAGTCCAGAGTGCATTTTGTAGCCAGTTTACAAACTGCATTATAGACAGAGCAAATTGGCTCAACTGACAGCAATTCCAAAGGTGACTATAAACTAAAAGCTGCACCAAAGCTTCCAAGAAAATAGCAAGTTGGCCTCAGATTGCTGCTCTTGTATTAACATGTCCTCATCCCCCACCAATGACCATCTGCCTTTTCATCACATGAAAAATATGTATCTACTTGAAACAATTGGTGTCAGTGACGATCATTTTTAATGGGTAATGAACATACGAAATATGCTGAGGTATATCTTCTTTTTTCTTGAAGCGACCTGACCACAGCAACAGTTTCTTATCCCATTCAGAAACTTCGTGGCTAAATGGGGAGGAGCGCACTGCAGGAGAAACAAAAGAGAAAATGCACCACCTGAAAACCCAAGGACAAAAGGCAGCATCAGAACTGAATTCTAGCATCACAGCCAAGGAACCCCATGGTAACGTACTGTATAGACAGAGAATAGAGAATAACACAGTTGGAAGAGACCTTGGAGATCTTGTAGTCCAGTGATGGCGAACTTTTTTGTTGTGGTGTGTCGAAAGCGCGCATGCGCCAACAGCCACAATGCAATGCACCCTGTCGCCCCCTGCTCATGTGCGTGCAACACCCCCACCCCACCCCTTTACCTGCACTGCACATGCATGCACCTCCCAGCTGATTTTCAGCCCGTTTGAGGCTGTTTTCGCCTTCCCAGAAGCTCGAGGGAAGCCTCTGGAGCCTGAAAATGGGCCTATTTCAGCACTTCCAGTATTTCCTGAAGGCCCGTTTTTCAGCCTCTCGAGGCTGCTGAGGCTCGCCTCGAGCCTCTGGGAGGGCGAAAACAGCTTCCCTCGAGTTCCAGAGGCCCTCCGGAGGGTGAAAACGGGCACTTCTGGTATTTCCGGAAGGCCCTTTTTTCGGCCTCTTGAGGCTGCAGAGGCTTTCCTCAAGCCTCCAGGAGAGCGAAAACGGCCTCAAAAGAGCTGAAAATCAGCTGGGAGACGTGCGCATGTGCAGTGCAGGTAAACTTGGCTGGGGCTCGCGTGCCTGCTCAAATGGCTCTGCTTGCCACGTGTGGCACACGTGCCATAGGTTCGCCATCACGCTCCTATACTATTCTGCACAAATGGGCCGTCCTCTTTCAACAATGAAGACAGTTTTAGCCCACAACAAAGAGAAGCAACTGTGCAAATGGCATTCATTCCCCCACTCCTATGTGATAGCAGAGGTAAACATTTCGCTTCTGTGACTCCCAGACTTCTTGCCATTATTCCTCCTTTCATTGTTCTCTCCTGATATTCAGATCAAAGGGATATTTTCATAGCAGCCTTTTCTAGAGAGCTGGGTGTAATATATCCAAAGTAAAATAATTTGACCTCATTATTTGTGCTTCAAGTGAGAACTCTGGGTTGACTTGTAGTTTTCTTGCTGCCCAGGGTACTCAAGACCAACACCAAAGATCAAAAGCATCAACAATCCACCTCTCTTCAACTTTCACTTCCATAAAGTGTCACAGGAAATATCATGGCTTTGCACTAATTAAACTGGATTCAAAACCTCAGTCAGCAGAAGGCTCACAAACTAGTCTGAGTACATCATTCTAATCTAATGTGCTGTGAGGACTGTAAAAATACAGAGAGGGCTGTATTACATATAGGTAGTCCTTGCAATCACAAACAATTTCTATTGCTAAGCATGGCAGTTATTAAATAAGTTGCACTCGGTTTTACAATCTATTTTATTTTATTTTTTGGGGTCATGAGGTTGCTAAGTGAATCACTGCAGTTAAGTGAATCTTGCGCTTGTTAAGTGAAACCAGCTTCCCCCATTGACTTTGCTTGTCTGAAGCCAGGTGGGAAAATCCCAAATGGAAATCACCTTCAGATGCTGCAACCATTGTAAAGACATGCTGGTTGTCAAGTGCCCAAATTTGGATGCTGTGACTGGAAATGCTGCAATACTTTTAAGTTGTAATTCGCCTTTTTTAGTGCCACTGTAACTTCAAACTGTCGCTAACAAATGGTTGTAAGTCGAGGGTGACCTGTATATGCTTTTTGGATTCAAAACATAAATTACTAAAAATAAGATTCAAAATATCAAACCTGCTAACTCCCCTGAGAATGGAGCCTGTGTAAAATAGCAGTAGCACACCTGCTAATATTGCAATTGCTAGTTTGAAAAAAGTTTACCTTGCAAGTTAACCTCTGTTTACTTCCCTAGAAAAAAAAAGTCTTACTGCTGAATAATAAGAGATAGGAAAAGAAATTATGTGGGTGCCATTGCACTATATATTCATTATGCAAGAAGGGGGAAGCCTTACATCAGGGGTCCCCAAACTTGGCAACTTTAAGACGTGTGGACTTCAACTCCCAGAATTCTCCAACCAGCTATGCTGGTTGGAGAATTCTGGGAGTTGAAGTCCACACGTCTTAAAGTTGCCAAGTTTGGAGACCTCTGCCTTACGTTCTCTCAAACTTTATGAAATCAACATTTTGAAACCTTTAAGCCACTCATATAATCATTGATTTTTGCTGCAACCATTAATCATCAAGATATGATCCTCACTGTAAGTGCACATTTGTAATTTTCACGGTAAATTTATTGTCAGTCCAGCCAGAAAACATAAATTCTGCAAAACATACAATTTAAATCCACTCACCTTGCATGCTTTGTGCAACTGAGAGAATGCACCTTTTGTTAGCAAGATAGAATTTAGTGATGAAACATTTCATAAAGACCTACAAGAATTAATTGAGTGACATACATTATACAAGGAAAAGAAAACATATCCCCCAAAATAGGGCTCAAAAGAAAAAAAAAGAAAAAATAGCTCAGTATCCTTGGTTACACCACGAATATAACATTTCCAACCATCAGATATATTTATGAATTCAAAACAGTTGGAAAATCAATGTTCAGTGCTGTGATCACAAGCATGTGATTTCAAAATAGTAGATAGATCTCCCAGAAGGAGAATGCAGCTAGCACTGTTCTATCATCAGCACGGTGGGGGACAATTCCTTGGAAAAACTCTACAAGCAGGGGTGGGATTCAAATTTTTTAACAACCGGTTCTGTGGGTGTGGCTTAGTTGGTGGGCATGGCTTGGCGGTCATGTTATTGGCTGGGCATGGCCAACTCAATATCACTCACATCGAGGCATGCATCTCCTCGCCTGGCCTCTCATGACTGTGGGGATGTTGCAACAGTTGTAAGTGTGAAAAATGGTCATAAGTCACTTTTTTCAGTGCCATTGTAACTTTGAATGGTCACTCCACACAAGTAAAGTACCAGCAAAGGAGGGGAAAAAAACTCCAGAGAAGTTCCTGAGACAGGAAGTCTAATCCTGCCAAGAAGGGTTAACAGAGAGGCAGTTTCTGTAAGCAACACCAGAATGTTTCCTTCCTGCCTTCCTTACAGGATTAGGCCAGTAATTGCTTCTAACAACCGGTTCTCCGAACTGCTTAGATTGTTAACAACCGGTTCTAGCGAAAAGGTGCGACTTGTAGACTCCTGTCTACAAGTCACTCTAACCCAGGGATATCAAACTCAGGGCCCATAGCCAGATGCGGCCTGCAGGGTGCTTAGATGTGGCCTGCAGGGCCACCCTGGAAACAGCTAAGGACTGGCCCATGATGCCTCTGCCAGCAAAACGTAGCTCGGGAGGGCCGTGCACTGAGCTGTTTTTGGCTGCGATGGCCTGCAGGTGCTCTGCCAGTGAAAATGGATCTCAGGAGTGCCGCGTGGCAGAACACTGCAGAAAGCCGTCACAGCTGAAAATGGAGCCTGGGAGGGTGCCCCCAAGAGTAACATTGAACTGGCCACACCCAACTCGGCCACACGCACCCGGCCACCGAGTTCAAATACAACCCTGATGCAGCCCTCAATGAAATTGAGTTTGACATCCGTGCTCTAACCCATTCTTTCTAAAGTTTGGCAACTTTAATTTACATGGGCCAACTCTCAGAATTCCCCCCACAGCTTAAACTTCCCAAAGTTGAGAAAAACTGCTCCCACCATTATATCTGAATATTCAACCATGTCCATTGTTTTGATTCTTGTGAGCTACTTTCTACCAAAAAACAGCACACAATTCCTGTGCAGTTTCATTTGATACAACAGTGGGATTGGCACAAATGCCACTAGTGACCAAGTATGCAATTCCGTGCTGCTGTATACTCACAAACTGCAATGGAATATGCATCATCAGGAGCAGTTGGGGAGAGTTTTGAGAACTGAGAGCTTTCTCAGAGAGAGGACCAGATTAAACAACTGCACAATCCTGAGTTGGATAAGGAAGTAAGAGGTTCAGGGTAGTCACACCCTAGAATCTCTCAGGAAATTCATAGGGTTATAGCTTTAGTTTCGCAACTTTGTCTCTATTAAGTATAAGCAAACAAAGGATTGAACTCGCTTGGATTTTGCTGTGTCACAGGTAACTCAATACTACTCTAAACCTTTACGAGTAGCTCATTTCATTGAGAAGCTTTAGTTGTTCATTTAATAATCAATGTCTCAAGTGTTCTCGGTGGCTATCCCCTTTAAAGCAGAGAGCCTAGTTTCAGGAAGCTTCACATACTAATTGTGGCTTGCTTAAATGTAAGAGCATTTAGAAACTGATCATAATCAAAATAGGTACCAACTAAGGTATATGTAACTACATGCCTGTCAATTTGCCATCAATAAATGAGAAGATTCTAGACCAAACATAACGTGGTCTACGTGAAAACATTTTGAAAGAAACAGTTATAAATCAGTTCAGATTTGTCAAAAAGTCAAATTAACTTTATCTCATATTTTAGTTGAGTAACTTCCTTAATAAATTGTGGAAATATTGTACATCATGACATTCTGATTATTCAACTAATTAAATAGGGGAATGGCATGACACTTAAAAAGTATGTAACTGGTTCCAAAACCATAACTCAATTTCTTGTTGAAGATTCCTTGTCAAACTAAAATTTATAAAAATAGATGGTAGGAACTGGAAAAGTTTTAATCTTAAGAAAAAATTGTATAGGAATGTTTCAAATATGTGAAATGATGTAATATAGAGAAGGCTACATCTGTTCTTTATTGAACATGAGACAAAATAATGGATTTAAGTTATCAAAAGAAAGATTCTGATTGCTTTCTAACTTTTACTTATTTATATATTTATAGCCTGCCTTTATTTTTATAAATAACTCAGGCTGGCACACATATCTACTACTCCTTCTTCCTCCTATCTGCTAATAGGGCAATTCAATATTTAAATCAATTACCCATTGATATAGTGGTTTTCCCTGACTAGATTGTTCAAGCAGAGACATATTTATCTATTTGGAATGTTTAATTTAGATTCAGCAAAGAGTTGGACTGTATGCCTAAGTGACCCCTTCTTATCAACTATTAATAGAATATTTATTCTTCCTTGATATTCTCAAATACTTCAGTCAAGGGAATGATACAGAAATCCAACACAGAAAAATGCCTTGCTTCTAAATTAATATACCCTCTTTTCCAAAAAGAGTGACTCCATATCCTTCCCTGCCATCCCAGAATCTATATATGGGATGACTGTATATTATTGGTCCACTCTGTTCTACTAAATTTTAAGTATGTTTATATCTTGTTTTGACATCCCTCTGTCAACTTTTGTACAATGTTTAAAATAGTTCTTAACTCCATATATTTCTGGAATGTGAATTCCTTACAACAAAAAACAAAAAAAAGCAAAAATACCAAGCCGATTTTGACACCTGTGACTTCCTGGAGAAGGCCCTGAACTTTTCTTGCCAAGATTTCAGAAATGGCTTGTCCTTGCCTGCTTCCTACAACTGAGAGAAAGAGACAGGCCCAAGGTCACCTTGCTGGCTTTTTGCCCAGTGTGGGACTGGAACTCATGGTCTCCTGGTTTCTAGCCTCACACCTTAACCACTACACCAAACTGACTTTCTTTTTCCTGAGGGGCAAATTAAAAATTTGCTCTGAATGGTTTGAGTGTGAGAGTTTGGTACATATATACAACTTCCTAAAATTGGAGTTTGTCTTTCTGCATATATAGTTTTAAAACTAAGGGAATAGACCATACAATGTAGTCATCTACTGGCTGTGTTCATCCAAAAACACAACCCATGGTCCATCTAACCAGAACAAACCACAATTACCTGGATTGACACACCACAAGCTATAAGAATCATGGTTTGCTAACGGTGGTTGAGTTCACATAACATACCAAGAAAGAAAAAACAAGCAATCACATTTTGGTTCAGCATACTGTGTAAACCCACAGATGTGTCAACTTCCATTCATACTTTTTTTAGGCCCTTAATATTTTCTCATATGTTCCAAGTTAAAAGCCTGATCAAAACCAAATTTAATTGCGACACCGATCTTAGTAGAACTAGAAAGCACAGGCTATTGATCTCACAAATAAATCAAATTCTCCAACTCTCTGAAAAAAGCAGTTTCCTGCATTTTGGGGCATAAATCTACACCATGTGAATTGCTCCCAACGAAGTATTCACAGGATTCGTCAAGAAATTATGAAGGCTCCACTTTACCTGTTTCTCTGAAATGCGGGGTTTTTTCATCGGCCTTATCAGGTTTGCAACGCAGCCTATTAGTTGTGGAATACGGTCTTTTAGCAGCACGTGCAACCGAAAAAATGCTCTTGTCCAACCTCCTGACAATTTTGCCTGGACGAAAAAGAAGCAGGCGTATTAAATTAAAGGCGAGAAATGAAGTAACCCAATCGCTTGGCTTCCGATTCCTCTAGCTGGAAAGATCGGGTAAATTTTACGGGACTGAGCGGAAAAGAAGGGGCTCCGTTTTCTAAGGAGAGAAAACCTAAAAGCTGCTTAGCAACCAACAGAAGCACCCACCAACAACCAGGGATAACTCAGACATGATCGCAAACCGTCCTTGGATTTCCGCGATCCGACTTTGAGTTTCCGGCCTTCTCCGCTCTCCTGCTCCCACCCTCTTCCGGGAGTGGTTGGGTGGCTGAGGCCGACTAGTGGAACCAGCGCGAACTTCAAATAAAAGCGAGAGTGGAGTGCAGGGAGGAGGAGGATTGCTCCTTAGGATAATATGGATTTCTGCTGCTAGCTTCATTACTCTAGACACTATTTTTATGTTAACTTTAATGTGATAAAATGTCTACTATTTCAGGGGTGGAAATAATTTTCATTGCCCTTTGGGGCTTTCCTAGAGTTAATTCATATTTTCTTTAATATGATGCCAATATATTCTGATAAAAATACAGTATCAACATGTTTAGATTGGTTCTTTCACTGGAAAAGGTAAAATATAGCCTTGCTTTTATTGAGACTAGAATGCTGGATCTAGTGTGGGAAGGGACCAACAAAAAATCTTGGATTGTAATAATAGCCCATACAAGTTGGTCATCAACCAGAAATAACTGCTTTTTATAGTGGCATAGAATTCCTAGACTGGACAATCCCTCTTACTGCCTTATATGTTACTAAAAGAATCTGATGACTACCTTAAATGCCTGCATTGTTAGTAGACATTTGGCCTCTCATTTTTCCATGATAGAGAATCACAGAGCCCATCCTCATTTGCACCTAAATAAAATACAAATACACCCTGGCAGCATCTTATTTCTGCCATACCCATAAAAATAATGTAGGCTTAAGAAGTCCTTTGTAACCACTCCCTCCTTCAAGCCAACAACAGCTGTAAGGTGACTCTGTATAAGATACCTTTTACCCCCTTTTACATCAAAGAAGTCAGGTGACCAGCACCAAGCAGCATTTATACATCTCCTCTCAGCTGGTTCCTGGTCAAACTCATTTGCTCTCATAATACTGTTGTTTCCTTATAGAGTTGGACTCAGTAGCTCTAAGCCACTGTCTAACCCAGCTGAGGCTCTATAACTTTTGCCTGTTTAGTGCAAAACTGAAATATAGAACCATGAGTTTATGAGACCTCACTCCATCACTTTGAAAACAGAGATCAAAAGAATCTGGAAATTGATGCCTAGAAGTTATTCTTCACCAGCTGTAAGGGCTGCATATTTACAAGCCTGGCAAGATTTTTGATAATGGAATAAACAATACTTATCTGGAGGAATGTGAAGATATGTACTGAGTTATATGCATCTACCCCATGTCTACCAGAGATTTAAATGTGAAAACAAGGGAGATGTCTGATTAAGGTGACCCCTGAACGTTATGATACATGATTGAATTTATAAAGCGGAATGTCTCCTGGGATACAGAAATGTAGATCTCTAGCTGATGGCATCTATAGCATGCCTTCTTTGCCTAATCTAATATAGGACAGGCTGAAATCTCTGGGGAGAAGCAGTCCCTCAGATAATCTGATCTCATGCCATGAAGGGGTTTTAAATTTATTTTATTTATTTATTTGATTTGTCAATCACTTACAAGATAATAGATATAAGTATAAACATGAGTAAGAATACAGAAAATAGGTACAAATAAATGGGGACAATAGGACAGGGACGGTAGGCACAATGGTGCACTTATGCACGCCCCTTACAGACCTCTTAGGAATGGAGTGAGGTCAATAGTGGTTAGTTTGAGGTTAAAGGAGTGAGGGTTAGAGGATGTAACAACAGAGTCAGGTAGTGCATTCCAGGCATTGACCACTATGTTGCTGAAGTCGTACTTTCTGCAATCAAGTTTGAAGCGGTTTACATTGATTTTGTATCTGTTGTGTGCTCTTGTATTGTTGTGGTTGAAGCTGAAGTACTCATTGACTGGAAGGACATAGTAGCAGATAATTTTAATGCTTAAGTCTAACCGTAGGTGGCGTAGTTCAAGGTTGTCCAAACCCCAAACCTCAAGCCTGGTGATATAGGGTATTCTGTTGCGAGCAGAGGAGTGTAGTACTCTTCTCGTGAAATACTTCTGGACTCGCTCGATTGTATTAATGTCTGATATGCAGTGTGGATTCCAGACTGATGAGCTGTATTCGAGTATTGGTCTGGCAAAAGTTTTGTATGCTTTAGTTAGCAATTCGATATTTCTGGAGAAGCTTCGTAAGATTAGATTTACAACTCTTAATGCCTTTTTGGCAATGCTGTTACAGTGAGCTCTGGCACTTAGGTCATTTGATATGAGAACTCCAAGGTCCTTGACAGAGTGAGGATCATCAACAAGGTCATATCTGCCTGGTTTGTATTTGGTGTACTGATTTTTTTTTACCAAATGTGTAGGACAGAGCATTTGTTGGTCGAGATTTGGAGTTGTCAGATGTTTGACTATTTAGACACATAATCAAGGTCGCTTTGAAGGATAGTAGCATTATCAGTGGTGTTGAATAGTGTTAATTGTGTTTTAATAATAATTTAAAAATAGTGTTTTAATGAATTGTGTGTCACAGTGCAAATCCACCACTTATGTACAACCTTGGGGGATTGGACTAGAAGCCCTCCAAGGTCCCTTCCAGCTCTATGATTCTACCTCAGATTGAAGAAACAGCTCCTAAATTGGGGGATTCCTCCAGCTTGGGAGATGCATCATGCAACAGAAGTAGCCTCTCTTTACTCAATTTGTATTGAAATTGTCTCTTTTCCCTTCCCACAGAGTCGTCACTGTCATTGATAGGATTCCCTCAAAGAAGGCAAATAACACCTTAAATGATGTCAGCAACCTGAAAGAATATGCCTGGGACCCCAGTCTCACTAATGGTGCTCTATTTTCTTACCACTATTGATGCCACCCTTCTCCGAAACACATGACCCAAAGGCACTATAGGTAGGGGTGGGATTCTACCGGTTTGGACCAGTTCAGGCAAACCAGTCTGAGCACACTCACCATGCAAGCTCACCAAACTGGTTGTTACACCGATTGAATTGCACAGATTATAGGTAAACCACAGTTGTGACCGGGATTGCTATTGTGTGTGGTTATAAAACAAATTGTCAAATGACTGCACCAACTTGCAAAAGCAACTCCCCACTGCAGTTACAAACCAAGAATCATTGTTTACCACAAACCCTAGGTCAAGCCAAGCCATTCTTTGTGTCATCCAACCACAAGCTTTGATAAAATTTCTGAAGGCTTCATTGGTGGAGGGTGGCCAAAGAGGAAGAGATGGAGGGAGATAAGCAGGTCTGGGAAGCTGTAGCACCCCTGTGGTTGTAAGTACAGGTGGGCTGCCAAGCTCTGGGATTTTAATCATGTGTACAGTGGCCAGAACGTCAGTGCCCAACTACCTTTTAAGAAGTTTAACTTTTGACAAGGTTTCTTTTAAATAAATATTATCCCTAAAAGTCCATTTCTTATAGCCGTTTGGAATGGTGCATTTCAACCTCTCTTCAGTCTCCTTTGTGGCATGCCCTGGTTCGCACATGGCTTCAAGATCGGTTGCATGGGCTAAATGAGCTATTTTTCCTAACCGGCTTGCCTAAACAAGAGCTTCAAAACATCCCAAGAAAGCTGCCCCGAGAAAAAGACCGGCTGCAGGTCTTGGTTTTCACCTCCAACGCGGCTGCTGTTGCTTTTTAAAATAGGTTCGAAGCACTACTTGACGAGTTCAAGATCTCTAACCACCTGCAGCCAGGCGCTCTAGTCTAGGCCAAATCAGTGCCAGGGAGCAGCCGAAAGCCCGGCGGCCAGCACAATAGACGCCCGGCGACTTCCGGCCCGGCTCGGGATCCCGCGGAAGCAGGCTCTTGGCGGGGCGAAGGAGCAGGAGGGGGCGGGCCTGCCCCCGTCGCGCCTTCCAATTGGCTGCGTTGAGACCTTCCAACATGGCAGCGCCCGGCTCCGCTCTAAATTGCGAGGACTTCGCTGAGTTTCAGGTACGGAGAGGAGGAAAGCGAGGCTGGTGGAGCCCGGCGTGGAGGCGCCCGGGACGTTTCCCTCCCCGCGGTCGGCTGGCACGCGCAGATTCGCCTCCCGATGTGGAGTTGCTGCGCCTCCTCGCTCTCCGGAGTACCTTTGCTCGCGCCGTAGAGGGGGAGCGGAGCGGAGCGGGCGAGGACAGCAACGTGGAGCAGACTTCGAGAGATTCTCCACGCATGGAAGGCTCGTTTTGGGGGTGGGGGGGCTTGAAGGAGAGCCGGGTTCCTGGTTGCTGTAAAAGGTTTCCTTTGCCCAGCACACCCGACAGCCGTGCACGTGCGTGGAGGGATGCCTGCCTGGGTGTAGTGTGTTCGAGGTTTTAGAAACGCTCTTCCTTGCAGTTTTCTCTAAAACAGATCGGCATTACTGCATTGCACGACGGAAGGAAGGAGTGAGAGGGTGAATGTTTTGCCTCTCCGGAGGACCTTGGGGATCCCTTTTAGAAAGTTGAATGTCAATCAGAACCTTCCTTTGTCCCGCGAAAAGGAAAGGGTCAAATGGCAGATAATAGGAGGTGGGAGCTGAGAGACTATCGGGTACAATGAGCGGCAGAATAAAGCATGGAAAAATTCTGAATCGAAATAGAATAGACCAAAGAGGGGAAGAGTTAATTTACACATTTCTTTTTGTTATATTTCTGTAATAATTCTTATGGTAGCTTCAATATAATTTTAAAGTATTGCAAAGGCATAGAGAATGTAATCTTGCTCTTTTCATTCTGTTATTTTAACCATATTGAAAGGGAGAAAGGGTTTGAATAGCTTCCCCTGAATGAAAAGGTTGGGCTGGAGCAGGAATGGTGGTCTCTTGAGGTAGAATAACAACATTAGGAAAGTGAACTATCCTGGGAGCAGACAGCCTTTTTTTTAGTACGAAAAGAAGTCTCTGTAGCATTCCGATGCTGCTTCAACACAATACCACAGACATCAGTGCTGGAGACAAACATGTCATTGCTGGTGTTCCACTGCATTTTGTTGGTCGCTGCTGTTACCTAGAGTAGCCAGGAATATTAGGACAAGACCTGGAATGTTGGCCTCTTTAGATTAAAGTAGGCATGGGACTGCAACCATTGTCCTTAGAAGTAAATACGGGTAATACTTCTTTAGCTACCATGAATGGAACCAGCAACTCCATTATTAAAGGAAGTGAACACTAAGTAAAACTATGAATGTACTTACAATCTTATTTCAGCTTTACAGGTAGTAAACATGAGGATCAATTGCAAACTTTTTCAGCACTGTTGTAACTGTGAAGAGTCACTAAACATGGTCTATTTGTTGAGTGTAATGGGATAAAAGGGCTAGCCAGGACAAAAATGGGAATTATGACTGTTGAAACCAGAATAACTCAGTTCTGTTACTTTATTTTGTGGTCTAAAAGTTAATTGTGTGAAGCGTAGCAGAACAATAAAAGTTAAGCCACATTTGGGTTTACAGTTACTGTAATGGCAAAATACTGCATTAATTACAAATTCAGAATTGATCCCAGAACCAGTTGTGAATTGCTTTGAGACCCTCTAGCGCAGAAGTGTCAAACTCGCGTCATCAGGGCGACATCAAGTGACTTCCTGTTTGCTAAACAGGGCATGGACGTGGCAAGTGCGTAATACATCTGGCCCACGGGCTGCGAGTTTGACAGCCCTGCTCTGGCATTTGGTTGTTTTCACCAGTTGAACAGCCCATCAGAGTAATAGCACCTTAGTGCTATACTGGAAGTAACAAAGAATGTATCCCTTCAGGAGTACTATTTGTATAGGTGCATGGTAATTATTTTTCCTATTCCTGTTTTGCATTACCAAAATTGACTGGATACGGTATTATTTTTTGGAGAATTTCCCTTCTAGATTTTTATTTGTTTCTTGGATTTCAAGGCACCTGACTCAAAATGTCAGCTCACAATTTTTAAAAGTCTATATTTAAAAAAAAAAATGAATACAGACCCATGGACACAGCCACATAAAAAAGCAACCTCCGTGAACCCAGAAGAGATGACAATGATCTTATTTGTAGCTAGAGACTCACTTCTCTGTGAATGTGAATGCCTAGCTATTATACCAGTGCACCCCAAACTTGGGTTGGGTAAAGGTGGTTTTTCTTGGATAATGACATATAAGCACAATCACTAGAAGGACATTTAGATTGACTTAATGTTTAATCTAAGTTGGGTAAAAAGGACTTTCTGATAAGTGCTTTTGGTAATGAAGGAAAAAGTTTGGGAAGCATGGCATTATAGTGTCTCACAAAGATAAGCTGTGTGTCATCCTGATGATCCTGCTGCTTAGTGGGATCCTTCTCCAGACTCCTTGATCCTGTATCTCAATTGAAGTTGGAATCACTTTGAGGGTTGGGCAGTTTACATCTCCATCCCCATTGATAGTAGACGTCCAAAAGCTAATTAAAATCAATTTATTTCAGAGGGCTTTGAAGTGAATTGTGACGTGTTTACAATTTTAATTTAATTTTATGTTTAGTTTATTGTGGATGTTTTGTTGTGTTTTGAAATTGTTGTAAATCAGGGCAATGATTTATTGTAAATTCAATAAATGGGTAAAAGAGTGAGTTGTATGAGAATATGTCCATATTCAGCTAAGGTAACATGAGGGTGGGGAATTCACTCCTGCTTGATGAGAACTGAGTTAGGAAGACAGCAGCTTCAACAGAAGCTAGGTTACTATCATTGAATGTCTGTCTCAGGTTTGGTTGGATGGACAATATAAGTGATTGTTCATGGATTTTAACTATTTCCCTCCCTTTCTGAGAATATTAGAGCACACATGGAAAATGAGATGTCCTGAAATGGAGAGGTAGGGGGAGGAGGCATCGTAAATAGAATAAGAGAAGAAAAGGGCATCAACAAGCAGAGGATGTAACTGGATTGGGCATCATGTATACTCTGATGACATGCACCTCTGTTTCTCCATAATATATCCATGTTCAATCAGATTTATTTTTGAGAAAGCATGTCCACCCAACATCCTAAACCACAAATCAGGCAATTAATGTACTCTATTGTGTTAAGTAAATAGCCAATGTAGATAATTTATTGTTCAGTGCATTATACAAACTTATAAAACTGAATGAGTAAATCATGGCTAGCTTAACCCTGAGAAATGTACTTTGTAAATACAATAATAGAATTGTAGGATTGGAAGGGATCTTGGAAGTCTTCTACTGCAAGTCCCAACTCAGTGGAAGAATCCTCAGACCATCCCGGAAAAATGGCTGTCTTGTTTGAAAATCTCTGGTGATGGAGCACCCATTACTCCAGGAGGCAGTCCTTTAGTTGGAAGACTGCTATTGTGTTTCCACTTCTCTTTAAGAGAAATATACTCTATTTCTTTAACCATTCTTCACAGATTTAGCCACAAGCCCCTCACCATCTTTGTCACTCCTCTGTGTTTTTTTTCCAATTCCTCAGCATCTTTCTTGTATTACGGAAAAGGGGTGGAACAAGATGTATTCCAGTTTGTTGAATTCCAGGTCAGATATACATTTAAGATAATGAAGTTATTGTGCTATTCTTTTCATAGAAGGAATCAAATGACCTGTCCAGTAAAAGGCATCACAAAATTTTCAAATGTAGACAGTCATTTTTGTTGACTATGGCTTTTGATCTGGAGATTCCTGCCCTGAGCAAGGTTTAGACTAGAAGACTTCTAGACTTCCTTTCAATCTTATGATCTATTATAGTAATCTGGCACAACCAACATGAAAAATACTCTGCAAGTTTCTAGGAATTTTAAATATGTGATTCAAAAATATATTACCTGATCTGGTTACTAACATACTGTTTATTTCTTTTAATTTAAAATTTGCAACATTAAGTCTAAGTTTTTCCTCCCCTGCCCCCTCCCACCCAGGAATTGCTCAGGGTAACAAGACAAATTGATGACAGAATAGTCCATGAATTAAATACTACAGTTCCAACAGCTTCTTTCGCAGGAAAAGTTGATGCTAGGCAAACTTGTGAAGAACTTCATCATTCGGTAAATATATTTGTCCTTCCTCTTCATTTAGCTTTTTTCATTTAAAATCTGATTTTGTTTTCACCAGATGTTGTGATTATTGGCAATTTATAGTGCTATAGATCTGGGAGTGCCAACATTTAGGTGACCACTAGATGACAGCAAAGGTTGAGAATTTTCTGTAGTTCTTTGCTGCCATCTAGCTGTTTCTTGCAGTTCATATCTGCTGGCCTTTTTAATCATAAGCATATACCAGTATTGTTTCTTCATTGTTCTTGTCACCAATTTTCCTGCTTGTGTCATATACAATAAAAGATACTTATCTCAAATGGGAGACAGAGATTATTGTACTTCTTTCTCCTCCATAGTACCATATAACATAGAATCTGTGGCAATGCTGTTCCTTCCAAACTCCCTCTTGTTTGTGTATCTTTTTTAACTCTGCCAATTTAATTTGTATCCTGCTTTTAATTATTTAAGTACATTTATATACAAAAATATATAAAGATAACTATACTTCTGTTCTGTCTTATTTTAATCAAAACAGATCTTATAAAGTTAGTCATATTGTGTTGTATAGTTGTTGCTAATGTTAAGGGTATTTAACACTATGAGAATACACACACACACACACACACACACACACATTGATCCAGTGTGGCTTGATATTTTTTATTTCCAGGCTAGGACAAGAGAGAGTGACTGGTTCAAAGTCACTCAGTGGCTCTCATCCCTAGGGGAGATCTAAAACCTGAGTCTCCCCAATCATAATTTTGCATTTTAACTTCCCCATACTAGTTTTTATATAAATTGGCACATGCACTATTGGCAGATAGCAATTATTGGGGTGTTTTTTTCCAGCCTCAAGTAAATTATTACTTTTGTATAGATATGGAATGTGTCTCAAGAAAAATGGCTTTGGCAATTTTGTAGCTCCCACAGGTCTCAGCTCAGATTTTTAGATCAATTAATATTATAGCCAGAAAGGGTTTTAAAAACCACCAATTAATTATATTGATTTTGGTGCATGAGCCTCAGGTTTATCTGTACATGCAGTAGACCTAATCTATATTAGTTTTCCTTATTGCACAGGCCAAGAGGGTTTGTGCCCCAAATTAAACCATAAAATAAAACAGGTTGTTGTGTTTTCCAACAGAAAAGACTTAACCAAAATCCTTTTGCTCCTCATACGTCTACTTGGACGTATGAGGAGCAAAAGGACTTGTGATTCATTTTAAAAATTCCTGGGACGATTATTTCATTGTAAGAATACACAAAGCAAACAAAACAAATATTTATAGTGGACTTGGCACCAGGGAATAGTCCAACCACAATAAAAAGTAACAAGTAAAACCAACAACAGTGCTATGCATGCTACTTATACTCCTGAGTAGAAGTCAAGGTATAAATCTAATAATAAATAAAATATTCATGACATAAAAGAAATAAGCAAATAGGCATTGCGAGTTTATCCACCAACCTGCTGTTATTTGTTAATGTCCTGCCCTCAGAGAAATATGCTACTTTACAAAAGTAGCAATCCTACTGTAGTAAGTTAGCCAAAGAGACTGTCAACTCCTTATCTGTGAAAAATTAGTATGGATATGACAAGCTTTCTAATATCTTTGCACGTCAATTTGCAACAATCTCAGATAATTAGAGTTGCCCCAACATGCTATTCCTTTTACATCACTACTCGGGTCAGGCCAAAGGAAATACTCATCTGGTACCTGAAGCTGTTAGAGTTTGGTTGGGACAAAATGGACTGAAACTGAACTCAAACAAAATGGAGTTGATGTTTGTTTGGGAGATTCTTTGCCAGCTCCATTTATAACTCTGGATGGGGTGTTCCACTTCTTGAAGGAGCAATTATGCAATCGGGTTTCTCGCTATAACTAGATTAGGCAGGTAGAGGTGGTGACCAGAGAGGCCCATTCATGCACATATTGCCTCACAATGTCATATAAAAGGCTGCTTTGAAGAATACTGGAAGCTGAAGTTTGTGCAAAATGTGGAGCTCACAGTCATCACATCCACATAATGTCAGTGCTGTAAGTCCTGCATTTGGTTCTGAATGCAATTCAAAGTGACATCTAACATCCTAGATGGCTTGGCTCCTAAGTATCTTTGGGGCTTCCTCCTCCTCCAAGTGGAATCTGCATTGTGGTACATGTTCCCCAACAAAATCCATTAACAGTTCTCCATTACTAAGACATTACTCCATTACTAAGATGGCACAGACTCACAAACATTTTTTTTTTGTTGCAAACCCAATATTACGGAATAGCTCCTGAGATCAAATCAGCACATATCTTAATTGCCCTCCATAAGCAGGAAAAGTAGCTTTTCCAGCGAATATTTGAGGAGATGAGGAAGTTAATGTATTGTTTTCTTGTTATATTGTATTGTTTTATTGTTGTAGACTGTCCGTAGCCAATACAGATTACAGCTGAATATTATAAACATTGAAAACAATATATTTTAACATGTAATACAGATACAAGATTCTGATTTAGTTACAAAAGTGCTTTGAAAGTTATGGGGGTACAAACCTACCAACTTTCTGCAACCCTTTAAAACTGCCTTTCTTTTCCCTGGATTGGGCAACAGCCAAGAAGGTGACACCATCCTGCTAATCAGGACAATGGGCATCATGTTGACTTTCTTTTAAGAACAGTATGTTGATATAAGCTTCATTAAGAGATACCGGCACAGTACCAGAGTCAATTACATTCTAATATAAATTTAAACAAAATATCCATATTTCTATTATATCCTTTTTCTTCATATTATTGAGTCTTGATATGTCTCCAAATATGATCAAGTAATATCAGTGGTTCCCAAACTTTTTCGGTCCACCGCCCCCTTGGTGCTACAAACTCATCCTCAGTGCCCCCCATCCAGGGGTGGGACTCAAATTTCTGTGGGTGTGGCCTAATTTGGGGGTGTGGCTTGCTGGTCACATGACTAGGTGGGTGTGGCTTGCTGGTCATGTGACTGGAGGGGGCATGGGCGTGGCCAGGTGACTGGCAAACCAAATACAAGTGGTCCCCACTTAATGGCCAGTTGTTTAGCAAGTGTTCTAATTTATGAGTGGCCTCCCCAGAGCTACTTGACCTGTTTTTAGAGTTTTGACAGCTTTAGATCAGGGGTCTAAATCCCACCCCCTGCCTGTGTGTGAGAGAGAGAGGGAGAGAGAGAGGTTGGATCAGATCTTTCTCTCTCTCTCTCTCTCTCCCACCAATGCCAGAAAGCCACCGTCAGTCAAAATTCATATTAGCGATCTGCGGGATTTAAAATTATGAATTTGGTGGTTCCTGAAGTCCAAAAGTTTGGCGACCCCTGATCTAAAGGGGTGAGCCTGAGAGAGGGAAAGAGAGAGAGAAAAGAAAAAGAGAGAGAAAGAGAGGAAGAAAAGAAAGAGAGAAAAGGGAAAGAAAGAAAGAAAAAGGGATAGACAAAGAAGGGGGATGGAAGGAAGGGACAGAAAGAAAAAGAAATGAGGGAGGGAGGAGGAAGATAATGAGATATCTATTCTAGTCCAATCACCTGCTCCAGCAGGGTAAGAAGGGAGTGTGTGTGTGTGTGTGTGTGTTCTCCTTGTAATTTACCAGTACATTTTGGTTTTGCCTTCTTCAGAATTGGCACTATAATACTGTACATTGGGGAAAAGTAATTTTTAGGGTGGAGATCTGGTCCAATGGATCCTGTTTAAAGCCTCAACAAAATGTGAGAGCTTCCTGATAGTCTTGACCATGTTTCGTCCACAAAACCTTTAATAGAAGCCAAAGATGTTTCAATGTGGAAAAGGGCCTCAGTCTAAACTAGGCCTCATTCAATCTGATGCATTAGGTCTCGCTCTCTTTCTTTCTCTCTCTCTCTCTCCCTCTCTCTCCCTCCTTCTCTCCCTCCCTCCCAGACTGGCTTTGCTCTACTTTCCCGATGTGCCTGTGGGGCTTTGAACACGGATGGATGGATGGATGGAGAGAGAGAGAGGCAGGCAGGAAGGCAGGCAAGCAGACAGAACTTTTGGATGGACAGACAGACAGACAGACAGAATGCAACAGCAGCGGCACTTTGGGAAAGCGGTGGTGGCGGCTTTTCCCAATGTGCTGCCACATTGGAGGCGCCGGCTCTGGAGCGGTGCTAATCAATGGGTGAACCTGCAGGACCGGCCGGCTCCTTGAACGCCCCCCTGCCACCTCTTAGCGTCCCCAAGGGGGCCGGCAGAGGGGCGCTAAGAGGCGGCAGAGGGCGTTCGAGGTGCCGGCTGGCCCTGCAGGTTCACCCATTGACTAGCACTGCTCTGAAGCCGACTCCTCCAATGCGTAAGCGGTGGCACATTAAGTGCCCCGCAGCCACGTTCAATGCACCACCACCCTGCCGCCTCTTAGTGCCCTTCTGCTGGCCCCCTTGGGGATGCTAAGAGGCTGCAGGGGGGCCTTCGAGACTGTAGCACCGCTCCGGAGATGGCGTCTCCATGGGTGAACCTGCAGGGCTGGCTGGCGCCTTGAATGTCAACTTGCTGCCTCTTAGCGCCCCTCTGCCGGCCCCCTTCCCCCAACACCATCCTCCTCTGCACCACCACGGGCTTTTACCCCCTGGAGATCGAGCTAAGAGGTGGCAGGGGGGCCTGTCGAACGCGGCCATGGCGGCACATAACGGTCACCACTTCCACATTGGAGGCGCCAGCTGCGGAGCATTACTAATCAATGGGTGAACCTGCAGGGCCAGCCAGCACCTCGAACGCCCCCCTGCCATCTCTTAGAGTCCCCAAGGGGGCCAGCAGAGGGGCGCTAAGAGGTGGCGGGGGTGGTGTATCGAACGCAGCCGCGGCAGCACATAATGTGCCACCGCTTCCGCATTGGAGGCACCGGCTCCGGAGTGGTGCAACAGTCAATGAGTGAACCTGCAGGGCCGGCGCCTCGAATGCCCCCCTGCCACCTCTTAGCGCTCCCCTGCTGGCTCCCTTGCCTTTTAGCACCCCCCTAAGGCATCCCACCGCCCCCGAGGGGGTGGTACCACCCACTTTGGGAACCACTAAAGTATATGTTTAAGTTTTCAACCTAATTTTATTTTGTTAAGATGGAGCTGAAGTTCTTGAATTTTGTACATTTATATCTTAGGTATTTTATATGCTTTATTGTAAACCAACCATGTTGCTTTAATAATCAGTGACCACTGTTCTATCCAGCTTACTAAAGCTTTGCCATAAACATGTTGATGAAGTTTACTTTAGTGGAATGCAATACATGCTGCTTATACATGCCACTTTGCAACTCTTGGTTCTGGAAAAGGATCCATAGCCTATTGGGACAATGAGAACTTTATATTTTGTGTTTGCTTTCCTCAAAATGCCCTTTCATTTTCCAGCAGCATAAGAAATAAATTAGTTTGCACATATTTTGTTCAGTAATTTGACAGTGCTAAACCATTTTTATCTCAATATATTTTTGAAGCAAAATAGCTGTTTCCTCTTTGAAATTATTGTAATTTAGCCAGCAAAATGTCAATATTTTCACTTACAGAGGAATTCTCCGGTTACTAAGAAAGCCCTACTGAGATGTACTCAAAATATTGCAATTGTATGTTACATTCCATGGAAAATATTTTTGTTTTGTCCTGCATAATTGTCCTTCCAAAATCGATTTGTGAGATTTGATAAGCTTGCTATTAAGTTGTTATATAGCAGTATTCAGAAGCTTTTCATCTGGAATCTAAATGGAAGACATTTTGTTGTCATTATATTGACAAGATAACCATCAAATCTTCAATTCCTTTAAATTCACGAGTTGTATTTTATTTACTTGTATAAGAAGGTGACACTTTCATCATCTCCATTGGTAGATAAAAGGAGGGAAAATGATGACCAAGAGAATGGAGGTTTTCTCTTGATTTCAGATTGCCTGCCTATTTAAGGTAGCTAAACACAGCATTAGTTATTGTCAAGTAGATCTACATAAATACAAATAGTCATCTATTTCACAGGCCTTGAAATAGGCAAAAGTTTGAACAGAGAGCATTGCAATTGAGTGTGCATACAAATCAAGGAAAGGTTAAATGAAGCTCCTTTAGGACCCTTGCCACACCCCCTTTTCAAAGAAAGTGAATGTAAGTGGTATTTTTAGAGGACAAGGGTTTTTCCGCTAACCACTTATTTAATAGCTACAGTATCTGGGTATCTATGAACAAAAAGTGCTTAGAATAATAAGAAGCTCTTCTGCTTTGTCCATTACATGTGCATGGAAAGTGGTAATTTTATGAAAGCCTCCTCAAGTTCTGCTTTTATTTTACTTAACATTTAACTCATTATTGAACTGCTTTCTTATCTGGTTTTCTTTGTTTATATTTACTGTCTATTTAGTTGAAAGAAGCTCATGAAAGTAGGGAGAGAATAATCAAAAGCTGTATTGCCCAAACTTCTAATGTAGTAAAACTTCTTCAAGAAGAGAGGAAGAAATCTCCAGATGACATAACATTACTAAAGCAACTCAGGAAAGAGCAGACAAAAGTAAGTAGCAGAATTTGGTTGCTTTAAGTTCTATTATATAAAATATGATTGAAAATTGACTGTTCCAGTGGCACAGGAAAGTAAAATATGTAAAATTACAAAAATAGTTATCTGTGGTTTGACATTATAATCATCCTAATGCTGAAAAAGGACCAGTTCTCTCTAACAAATGTTTCTGTCATTAGATATTCTTCTATACCCATGTTTCACTGGAGAAAACAGATAGAAATAGAAATCATGAATTGACAGACTGGCTGTTGCAGATTGTATTATTAGATAAGGCAATGCCTTCTTCAGTTGAAGCTCAACACCTGGCATCTTCGTGGGCATATCTGCAATTTTCTCAGCCACAGTATGGACCAGCCATGTCATATTTCCGGATATTAGTTCAACTTCCCAGTTTCACCTTGAGCCCTGGGAGTTCATTCTAAGCAAGCCCGAGCCTGCTCAGCCAAAATCAGCTTGGTAATACAACAGGATTACTCAGAGAAAAAAATTGACCCTGTGTTCTAGTCCTATCTTAGGTACAAAGCCAATCACCCTCTCTCAACCATAGGAAACTAGCTATAGCAAACTATTTCCAAAAATGTTAGGTAAACTGCAGGGTCTGGTCCAAGTAGTTGCACGACTGTCTTGAAGGAATACAAACAAACAGAAAGACAAAAATGAGGAATCTACCATCAGTATCATTTTCTCATATACTAAACAAAATTTATATATGCACACACACATATACACACAGTTTTATATTGTATTACATGTACAAGTATTCATGTCTTGTTAACCACACATAATTAAGTCTTGTTTATGGAAACTTGTACAAACAGATGTTCTATTGATTAATATAAATTAATAATTAAATTATTATTAATGTTTGCTAGCTGAAGTCAAACAACTTGAAAGGAAAGCAAACGTGAAAATTTAATCTATAAACCATTTTATACATCTAAATTTCTAAGCAGTCCTTGGGACGCTTATTTAGATATAGAAAAACAGGTGAATGGTGCAGACTCTTCTGTAACAATAGTAAAGTTTGGAGATCCCATGCTCTATCAATTTTTTACATTTTTGTGATCTTAAAATGTACTGTATCCATTTCAACTGCTATCGAGTGGCTTCCCAAACATTTGGCATATTATCTATTGTTAAACAATCTGAGTATTGACAAAAGAAAAAAGGTTTCCTGAAACAGAACAAATTGTGAAATCATTTTTTGTCCAGAAGAGAGCAGTACAGGGCAAGGCGACTAACATACTTTGAGCACTGCAACTTCAACAGTGAGCTGGAGCCCTCAGTTTCTTCCTAAAGGGTTGCAAAGGGGTCAACTGGATAGAAAATAAGGCTCTACTAACTATTTTCCATATGAATGTAATTTCAGGCATCAGAATCTGCAAAATTTTTATAAGGCAAATGTGAAATGATTTAATATACATTTCTACATTTCTGTTGATGTAATAAGACTGACATTCTTGTCTTGACTCACTCATATTAAAATTAACTGCAATTATTACCAAAAAAAACCCTGTTTTTTTTAAACAGCTAATTAGGATGACACATTTATAATGTGTCATTATAAAGACACATATGTTGAATAAAGAATTTGTCATTGTGGGGATTTACACCATCTATATGACAACATCATCACCAGGTGATCTAATTATTTGTGTTATTGTATCATTATGCCACTGAAAAAATGATATAATTTGCATCATTTGATGACATCATTATGCAAATATTGCAAATCACAGCAAAATTAAGTCTGCTGCACATAAAATGTTGCATTAAAGTTAAAATAACCCATTCAAAAGTATATTCTCTGCTTTCTCCTGAGAGCCGTTCGGATCATCCAGAGAGTGGGGGAGGTGCTTCAGTCTGCATCGTTGTAGGCTGAGCTTAATTACTGAGGATTGCTCCGCCCTTCATCACGTGGCTGCCTTGCGATCCCCAGTTTACGCTCAGCCTTCGTGAGATTAGGCTGTGTATCTCCCACTCTTTGGCCGATTCAAGCATACTCCTTTTTATTTCAGGTTTGCCTTTTATTCCTGGTTCTCCCTTAGCCTCTGCGCAATTGGGGTGGCTGTAACAGGGGAGCGCGTTTCTTCGCCCCCAGGGGGGATAGAGAGCGGGCGGCTTTCGCGCTCCGGCACCAATCCTCCCCCCCCCCCTTTCAATTTGGCTCCTTGCCTGCCGCCTGTTTCGCGCCGCTCTTATAGCGGCTCTACTCGATCGCGCTGATAAGCGCAGCTGGTGTTCCCCCTCACCAAAACGCCGATCGCCCCAGCAAGGGGCGAAAATTACTTGGCTGCCTCGCTCGGCTCCTAGGTGTGCCGGAGAGGCTTATGTAGTGCTCTGAGCGGCCTGGGATTAAAGACTAGGTGGCAGCTGCCATTTTGGGCGCCGCCGCGCGTCGGGCATCATTCTAATAGGCCTCGCTGGGCTGCGAAGGGGCTAGCTCCTGTTGTAGGCCTGCCAGCCTATGAGAGCTACTGCAGATTCAATATAATTGGCTATCTTGTTGGCTTTCCGCAGCATGCTCAGGGCAGAAAATCGCAGCCTATCCCTCCCGGTTTGTGCCTGGGAGCTCCAGCTGCCAGAGGCCTCACTCCAGCCTCAGGCGTTTATTTGGCCAATTGGAGATTTTTAACATTATATCTGAGGTCACTCGCTCCTGGGAGCACTGAACAGATCCCTGTTCATTTCTTGTATATGAAAAATAAATAATAATAATAATAATAATAATAATAATAATAATAATAATAATAAATAATAATAATAATAATAATAATAATAATAATAGTAATAATAGTAATAATAGTAATAATAATAATAATAAAATATTATATAGACATATACATATATATCTATTGGTACATGGCAATAACGCATTACCAACACTGATTGGATTACATATACAGTGCTTATACGCATGTATATATATTTATATTAATAATTATAACAATAATAATATTGTAGAACTTACATATCTAAATTCCAAAAGGGGGCGCGGGCCAGCTGAAAGGACACTCGGCCTTTGTTGTAGGCCGAACCCTTGGCGAGCCAACCGCCTTAAATTGGAGCTATAGTCCTTTCTTCTATAATGGCAGATGACAATTCCACTAGAGGCCCTTCGTTGAAGGCCAGATCTAAGTCCTACCACCTGCGCAGACAGGCTAAGGAAGCCTCTAAGGAAACTTCCAAGGCTTCTCAGAGAGACGCCCTAAGGCGCCATAGGGCACTGGAGAAAGAATTTGACAGGTGATCTAGAGAGGCACAACCAGTGCCCCCAGCCCTCCCACCCTCCCTTCCTTCTACCTCCAGACACCCCCCCCCTCCAGATTCCTCTTCCCTCTCCAGGCGCAGCTTACAGGGACACCAGGTGCCCGAACCAACGACCAGACGAACGCTCGAAGCCACTTTCACGCCCACGGCCGCTGGCCTGCGCCAGGAGGAGGCCGCCTCTGTCGAGATTCCTGCGCACATGCAGGCATGGATGGAACAGGCTACCCGCCAGGGGATAGCAGAGGGCCTTTAACAGATGTCCAGGTCCGGTCCCCCCTCGATGGCGCCCGAACACGACTCGCCATCAGTCAGGTCCTTGCCTAGATTGGACCCTACTCATGGTCAGGTACCTTTATAGGGGGACAGCCCCCTCCCAGAAGGGGAAATGGAGAAGGCTATAGAGGACCTGGATCGGTTCGGGGAGGAGGAAGATCTTGAATGGGGGTCCATACACCAAGGGGAACCCCTATCGGAGATAGACCCGATGGAAGGGGACATGTCCGAGGACGAGAGCCTCACTCCCGATCAACCCACTTTGTGGGTTTGTTCAAGCCACACATGTTTAAATCCCTGATATTTAAGGCCAAGAGCATTTCTGGCCTATCTGTTCAGTCCTCCTCGCTCTCCCCCCTCCGGCAGAGGGACAAGAGGACGCCGTTTTTAGGCAACCCGTGGTGGAGGCGGAAGTTATTCCGGCCCCACCCATATTTCACGACCTAGTTTCAGACCAGTTGGACTCTATAAGAGCTCCCCCTGCCCCATCCAGCCAGGACAAGAGGTTCTTAACCTCGATTCGAGCTTCTGCAACTTGCTTAACACCCCCGAGGTAGACGAACCCATCGTTGGCTTAGTATCCTCGTCCTCCCCCAGTGACCCCTTGGAGGCTCTAAAACCCGAGGACAAGAGGTCCGAACTGCCGTTGAGTAGGGCTCATCAGGCTGACACCTGGGCTATCAGATCGGCCACGGCCGCTTCCTTTTTCACCAGGCCCTCGATCCGGTGGCTCTGCCAACTGAAACAGCATGTTCCCCCCTCTAACACTAGGGCACATCAGGACATCGCAAAGTTAACGGCCGCAGCAGAATTCTCGGCCGACGCCACCTACCATGCGGTTAAGTTCCCCGCCCGAGCAATAACCTCTCACGTTACAGCTCGCCGCCTGCTCTGGCTCAAGCACGGGCAGGCGGACATAAAAAACAAGGTTAAGCTGGCCACTGCCCCAATTAAGGGGGACAGACTATTTGGCACCGCCCTTGAGCCATTGCTATCCAAAACCCGAAGCAAGAAAAATTCTTCCCCCCCTTTTTTTTCGGAGGTCAGAGTCAAGAACCCCTCAAGCCTTTTGGAGAGGTTCCTCCCGACCCTCCTACCAGTCCCCTTTCCAGCCCAGGTATCTGAGACCCCCCTCCTTCCGGCCACTCCAGCCCCAGGATCAAGCCGATCCAGATGACAGGAACAGGAGGGGCGGCAGCTACAGACGGCCCTTCAGGGGTCCCGGAGGGAAGCCTTCCGGGGCACCAGATAGACCCTGTTCCTCCCTTCCCATCGGCGGACGCCTCAGGCATTTCGCTGACCAATGGGACCCCTCCACTTCTGATACCTGGGTCCGTGACACCATCAGACTTGGTCTCGCGCTTGAATTCCAGCGCGCCCCCCCTGACTTCTTTATGGCATCCCCCCCTTCGAGGGATCCCACCAAACGCAACTTAATGGATTCAGCCATTCAGCATCTCCTCAATGTACAGGCCATTCAACCCGTCCCAACATCCCAGCGGGGGAAGTGGTTTTACTCCCACCTCTTCGTGATCCCCAAATCCTCAGGGGGATGGAGGGCTATTCTAGACCTGAAACGCCTGAACCGTTACCTGATCTACCGCAGGTTCAGGATGCACCCTTCAGTCCATTCTACGGGGCATCAGGCAGGGGGACCGGCTAGCCTCTATAGATCTTTCAGAGGCGTATCTTCACATCCCAAACCGGCCCTCCCATTCCAAATTCCTCAGATTCTGCTACAACCACCGCCACTTACAATATGTGGCTCTCCCCTTGAGTTGGCCTCTGCCCCGAGGACCTTCACTAGGGTCCTCGCGGCTCTGGCGGTCCACCTCAGGAACCTCCCGTTTCGTCTCCATTGTTACCTGGATGACATTCTCATCCTGTTCCACTCCAGACTCCAAGCAGAGAAGGATGTCAGAGCTACCCTCTCTGCCCTCCAAGACCATGGGTTCCTGGTAAACTGGCAAAAGAGCCGACTGTTACCATCTACACGGATCACCCACTTGGGGTCCGTCATTGACTCAGTTCGAGGAAAGGTTTCCCTTCCTCGGAAACATTCCTTAACATTCAGGAAACTGACAAACACATCAGACGTTCAAGGAGGGTGACACTTTTGGAATTGTCTAAGCTACTAGGTAAAATGGTCTCATGTATTTCCTTTGTTCCCTGGGCCCGGTTACACACTAGGTCCCTACAGTGGTTCCTGCTCCCGTTCCAACGGTCCGGCAAGAGCAATTCAAAGGCCACGGTCAAGGTGCCTCCAAAGGTCCTCAAGTCTCTCCTCTGGTGGACCAGTCCCGCCATCTACAAGGGACATGGCTTCAAGGAGCCCCAGCGCCTCACCCTCACCACAGACGCCAGCCTGTCCGGAGGGGGCGCTCACATCCACTCACTCTCGCAACAGGGCAGATGGTCTCAGGTAGAACGGGCATGCAGTATAAACTGGTTGGAACTCCACGCCATCCACCTGGCCCTGCGCAACTTCCTCCCTCAGGTACGCGGGCGGCATGTCCTCATACTCACGGCCATCATCACCGCCAAGGCCCATGTCAACTGACAAGGGGGCACCCAGTCCATCCGTTTGATGAGAGAGGCCGAGCGCCTCTTCCGTTGGGCGGAGCGCAATCTCCTCTCTCTCAAAGTCGAGCACATCTCAGGGGTCTTAAACACCCTAGCTGACTGGTCGAGCAGGACCATGGTGGACCAGGCCAAATGGCGCCTCCACCCATCACTGGTCAGGGAAGCGACCAAGCTTTTTGGTCTCCCGTCAGTGGACCTCTTCGCATCCCCCCTCAACACACAACTCCCCAGGTTCTTTCTCGAGGTACCCCTCCCAGGGGCTGAGAACTACAACGCCCTCCATTGCCCCTGGCCCTCAGGGTTTCTATATGCATTCCCTCCCTTAGCCCTGGTCCCCAGAGCTATCCAGAAGCTCATCTCCGAGATAGCAGAACAGATTCTGGTGGCACCCTACTGGCCCAGGTGCCCATGGTTCACGGACCTCCGCAACCTATCGGTGGCCCCTCCCTAGAAAATCCCTCCGATCAGGATATCCCTTCTCAGGGTCTCTTCCAGCACCGGATCCTCAGTGGCTCCAGTTAGCCGTTTGGAGGTTGAGCGGGAGCGCTTAAGAAAGGAGCAGTTCTCTGACCAGGTTATCGATACTATTCTAGCTGCCAGGCGGCCCTCCACAACCTGGATATACAATGCCACTTGGAATAGTTTCTGCAAGTGGTGCTCAGTTTCCAGGTCAAACCGCTTTCACCCTCCATCACTCAAATGTTGGAATTCCTCCAAGAGGGTCTGAGGAAAGGTCCTTCTCCGAACACCCTGAGGCGTCAGGTCGCAGCCCTTTCAACCGTCATTGTCTTGACAATCTGGGGTCCCTTTCCCTCCACCCTCGCATTAGGGCATTCCTCAGGGGAGCCACTAACTCGTGTCCCCCAATGGTTCACAGATACCCTACCTGGGACCTCAATAAGGTCCTGGTGGCCCTTACTAAACACCCCTTGAGCCTCTCAGGGAATCCACTCTCCAGTTCCTAATATTCAAAGTAGTGTTCCGGGTGGCCATTACCTCGGCTCGCCGAAAATCAGTGATAGCGCCTTGTCGGGGAGGAAGGACCTTTGCATCTTCCATGCCGACCGGGTAGTTCTCCGGCTGGATCCTACCTTCTTGCCCAAGGTCAACTCAGCCTTCCACAGGGCACAGGAACTCACACTTCCGAACTTCTGCCCCAATCCCTCGCAGGAAAGGGAGAAGCTCTGGCACAACCTGGACGTAAGACGGGCCCTTCGCATTTACATTAATGTACCCAACCCTTCAGGAGATCCGAATCCCTATTCCTCTCCTTTCAGCCCAAATCATTAGGCCACAAAGTGTTCCCGTCAACCATCGGCCGCTGGATTAGAGCTACTATTTCCAAAGCGTACTTGTCCCAGGCCCTGCCGGTTCCCAGCGGAATAACGGCACACTCCACTAGAAGTGCTGCTACCTCTGCAGCTTGGGCCTCCCAGGCTCCAATTGCTGAGATTTGTCGGGCGGCCACTTGGGCCTCCCCATCTCCCTTCGTCAGACATTATAAGATCGACATATTTGCTTCGGCGGAGGCTTCGTTTGGTAGACCGGTTCTACAGCGAGTCCTCAAGGAGCCGCAGAGATTGCAGGACCAGACGGACTCCCTCCCGTAGGACAGCCAAGCTTTGGTATGTCCCACTCTCTGGATGATCCGAACGGCTCTCAGGAGAATGGGCATTGGTTCTTACCTGACACGCCATTTCTCTGGAGCCGTGAGGATCATCCAGCCCCACCCTGATTAGTTTCTCCGTCTGGTGGGGTCTTGTTTCGGCCAATGAATCCCTTAGCTTAGTAAGATGAGAGCAAGGTATTCTCTTCACTCTCGACTTCGCGTAAACTGGGGATCGCAAGGCAGCCACGTGATGAAGGGCGGAGCGATCCTCAGTAATTAAGCTCAGCCTACAACGACGCAGACTGAAGCACCTCCCCCACTCTCTGGATGATCCTCACGGCTCCAGAGAAATGGCGTGTCAGGTAAGAACCAACGCCCATTTGCAATTTTTCAGCTGGGCTGAAAAGAAAAAAGATTTTCTAATTTCTCACCAATATGAATTTTAGCTTTGTTCTCTTCTAAATGTCTATAAAATGCTTACTACTTCTAATATTTAATTCCTCAATATTTTACAATGAAATTCCAGTTTTTCATAGGAAGACTTATTTACTGAATGGTGGGAAAACTTGATTAAATGTTTTATTTTAATCTGTTTTAAGTATATTTTTAATATTTTTATCCAAATCTATTTTTATACAGTTTGTCTGCTTATGGTCAATCCCAACTGTTATGCTAAGTCTTTAAAGCCTTTCTTCTTTTCTTTCTCTTGTAGTTGAAATTAATGCAGTCAGAGTTAAATGTTGAAGAAGTGGTAAATGACAGAAGCTGGAAGGTAAGGAACAGTCCTAATTTGTGAATTTTTGTCATACCATATTAAGGCTCTGATTGAAGAGGGATGAAAGCTAGGAAAAGAACTATAGTTCAACTTAAATCCAAATATGAAAATCAAGTAGAAATAGCTTACATCAAAAAAAAAAATGCATACAAGTAGTCTTCAATTGTAATGGAGCCCAGAACTTCCATCATAAGTCATAACTCGAGACATCCATGTGACCAGTCTGATTTTATAACCCTTTTTGCAGCAGTCACTAAGTGAACACTGCAATTGTTAAACAAACACCACATTCATTAAGCAAGTCAATGCATTCCTATGGGCATTCCTTGCCAGGAACCAGCTGAAAAGGTTGATTTCTGACAAAAATAGTGTTGCAAATCCTGTCACATGAGCACAGAACTGCAACTGGCCATAAAGATCATGTGATTCCTGTCATGTGACTACAAGGATGCTGCCATCAGAACTTTGGAACAGTTCTGTCATAAAAACCTTTGCCCGCCACGTGTGGAAATATTTCAACCAGTTATTTAACCCCTTTTATTCTGAAAGTTTACAAACCTGGACAACTAGATATCACTAGTTTTGTTTTTCTGAGCACATACATTTGGCTCTGATTACTGCTTTGAAGCACAGAAGCTAATTAAGTTTTTAGATATTTGGATCCATTCACATTTGTATCAATCAATTTTCTGTTTTGCTGTTTTAGATATTTAATGAACGCTGCAGAACTCATTATAAGCCCCCAAAGACCCAATAATGCAAATGCGGGGGGAGATTCCCCTGAAAGTGGTCTTCAGTCATGCAAATAAACTGGAAAAGAAACATGGAACAAAATGCATGGGACCTCTTGAAAAATGATACCCACGGGATCTATGCTAATAAAGATCAACCAACTGTTAATTTGTACAAGATATTAGAAGAAAAAACATTAAAAATATTCAGATGGAATGTGATGTCACATACTTGGCCTCTTTTGATACAGCAGCAAATATACTTTACTTTTATCTACTCTCATATATCTGAAGATTTTTACATATAAAACAATGTTGTACTCTGCTAATTATGTAGGTTCTTTTCAGACTGTGAGAAATATTGATGGTAAACAAAACTTTATTCTAATTACCAACATTGTATAATCCTAATGTAATCACATCACATTGTGATGGCGTGTTTCAGAGATGAGAAAGACTTATACCGCGGAGGTCCCCAACCTCTGGGCCGCATTGAGCAAAGCCCCATCTGCACATGTGCGGGATCCAGGCAGCATGCAAAACCACGCCTCCCCAGTCCTCAGAAAAACTGCCCTCCACGGAACCAATCCCTAGCGCCCTTAGAAATTTTTGTTGATTTAAGTAAAGCATACACAAAGAATTAGTAAGGTTGAATTTTGGAATATTTTGTATGAATATGGATTTCAGGTTTGGTTTCTGAATGTGATAATAGTACTGTATGATCGAAGTAAAGTACTGTGAGAATAAATACAATACTTAGTAAAGAGTTCCATATTGATATATATGATACGATATCATCTTAGTTGTTTAATGTAGTTATGCATAACACTTAAGGGATGCTTGTAGAGACAGTATGGTTTTGGATTATGTGCCATCAAATTGACTATGACTCTCATCATTATGGAAATCTTTCAGAACTTCCAATGGTGCACCCATCACCATTGTAACTGAGTCCATCCAACTGGCTGCTTGTCATCCTTTCCAGTTCCAAGGACAGTTGTTTTATCTGTTTGATATTAGTTTGGTATTTTTTATATTTAATTTTGTGTCTCCATCTGGTTATGACCAGGGGTGGGATTCAAATTTTTTAACAACCAGTTCTGTGGCCGTGGCTTAGTTGGTGGCCATGGCTTGGTGGTCATGTTATTGGCTGGGCGTGGCCAACTCAATATCACTCACATCGAGGCATGCATCTCCTTGCCTGACCTCTCATGACTGTGGGGATGCTGTAACAGTCGTAAGTGTGAAAAATGGTCATAAGTCACTTTTTTCAGTGCCATTGTAACTTTGAATGGTCACTCCACACAAGTATAGAACCAGCAAAGGAAGGGAAAAAAACTCCAGAGAAGTTCCTGAGACAGGAAGTCTAGTCCTGCCAAGAACGTAATAAGGGTTAACGGAGAGGCATTTTCTGTAAGCAACACCAGAATGTTTCCTTCCTGCCTCCCTTACAGGATTAGGCCAGTAATTTCTTCTAACAACTGGTTCTCCGAACTGCTTAGAATGTTAACAACTGGTTCTAGCGAATAGGTGCGAACTGGTAGAATCCCACCCCTGGTTATGCCCATGTATAAAAGCATCCTTTTGGTTGTTTGAAGACCATGTTAGCTATGAAGAAATGATTGGAGCCCTAGTGGTGCAGTCGTTAAAAGTGCAGTATTGCAGGAAAACTCTACCTACAGTCAGGAGTTCATTCAACTTTTCATCCTTTCGAGGTTGATAAATTGAGGACCCAGAATATTGGGGGCAATATGCAATAATGCTTCTACATTGTAAATAGCCCAGAGAATGCTATAAAGCGCTGTGATGTGGAATATTAATCTCAATGCTATTGCTGTTGGTTACAGAAATAGATAGACTAATCTGCTTCATTTTGGTTTTCTAAACCAGCTATTTTTCATCTTTCATGTTTCCACATCTTGGTTGAATGGCTTTTTAGCAGGTGCAGAATACTGCTTAAGGGGTTGTCTATTAGGACACAGATCTCTCTCACAGTCACTGATTATTGAGTCATGTACCACCTATTTTATACCTGTACATTTGGGTTTTCTTGCCTAAATGTATGATCTTAATTTTTTTCAGCACTTAAATTGCATTTTGTTGGATAGTCTTTGTTGAAGTCTGTCAAGATTCTTCTGTACATTGAGACTGTTTTCTAAAGTGTTCATTATTTCCCCCACCCTGGTGTTTCCAAATATGATGAGTTCCCCTTCTGTCCCCTTAAGAAAATCATTTATGAAGATGTTAAATAGCTTAAGACAGAACTTGGAGCCACTCCACTGCATGTTTCCCTCCATGTAGTTGTAGATATATTGAGGATTACCTGCTGGGTGCAGTTGGTCAACCAGTTGTGAATCCATCTAGTGATGCTGTCTATGCCACACTTTTCTATCTTACTAAGAAGTAGGCTGTCATCTACTTTGTCAAATGCCTTACTGAAATCTAAGTAAACTATGTCCACAGCACTTCTCTAATTTAGTCACTTTGTCAAAGAAGCCAATAAAGTTTGTCTGGCATGATCTGTTTTTGACAACCTCTGCTGGCTTCTAATAATTGCCTTGTTCATTTCTAGGTGCTCACAAATGGACTGTTTGATTATCTTTTCCAGAGTCTTTCCAGATATTAATGTCAGGCTGATTGATCTGTAGTTTCCTGGATCCACTTTTCCCCCCTTTTTGAAGATGGGAACCACATCAGCTCTTTTCGAGTCTTCTAGTATTTCCTCAATGCTCCAGAGTTTTTGAAAGATATATTTGGGTTTCTGAGATCACATCGGCCAACTCCTTCAGGAATCTAGGATTATGCTATTAGTACATTGCACTATTAGTATTACACCATTAGTACTCTAAAGCAAGATTATAAGTATTTTAGTATTTTACGGGGAATTGATTGTATAAACAGAATCAATTGTAAAACAAATTATGAAGGAAGATTATAGGGATCAAGAGGAAGACTGAAAAAAATTACAACTGAAAGAGTTGATGAATTGCAAAAACAAAAGTATCAAATGATAAATTAATACGGTGGGAGCTAGGATGATTTACAAAGATCAAAAAGTATGGAGAAATAGTGAATGGTGTTGGTATATGTTCGTTTCAGTTAAACTTCCTTCTCTTTTTCCCATATCATGTATTTAGTTTTTTATACCTTTTTCCTGAGCTCTACATAACATTTATCCTGAAAATAAATAGCCAGAGGAATGAATATGTATGACTTGAGAAACGTTGAAGATTTTACATAAAAGTGAAAATTGCTTCTAGTGTTTTTGCACGGAAACACTATTTTGATAGGCATATTTAGAGTTTCAACATTGACCAAACTTTAATAACATAGATGTCTTGATGGAGCTCTTTCTACATTATTAAGTTTCAAAACATTTGTACAGTATTTATTGCCCCTCAGCTGGTGATAGAAATTGCTGCCCTTAAGCAGGGTTGGTGGGGCCTCATTAGTATGTTGATGGAGACTACTGGGGCTAGGGGCCAAACTGGGAAACTGAAAAACCTCCTGAGCAAAGACTGGCAAACAATCTCCATGCTGTTGTCTATAAAACCACATGGTGGTGTCAATAATGTCAATGCGAATTTTGCTCAGCAATAAAGA
Source organism: Notechis scutatus (assembly GCF_049901735.1). Lineage (NCBI taxonomy): Eukaryota > Metazoa > Chordata > Lepidosauria > Squamata > Elapidae > Notechis > Notechis scutatus. The sequence goes on along the minus strand of NC_142010.1, from coordinate 164,030,460 downwards.
GATTTTAACCTTTTATTAGAATGGTGCAATATATGAATATCCAAAGATCACAAGATATGAATGAAGAAAATTATTTCAGTATTAAGGGAAGCTCAGGCTACCAAGTTTGGAGACGTTTCAAACAAAGCCACTGATAAGAGGTGAAAAGAATTATCGGGACTGAATGCCTCCATGGATAATTAAATAAAGGTTGCCTACATACTTCTATTGATTACATTTGTAGGAAATTCCTCAGATTCTGAGTTAGGTTTATCTGATTTAACAAAGTTGTATATTCTGCTAGCAACTTGCTAGTAGGAAGTTTCTTGCAGCATTTACTCAAAATACCATCTCTCTCATAACATTTGTTGCCCTATTACATTTTGTATCTTTCAGACATAAATTCTTCTCTAAAACAAGCATGTTAATCTGTCTCTTTCAATGTTTCCTTAAAGAATGTAGGATTTTGCTCTTCTGGTCATTCTACGGTATGTTTCCTTATCCTTTAATGAGTTGGCCTACTTGCTGGTTATTGGTGATTTCTTTTTTCTTCTTATCTGAGGGTCTGATAAGCTATCCCTTGATTTCTTTTTCTGAGTTAATCTATACATGTCCTCTTTTTTAAGTCAACCCCATTGTCAGTATTGCATGACTGAGTCAGTCACCATGTTAGGGCTGCAGAGAAGCCCTAAAAGACCTTGGAGTGTCCCTTATTCAAAGCCCTTGTGTAACATTTTGAGAGCATTATCAACAAAAATATAAACAACTAAGACAGCATCTTCAATAATAAATACGTTGCATGTCTGTTGAGAACAAATTTATTTTTCTGAGTGAGCACATGTACAAACTCGGGTGGTGTGTATAAATGTTTATAAAATGAAGTGTGAAGTTCAAGAATCAGGAGCGCATGCTGCTTATTGCTCCAGATTGACATGTATGCCCCCCCACACACACACACCTGGCCTCTATTTTGCTGTCAGAGGCCTTCGGAAAGGCTTCTGCAGCCAAGAAACAAGCTCTGGATTGACAGCGAAAGGCCTCTGGTAGTGAAACGGGTGCAACGCTTGTTTCTCGGCTTTCCAAAATGGAGGCTGGGGGGGTGCTGTGCGTGAGGAGTGGTAGGTGGCTGCAGAAGTGGGCTGGCCGTGGCCACATGGGTTCCTCTGGATGGGGCTATTGGTACTGCCACCGCAAGGTGAGACAGTCAAAAAGGCATCCTCAAAAATAAGACTTAATGCCTCTTTTAGAGGAAAAAAAAAAATAAGACCAGGTCTTATTTTCAGGAAAACACAATATCTGTCTTCCCTTCAACTTACTTGGAATCTATTTTATCTCCACAAAAACACCCCTGTGAGGTAGGCCTCAAATTACCAGTGAGTTCCCAAAATTGGAAAAGAAACTTGAGCCTGGGTCTCATTGGTCATCTCTTCAATTTCTGTAACATACTGACTCGTTCTCACATGCTAAGCCAAAACGAAACTAACCACATTTGGACTTCATTTATTTATTAAATTTATATGGCACCCATCTCCTCGATAGGGTGACTCTGGGCAGCTTAGAGAACAGAAAAAGATACATAGAAAAGCAATTAAAATTTTTAAAATTGCACATTGACATTTTAAAACTATGCAGAAAACCAGGATCAAGAAGACGGATGGGATGGGGTTGAGGTCTTCTTACCACATCAACAACCTCCAGTGATGAGCACCCTTCTCATGACTCCAAGCCAGCCAGCAAACCCAAATTTTAATGCCCTTCTGGAAAGCTAAAAGGGTGAACGGTTCTCATCTCCAGTGGTAGTGTGTTCCACAGGGTGGGGCCACAGCAAAAGACACTCTTCTCTGTGACCCCACCTGCCTGAATTCCTTAGTAGATAGGGTCCATAGCAGGCTTCTTCTGCTGGTATGAGTGGGACAGGCTAGTTTCATTGGTGTGATATGACTCCTCAAATAGGCCCAATGCCATATGGGGTTTTAAGGGTATTAAAAATAATTAACTATAGTCTTGAATTGGACCCAGAAGCAAACTAATAACCAATTCAGATCATGCAGCAGTGGTGTTATATGTGGCACCCTAGGACTTTCGAATACTCTTCAAGGGTAGCCCCATGTAGAGCACATTGCAGTAATCCAACTGAGAGATGACTAGGACATAAGTGACCTCATGATCCAGATAAGGGTGCAATTGTTTCACAACGTGAAGTTGCCTAACGGCCTCCCACTCTTTGAACAGGAGTCGCGAGTCTAGGAGACTCCCAGGTTGCCACACCAAGTCTGTCTGCAGTGCAACCCCATCCAGAACTGAAGACTATATCAGCCAGTTTAAGAGGTGCCTTGCACCCACAACCATTCCATCTTGCCAGGGTCCAGCTGAAGCCTGTTGTCCTGTATCCACATCCCTACAGCCTCCAGGCACTGAGAAAGGGTGGCCACAGCATCACTTGGATTATCAGGGATGGATAAGTAAAGCATAGTGATAATACTTTGTCCAATTGTTTCATGTTTGTTAAAAAGAAGCGAGTAGAAGCTGAGCCCTATGGCACCCCACAAGGGAATGGCTGTGGGTTGGAATTCTCTCTCTCTCTCTCTCTCTCTCTCTCTCTCCCTCCCTCCCTCCCTCCCTCCCTCCCTCCAAGCCCCACAGCCAACCCAAAAAAATCCTATGAAACGTCAGTCTATTCTGAGTCATAGATATGCTTAGAAGAGGCTGGGCCTCTGCTGTAGAATTGGGAACCCCTTATGCAGCACCAAAGTAAAGTTAGTATGCACCAACCAGCAGCACCAGAAGAGTACCAGTAGATTTTAAAAGTTTCATTTTGGCGTCTCCCATTTTTTCCCCTAGGTCATTCAGACCGAACATACCAAAAGAACCCGACTGACAACCTTTCTCACAGTTCCTTTCAGGTTCATATCCAGTGCAACTTGTTAACCATTATCTAGCCAGTTACTCTAGTCAGATAACAATGCCAAATATTGTAAAATATTTCAAGTCATACCCTTAGGACAGGGATCCCCAACCTTTTCGACGCCGCGTCCGGTTCCGACATCAGCTGGGCGCCGCGCCCGGTACGGCGTCAACTGGGCGCCGCCATCTTTTTATGACGGAAAGGCGCTTCCGGTGGCGTCACCGAAGCGCTGTTCGTCATAAAAAGATGGCGGCGCCAGCGCTTGGTGAGCTTTTTGGGTAGAAATGGCTTTCTACCGGAAAAGCTCACCGAGCATGCTGCGCCGCCATCTTTTATGACGAAACAGCGCTTCCGGTGAGCTTTCTACCGGAAAAGCTCACCAGAAGCGCTTTTTCCAAAAAGATGGCGGCGCCCAGCAACCAGCGGCCGGTAAGGCTTGTTCCGCGGCCCGGTACCGGTCCGCGAACCGGCGGTTGGGGACCCCTGCCTTAGGATACTTAGCACATATTATGTGAAAAGACAGTCTCTGTTCTGTACAGAATACACTCCATTCTGTGGAGCTCAGCAACTAAGGGAATCAATGCTTGTAGCTACAGGTAGTCCTCAGCTTATGACAATTGACCCCAAAATTTCTGTTGCTAAGCGAGATGTTTGTTAAGTGAGTTTTGCCCTATTTTACGACCTTTTTTTCCCAAAGTTGTTAACTGAATCACTGAAGTTGCTAAGCTAGTAACACAGTTGTTAAATGAACCTGGCTTCCCCGCTGACTTTGCTTGTCAGAAGGTTGCAAAAGGTGACCACATGATCCCGGGACACTGCAATCCTCATAAATATGAACCGGTTGCCAAGCATCTGAATTTTGATCATTGACCATGGGGATGCTGCAATGGTCATAAATGTGAAAAACGGTCATAAATCACTTCTTTCAGTGCCATTGTAACTTTGAATAGTCACTAAATGAACAGCTGTAAGCCAAGGACTCCATCTATGGTTTAAAAAGCATGACCTCAGTAACATAATGGTGAGTTGTCATCACTTAGATCAGGGTGTCCAACCTTGGCAACTTTAAGACTTGTGGACTTCAACAACTTTGCTGGCTGAGGAATTCTGGGAGTTGAAGTCCACAAGTCTTAAAGTTGCCAAGGTTGGACACCCTGACTTAGATAATATGGGTTGATGCATTAAAAGAGGCAGTGATCCTATGCTACAAGCCCCACCTCCATTGGTTGGCTTGTTCTACTCCCATGAGGTGCACCATTTCCTGTAGTCATCTGAATACATAGAAACGAGTAGGAAACAAGTAAAAAAACGAATAAGAATTGAGGCACTAAGGAGGACAATAGATGATGGATAGAAAGAATTGCTTTATAAATATTAAGGAAGCTTGACTGTAAGCTGGAGAAGCAGAAATAAACTAGTTAGGGGAAATTCTGTGGGTTTTTTCTTTCTTTTATGGTCTTTATAACCAAAAAAATGATAGATTAAAGTTTATAGAGGTTAGGCATCCTTTTCCTAATATAGGTTTATTCGGGGGGCGGGGGGTGTCCCTTTATGGAGCAAAAAAAATAGAAAGATTAAAGGTTTATAGATGTTAGGCATCTTTTTCTTAATGTAGGTTTAAATAATATAAAAAGGATTACTTACATTTGATTGTAATAAAGAATACTAATATGGTAAATTGGATTAATAGATTTTTTTTAAAAAAACGAATACATAGATCTACATATGTTAACTAATTAGGTGGAATGTGGTTAGGCTTAACTCCTAGCAACCATCTTTGATAAAAATTCATAGCTGTCCCCTAACTATTCCAGTAATTGCGTTGATCCTATCCATCTCTCCATCAACTGGTTCTTTCCAAATAAAAAACAATGTTCCTCTATTGTTTTTTTTTTTTTTCTAAGGTTATTGCTGAGGCATGTGAGCTTATTCAGTGTTTCTGAATTTTGGTGACTTTGCGATAGGTGGCTGGGGAATTCTGGAAGCTGAACTGCACAAATCTTAAAAGATGCCAAGGTTGAGAAACATTGATCTAAGTGACAGAGAAGCGTTATTGCTCAATTACAAATAAACTTTAGACGCTGCTTGATTAGACTTGTTTTAAAAACCTATTTGCAAAGCTGTTCTGGGAATCTCTGCCCAGACTTTCGACAAGTCAATACCACCTGATTTTTCCCCATTAGCTGTGTAAGACTCACCGCTCCTCTAAGTGAGTAGATGCCCTGGGGCCAAAGGGTGGCGGTGTAAAGCAATCGACTGCTGTTCTTTCTAGGCACATTATTTTTGTCAATGTCCTCAAAACATTTCAATTACAATGGAAAAAAAATAGAGCACTTCCAGAATATGCAGTTTCTTTTTTCGACATGAGACAATGTTGGTCAGAAGTGAATATGGATATTTGTGTTTACTCTAACCTCTCTCTCTCTTTTTTTTTTGAAGGGCCTCTTCCTGAGCAATTATTAACCCAGGAAGACAATATGTGATTTGCTGAACTATTGTGTTGTTAATCGGGTGATACTGCTATCTTTTGCTTTGTCCCTGGACAGATCAGGCAGAGTCAGCAAATTATTAGGTTTGGAAAGATTCATTGGGCTGGTTTTCTGAGTGGCTGTTGGCTAAGCAAATGTCTGAGCATGTGGTCCAAGGGGGAGGGTCACACAGCTGCAGTTGACTCATGGATCAGATGAGCAACTGATGAGTAAAGACATAATTCTTTCAGTAACTGCTTCCTCTTAACCTTATTTTTTTAGAAAAAGAACAGGCGACTGGTGGCCCATGAGGGAGTAGTAATAGGAGAAATGGAGAAGTTGAAACTGCTTCCTTGCTTGCTCATTTGATTTATACACTCACCTTACACAGCATAACCTTGGACAGATCACAAACAATACTAAAAACATTAAAAATAGGGTGGGGGGAGGAACCCACAATACTAAACTCCTGGTGTCCCCAGTTGTAGCACATTGACTGCTCCATTTAGCTTCAGCCTCACATTATCCCAACCCTGTCGGGGAAAGTCAAAGCTTTTGGAAGGCTAGAAGGGCAGGGCTTACCAGATCTCAGGAGGAAGGGCAGGGGGCACTGCCTAGATCCCACTAAATGGCTATATTTAAGGAAGGAACCTGGAATCTGCTCACTCGGCAGACCTAATGAGCCGTAGTGGCGCAGTGGTTAGAGTGTAGTACTGCCGGCTACTTCTGCTGACTGCCGGCTGCAATTCAGCATTTCAATTCTCACTGGCTCAAGGTTGACTCCGCCTTCCATCCTTCATAGGTGGGTCAAATGAGGACCCAAACTGTTGAGGGCAATAGGCTGACATTTAAAGAGTGCTGTAAAGTACCGTGAAGCCATATATAAATCTAACTGCTATTGCTAATGGAATAGGCAGATACCCTCAAGATGCAATCTGTAAATGACCTGACCGTGGATCATTAAAAGCTTTAAAGATAACAAGTATTTTGAACCACACCCAGAAACTGAAAGCCAGTCCAGCTCACACAGCAGCTATTTAACATGAGCAAACCACAAGAGTGCCAAAAGTGCACCTGCAATCTCATTCTGGACCAGTTGCAATTTCAGGATGGTTTTCAAGGGCCAGCCTCATGTAGAACACATTGCAGTAAACCAACCAGGTGTGACTGCAAACAAGGCCTCCTGCTCCAGGAATGGATGCAATTGCTTCCCAAGATTAACCTGTGTCATAGTCGCCATCTTGAGCAGGCACTATGAGTCTAGGTCTAGGAGGACATCCCCTACCAGCTCTGTCCAGAGATGTGCAACACCAGCAAGAATCAAAGATGATGTCTTGCCAGAACCTTGGGGTGGGGATTCAAAAACCCAGAATCATTTAATTTTGAAGCCGATTCCTCCCTATCCAAATCCTTATAGTATCCAGGCACTCAGTCAGAATTGCTTGGTTGGCCAGAGATGGAAATGAGTAGCTGGGTATCATAAACTCACTGATAATACCACACTGTAAGAAATAACCTTGAGGAAATAACAGGAGGAAGAGCTAAGACAACAAATTAAAAAAAAAAAAACACCAAGTTCAGGGCAGAAATGTAATACAGTATAGAAAGCATCTCAGACCTGACCCTCCCTGGTTCTTATGAAGACAAAGGGAAGTGGGTCCATATTTCAAAATTTATTTAGTATAACCTTATAATAAAAGTACTATTAGTTTCCATGACTTTGGTTTCTAAGTTTGAACTACTTTGGAAGATAGACATATACAACATGCCATCGGATAAGCTCTTCCAAGCTGCATCAAGTAGATAGATGTTGAAGAGGAAGAGTAAAAGACTCAAAGCATTGACTTTTCAAAAGTAACTGGACTTTGTTTTTCCTTGAAGACATTTAGCTTCTCACCCAAGAAGCTTCTTCAGTTCTGCCTCAAGCATTGAGACACCCCAAATTGAAGAGGCCAAGGGTGTCCACCAACTGGAACCTACTGAAGGAGAACCATAGCAAAACTCCAACTCCCAACAAACCAGAGCTAGTCCTGGAAATGATCAAAATCAGTGATACTAAAACCAGTGAAAGATCCAGGAGGGTCAGAATGGATGGACCACCTCATCCCAGGCCCTCCACAGTTAATCCACAGACACAACTAATGCTGTCTTAGCACTATAACCAGGCCTGAACCCTGACTGAAAAGGGTCTAGATACTGCAGACCAAGCTGGTATTAAATAGCAACACCCAGAGAGTCCAAAGGTATCAGGGCTTCAGATAACAGGCCTTGTGGCTGAGCACAGGGGTCAAAATATACTGTAGTATTGGCCTTAAACACAGAGCCTTTTCCACCTTACTTCCTGATGCCCATCAACAAATAGAGTTCTCCACTTAGAGCAAGCTTTTACTTTCTCAGAATAACAAAGTTGGAAGGGACTTGGAGGTCTTCTAGTCCAACAGCAGGAGAGTCTTTATACCATTCTGGACAAATGTGTCTGATTTCTTGTTAAAAAAACTCCACAACTTCTGGAGAAAAGCTGTTCCACTGATTAATTGTTCTGACTGACAGGACATTAGTTCTAGGTGGGTTCTCTCCTTGATAAGTTTCCATCTGTTACTTCTTGTTCTGCCCTCAGATGCTTTGGAGAATAGGTTGACCCCTTTACTGTGACAGCCCCTCAAATATGTCACCCCAGTCCTCCTCTTGGTTAGACTAGACATACCCAGTTCCTGCAACTGTTCATCGTATGTTTTAGCCTCCAGTCCCCCATCTTTGTTGCTCTTCTCTGCACCTTTCTGGAGTCTCAATATTGCTTTTGTATCCTGGTGACCAAAGCTGGATGAAGTACCGTATTCCAAGTATGGCCTTACCAAAGCAGTATAAAGTGGTACGAACACTTCACATGATTTTGATACTGTCCGTCTGTTGATACAGCTTAGCCTCTCCCTGCACCTCCATTTTACCTACCCAATATACTGGCTAAGGGAAGAGCTCCAACAACAAATTACATGCAAAACTAATGTCATATCATTTGTTTTTAATAGAATTAAGATGTGCAGTGCAGATTTAACAGTAACATGTTTATTTAAAAAATGGTATTTTTTTTACTTTTGCAAAATGAGCACTATGTGTATAGATAGATGTATATACCCCATAGGAATGTAACAAAAGATCTTCTAAGTAACTCTTTAAAAATAAGTCAAATCCTCAAGCTTTTCTTTCTTGCTCTGGTAATTAGTGAGCTCCACTGGCTTGTTTTCATGGGGGAGCCTTTTGTACACTCGGACATGAAAGTACTCTTCATTCCCCACATGGATCTAGAAAATAAGAAAAACAATCAGATCCAATACCAGACAGAGAAAGCGAAAGTTAGTCTAATTAGCAAGAAATACTGCTTATAAACATTTTACAATATCTCAGGAAGGTTAGGAGTGTGTCGGGGGGGTCTGCATCCAGATCAAAGAGGGGATTTTGGCATCTCCCTCTTTCCTACCTTGAAAATGGACTTTAGAGTAACAGAGTTGGAAGGACCTTGGAGGTCTTGTAGTCCAACCTCCTACTCAAGCAGGACACCTTATGCCAATTTAGACAAATGGATGTCCAATCTATTTTTAAAAACCTCCAATGTTGGAGCACCTACAACTTCTGGAGACTACTCATCCTATGATTAATTGTTCTAACTGTTAGGAAGCTTATTCTTAGTTCTCGGTTGCTTCTCCTTGATTAGTTTCCATCCATTGCTTCTTAATCTGCCTTCAGGTGCTTTGGATAATAGGTTGATCCCCCTCTTCTTAATGGCAGCCCCTTAAATATTGGAAGATAGCTATCATGTCACCCCTAATCCTTTTCACTAACCTAGACATACCAAATTCTTGCAACCATTCATGTTTTAGCCTCCAATCCCCTAATCATCTTTGTTGCTCTTCTCTGCACTCTAGTCTCAATGTCTTTTTTATATAGTGCCAACCAAAACTAGATGTAGTATTCCAAGCGTGGTTTTACCAAGGCATTATAAAGTGGCATTAACACGATCCCTTTATGCTCCGTGCACCAGGGTTGCAAAGGGCTCTATCAAACCTGTTATTGGCCTTGACAGAGACTCCTCCAATCCATCACACAGCAAAATGAATTGCATTTATACAACTTAAAAAACTGACTTGGCCTTTTTTTTTCCTGACCCACTACCATTATCGGCACAGAGCACTCATGGGAGTTGTATAGCTCCTGCATATATTACCTGAACCACCTTTATTATATCTATTAACTGGGCAGCAAATATTAGAACACAGATATTTTTTCTTTTAATTGGCAGCAGGCACAGTGACTATTGCCACTTATAGGGAAATCTAGAATGTTTTCATTTCCAGCCGATAGATGAAGTTTATCACTCACAAAAGTTGGGGAAATCTGGGCTGTAAAATCTGAATGATGGCTAGAGAGTCGCAAAGAGGTATTGGGCGTTTTTACAACCCAGATAAGGTAATCCTATGCAAGAACAAATTTATACTATAGCATCTTATAGGAACCACATGTACTACCTTGATGAAGTAGTTTATTCCGGCAACTACTTGTGTTTTATATGAAACAGCATCGAAGGTGCCAAACTTTCTGCTTTCTTTTTCTTCCAGTTGTGACTTTATCTTTGGGAACAGAAAAGGAGAAAAATGCATGTTGTTGCTGTTTAAAACACACATCCTGCAATGCCACAGTCATTATTGAAGATACAAATACAAAATGCAGAAATGAAATAAAAAATGAAAGTTGAAAAGATGCTCTCTAAAAAGATATCACTGAAAGCATCTGCTTTCCAGCTTGAAATGCCCCCAAACCAAATGTGGTACATTCTTGAGGCAATGTTTTACTGTTTTTATTCCATGCTTCTGTTCAAAGTTTATATTTTTATAATGCCTCAGTCTTGGGGTGTTCAAGCACACTTCTACAAATTATACCTCACTCCGGTTGGCCCCAAGAGCCAGTTGTTCTACCCCATTTAGCATTTGATGGATAGATTCTAGAATTAGAAGTGTTTGCATCACAGATGAAGAATTAAACCATTCTTCTTTTCCAGCTAAACATGAACTGTTATGTTTTATGACTATTTGTACAATCCCTTCCTTTTCTGTTTCACATTTCACATTAGACTATGCTTAGTTTAATTGTTCTGGAGTGTTTTGGGTGTCCAAATCTAGTAGAAATGAAGAAAGAAATTTCGGTGGCTCACTAAATTTACCATCTTATTTGTCTTACTGGGATGGAAGCTCCATTGATCTCAATGGGATTTATTCCGATGCAATACACACAGTTAGGGGTATTTAAAAAAAACAACAGGTTACCCATCCTGTCTTATAAGAAAGTTTAATTAACCAGCACTATTCAATTGGTTTTTGCTTTACTGTTAGAATGGAAAGCCTATGTTTGATGTTTTATCATCATTTCTATTTGAAAATTAATTCTACAAGGGCAGGTAGAATTCAGTGCACTTGTGTTTAGAGTCCTGCTCTAGAACCAAATTCCTGTACAGATTACTCACATAATAAAGCAAATTATTTCATCTCATATGACTTCTAATTCTACAAAAAGGAGCAATTCCGATGGGCTGCTTTTAGAAAATGCATTATGTCACTGTTTTCTGAAACATAACTTAATAAATAGAGCCACAACTAACTTAGCTTATGCCACATGTTAAACCATCACAAGTGGTTTGCTTCATAGTACAAAGTATGCCAGAATCAAGGACATTTTATGTTCTTTTTTATTGTAAGGTCATTATAGTTTAACAATATGTCACTATGTCAATCATGAATGTTTGCCCAATTGTAAATTAGAAAATAATAATCAAGGAACTAATAACCATGAAATGAAATACTGCTTATTCAGTCAATGACCAGCAAAATAATAATGACTGCCAAGTAATTTTGAAGAAATAAATAGGAGAAATTATCCTGTTCTGTGGAAAGTGACGCACAAAACTTTATTTGCTAAACTCTATGACACCGCAAGGTATATCAGGAACCAGCAAAGATATATTTGCTTTGCTGCGCCTGGTAGATAATCAGAAAGAGCAACAGAGAAAGCAGAGCTACACTGCAATGAAGTAGTGCATTAAGAGCAAATGTTTTATCCTCTCATTAAATAAGAATATTTGGGAGGGGGATTTCTTGTTGCTTGTTTGTCCTAAATCAAGACCTCATATTCTTCCAATTGGTCAGTCTTATGAATGAACATTCTGCCCAGATAATTTTACAAATCTTGTATGGAAATGCAATCTTTACAATATTGCAAAGCACAAGCAAAAATTTAATTCTGGATATTCAACCAGCTCTTTACTGAAGTGTCTGACTCAGGTAATTTTCAAACTTTAAAAGAAATACAATACCAGAAAATAGATGCTATTTCCTGAGTGACAATTGGGTCCCCAGAATGAAGCAGCAACTTTAAAATATCAGTTTAAATGTTTCACAAAATAATTTCTGGATTATTATTTTTTAAATTATCCTGCTTCTTTCATATAGAATTCAAGGCTGTAAATATACCAGATACTCTTTCCTCCGGCTATTTTCCTCACAACAAGCTGCTAGACATCTCTCCTGCAAAAGATATCTCAGCCTATGGAAGGAAAAGGGGGCATGGGGCACACGTCTCAGAAGGGATCCTCCCTAGTTTCCTGGAAAATAAAAGCAGAAGGAGGGGGAGAAATACTTGTGGGCTTTTAACAGTGTGTTAATATACTCTTACAATAAAGTTAAGAGGTAGTATTCATAATTGTACTTCTTGTCTGGACTATCTCGAAGGGCTAACAGGTCAGAGCCTTTACAGCAGGGGTGTCCAACCTTGGCAACTTTAAGACTTATGGACTTCAACTCCCAGAATTCCTCAGCCAGCTTTGCTGGCTGAGGAATTCTGGGAGTTGAAGTCCACAAGTCTTAAAGTTGCCAAGGTTGGACACCCCTGCTTTACAGGCTGAAGATTATCTATGGGGGAGGGCAATACTCATTGCTGCCATTTGGGTGTTTTAAAGGGAACTTGAAAATAATGGAAGGAGGCGACCGCCCTCCAATCTGGGCTTGTTATGAGCGACTAAAATGCATCCACTCGGCTACCATGGGACACCCAACGGCAGATTCCAACTGAGCTCCTTAGATTTTTTTTGGTCAAACCACAGCCATGAAAAGGTGAGGCAAGAAGCAGAGCAGTTTCATCCCACCACTACCCGGCCGGGCTTCCGTCCAAGGCTACGACAATTAAATCGCAGCCTCCACCTCCGAATACCCTTAAGCCCCCCTCGTCCCAGTGCCCCAATTAGAAAGGAGAAAGGTTTTGTTCAGATGGCGTCAGGCGAGGATGCCAAGTTGGCTTTTTTTTCTTTTTACCTCCTGCGTGATTTGCTGCGTCTCCGCAGTCGCTGCCTTTGGCTCGGAGAGTCCGCCGCACGACATCGCTGGTGGAGGGAAAGGAGGTAGCGGCGCCCGTTCGCTGTGCAAACAACAAACTCAGCGTTTCCTCCCCCTCGCCGTCCAGGCCTTGTATCAGCTGCCCCGTTAGGGGCGTAACCAGAGGGGGGGGGTGAGGACCAAGCATCTCATTCGATGGACAGAGTATTTCCGGGTTCCGAAGCCATTTTTGGGAAACCTGCGCTGTGAGTCAGTCAAAAAGCTGGGAGGCTTGAGGGAAGGGAGCCGGCTGGCTCGTGTCGGTGACTCAGTTAATAGTGCGTGGAAATAAAGGCTAGGAAGAAAAGGAGGAAGGAGACGCTTCTTCTAACTCCCGTCATTTTTATTTGAGCGTCTTAGTTCCTAAACGCTGCGCGATTGCAAGACAGAATGCAAATGCAACCCCATTATCTTGGCCGGTGGAGGAAACGGTCTGTTAATATGGAGGCAGCGTTTTCACATAATCCTCAATCTAAACCAAAAACATGTATGGGAAGCACGGGCCCTTATTTTTACACGTCATCCCCCAGAGGCCACCGGCAAATCCTGTGTATCACAGCTAGCCAGTCTTTTTTGGCAATGCCTAACATTAAAGCATGGATCACCTGTGCGTGGAGTCTTAACGATCATTTTAGTATTACCAGGGATCCCTCCTGAATGAATTAAAGCAAAAGAATGATAAACGGAGCCTTGTGAACAACAAAGCACAAGACGACAACACACTCACTTGCCCAAGGGGCATAGAAATGGGAAAATCCATGCCTTGCATGGTATTAGTTTTCCTTGTTTCTAGAATAATGTTTAAGTTGTTAAAAGACTGACAACAGTTCATTTAGTGACCCATTCAAAGTTACAATGGCACTGAAAAGTGTGACTTACGACTGTTTTTCATAGTTACAAACTTTGCAGCCTCTCCAGGATCATATGATCAAAATTCAGATAAACTTGGTTCATATTTATGACAGCTGCTGTTTCCCAAGGTCACTTTTGCAACCTTCTTACAAGCAAAGTCAATGGGGAAGCCAGATTCACTTAACAACGAGGTTACTAACTTATCAACTGCAGTGATTCACTTAACAACTGAGGCAAGAAAGGTCGTAAAATGGGGCAAAACTTAATTAACAATAGAAATGTTGGGCTCAATTGTGGTCATAAGTCGAGGACCATCTGTTCCTGATTCTTATGAACTGATGCCTCAGATCCACAGTGATAAAGGAACAAAAATGTATTAGCAATAATTATTTTTATTTTGAGTAAAAATGATCTCCAGCTAATCTTAGATGCTTTGGAACAGTTTTAACTATAAGAGTGCTCAGAGGTGGTTGTCCACTGGATTTGAGGGTTTGCACTTATCTTGTATACAGGGACTTGACAGAAGTGCACATGGCCACAAATGTGTCCGTGTCCATGATACAATATTTGCTGAACTATGGATGCTCAAAAGCAATGTTCATCTAATAATAAACATATACAATGACAATATTGCAGTGCTGTAGAAGCTTCTAGGTCCTGAGCTTTGAGCTGTGCAATTGAAACTTTGTAACTGTGTTTTAGTTACAGCTGCACATTAAGCAAACCATGGAAGAGCTGCTAACGATACTCAGTTTTATATCTCCACCCCAGATCACCTAAGTGATGCCATAGACTGGTTCTGTTCCAGTGTCCACAGGCAATGGCGGCCTAGATACAATGTGACCCTGGATATCTGAAGTTTTACATGCAGCAGACAAAGGCATTTCAATATAGGTTCACAATGGTTTCTTACCAAATGATCCCTCCCCAGAGAAGAGAAAAGATAGGGGGTAGAAAAGTAGTGATCCCAAGATCACAAAGTGGCTAATCCATGTCCAATAGTGGGTGTGCCATGTAAACTCTATAGAATGATACTACTAACAATATTTCAGGATCTATGCTAGCATGAAAAGGAGACTATATAAATATTTAATTGCTTTAGGATGGCATTTAACATGCTGAGTACTGGATTTTTGATCAACTAGTAGTAGTTAATTAAACCAAAAATTAAAATTACTTTTAAACAATATAGTATATTTGTATATAAACTGCAGCAAATTTATCAGCATTTATCAGACTATTTCACCCTCTACATTTTCTATTCCCATAGCATGTATATATTTTTAATTTTCACATCTAATCTATTTCTTTCCCAAAAATACACTTTCTTAGTTCTCTCTACTTCATATTCCTGAGACACTTCAGTTGTAAAACTATTGTTTGTTTACCACTGAGTTGGCTATTGATAGTTTCTTCTAGAACAGGGATGTCACATGCAAGCCACATCCACCCCAGTTCCGCGAATGGGGGAAATGTTACAAAACATCATGTGACAGCAACGTGACACCGTGAGTTTGACACTCATGTTCTAAAGATTCAAACACATTCAAACACAGAAGAGTTCTTAGTAATTTTTTATATAAAGGGCTGATAAGATGAGGCACTTCATATAATTTTACAGGGCACTTTTTAAAATTTGTCTAACTCACAGCAGTAGCAATAGTCTCATTATGACCAACATCACTACAAATGATTTCTGAAATTTCCTGATCTTAATGGACTAAGGCAAGGGTCTTCAAACTTGGCAAGTTTAAGACTTGTGGACTTCAATTCCCAGAATTCCTGAACTAACATGACTGGTGGGGGAATTCTGGGAGTTGAAGTCCACACATCTTAAAGCTATCAAGTTGGAAGATCCCTGGACTAAGCAATCAAAGAACTGATAGAAAACCACAGCTTTTAGTTTATAAGATGAGGGGGAAATCTCACTCTTTCAAGAGTCTCAACATCTTTTCTGTATCATGGTGACCAGAACTGGAAGCAGTATTCCAACTGTGGTCTTATACCAAGGCAGTATATAGCAATACTAACACATTACTTGATCTTGATGCTATCCCTCTGTTCATGTAACCTAGAATTACACTGGATTTTTTTTGGCAGCTGCAGCACACTGCTGGCTCATAGTTAAGTTATGGTCTGTTAGGACTCCTAGATCCCTCTCACAGTTAATGCTGATGAGCCAGGTACCACCTATTCTATATCTGTTCATTTGTTTTTCCTTTCCTAAGTAAGGCCTTTTTTTCACCACTGAATTGCATTTTGTTGAATAGGGCCCAGTCTTCAAGTCTCAGTTTAATTCTCAGTTTCCAAATTCAGTAGGTTCTGAAAAAGTCTTTGTGCAAATCCAACCAGAGAAATAACTTATTGCTAATATTTTCTAAGAGTCAACTCAGAAATGAAATTGACAATAATTCAGTATCTGGACTTGAGAAATATAATTAATTGAGAAATGTTGACCCACTTTGTGGAAGCATAAATAATATGGAAGAGAGTTGACTGAAGATGTGGAGTTAAAATAAATAATATATAAGTTTCAGGATACTGAGTTCCATAAAAAGCTCTAAGAAAATAGCTGTAGCTGGGCTGCAAAGAAGCTAAGCAACTTGATAGTGGAAACTTACTGTTTATTGCCCTCTACTGTTTGCTGGATTAATTGCAGTCCAGATATGACTCCTACTCAATGTGTTCCAGATTCCAAGAGTCAATTGGCTATTTTGAATATCAGCGAATATTGTATAAGTTAATTTTTTTCCTGCTCTCAGGGCTGAGCAATTACATTTCTTGTCAGGATTTTTTTAAAATTATTAAAAAAGATCTGTACTGCAATAATCAAAATAAATCTGGAATTTATATTGCTCTGCATACCCCTGACATTGACAAATCTTGAAAACGTCTGCCTTTGAGATGGGGACTTGAAAGATGGGGACTTTTAAATCAAAGGCATGTTCCCTTCACCTGCATCTGAATTATTTCTGTAATGCTGGTGCAACGCCGTTGCCTTCTGTAGTCAGTCTACCCAAAGATGTTTAAAATTTCACAGGGGAAGGGTGTGCACTGTGCATGCACCTTCTTTTCAAGTCTGCTTGTGTCTTGAGGATTATTCATTATAGGATGCTTTTAATCCTGCATTCATGTTTGTGAATAATAAGTTTTAGCATAGTTCTGACTCAGGACTTGTCTTTTTCACTTAAGGTTTATGTAAACATTTGGGGAAGAATAATGTCATTGAGGGTGATAAGGAGGTGATCTGCCAGGAAGAAAAGAATAGTATGAACCAGCAATAATTTAGGTCTAAAAAAACCAAAGATCTGACACTTGGATGTGCTTCTTCTCAGAACGGCATTGTTTCCTTGAACAAATAAGGGTGAGTTGTTTTTTTGTTACCTGCAGATGTGATAGTAGGAAAAAATGGAGAAGTAAAATTCATCATTGGCTCAGTGATGTTTAATAGCATTGGAAATTGCCTTGGCTGAAGCTTTTGATATAGAACTTTGAAAAAGCTTACAATAACGAATATACACTGCTCAAAAAAATAAAGGGAACACTTAAACAACACAATGTAACTCCAAGTCAATCACACTTCTGTGAAATCAAACTGTCCACTTAGGTAGCAACACTGATTGACAATCAATTTCACATGCTGTTGTGCAAATGGAATAGACAACAGGTGGAAAGCATAGGCAGTTAGCAAGACATCCCCAATAAAGGAGTGGTTCTGCAGGTGGTAACCACAGACCACTTCTCAGTTCCTATGCTTTCTGGCTGATGGTTTGGTCACTTTTGAATGCTGGTGGTGCATTCACCCTAGTGGTAGCATGAGACGGAGTTTACAACCCACACAAGTGGCTCAGGTAGTGCAGCTCATCCAGGATGGCACATCAATGTGAGCTGTGGCAAGAAGGTTTGCTGTGTCTGTCAGCGTAGTGTCCAGAGCATGGAGGCGCTACCAGGAGACAGGCCAGTACATCAGGAGATGTGGAGGAGGCCGTAGGAGGGTAACAACCCAGCATCAGGACCGCTACCTCCGCCCTTGTGCAAGGAGGGACAGGAGGAGCACTGCCAGAGCCCTGCAAAATGACCTCCAGCGGGCCACAAATGTGCATGTGGCTGCTCAAATGGTCAGAAACAGACTCCATGAGGGTGGTATGAGGGCCCGACGTCCACAGGTGGGGGTTGTGCTTACAGCCCAACACCGTGCAGGATGTTTGGCATTTGCCAGAGAACACCAAGATTGGCAAATTCGCCACTGGCGCCCTGTGCTCTTCACAGATGAAAGCAGATTCACACTGAGCACATGTGACAGATGTGACAGGGTCTGGAGACACCGTGGAGAACGTTTTGCTGCCTGCAACATCCTCCAGCATGACCGGTTTGGCAGTGGGTCAGTAATGGTGTGGGGTGGCATTTCTTTAGGGGTCCGCACAGCCCTCCATGTGCTTGCCAGAGGAGCCTGACTGCCATTAGGTACCGAAATGAGATCCTCAGACCCCTTGTGAGACCATATGCTGGTGCGGTTGGCCCTGGGTTCCTCCTAATGCACAATGCTAGACCTCATGTAGCTGGAGTGTGTTAGCAGTTCCTGAAAGATGAAGGCATTGATGCTATGGACTGCCCCGCCCATTCCCCAGACCTGAATCCAATTGAGCACATCTGGGACATCATGTCTCGCTCCATCCACCAATGCCACGTTGCACCACAGACTGTCCAGGAGTTGGGGGATGCTTTAGTCCAGGTGTGGGAGGAGATTCCTTAGGAGACCACCTGCCACCTCATCAGGAGCATGCCCAGGCATTGTAGGGAGGTCATACAGGCACGTGGAGGCCACACACACTACTGAGTCTCATTTTGACTTGTTTTAAGGACATTACATCAAAGTTGGATCAGCCTGTAGTGTTTTTTTCCACTTTAATTTTGAGTGTAACTCCAAATCCAGACCTCCATGGGTTGCTAAATTTGATTTCCATTGATAAATTTTGTGTGATTTTGTTGACAGCACATTCAACTATGTAATGAACAAAGTATTTGAAAAGAATATTTCATTCATTCAGATCTAGGATGTCTTATTTTTGTGTTCCCTTTATTTTTTTGAGCAGTGTATTAATTCACATCCACTTACCTTTGACTGCTATACTAATAAAAGTTTCCTAATAGATTTTCTTAATCTGTACAAATCTCCTTTGGCATAGAAATAGTAAATATAGATTTTTAAAAATATTTGCATATGTATTGTTTTTTATTTCTTTATTTTGATTGCTTTTGTCACTACATGCTTTCCTACTTAATTCTGTTTCTTTATAATAATGTTTTTCAATCTGCAAAAAGAAAAAGAAAAGATGGACCAGCAAGTCAATCTATTTCATCTAAGAGAGAGGATTAGTTTCTGAGAAGATTCGTAAAGATGAGTCCTGATGGTGCAGTGGTTAGAATGCAGTATTGCAGGCAAACTCTACCCACAGTCTGGAGTTTGATCCTGATGGGCTCCTGAAGATTGACTCAGCCATCCATCCTTCTGAGGTCAGTAAAATGAGGGTCCAGGTTGTTGGGGGCAGTATGCTGATTCTGTAAACTGCTCAGAGAGAGCTGTAAAGCATTGTGAAGTGGTATATAAATCTAAGTGCTATTGTTAAATTAGTGGTCCATAGAAAACATGAACCAACATCTGCAGCTACAAACTAAGCTCCATTCTGTACGCTTTTCTCTGTTTGGACTTTATAGAAGTGGGTATTGTATGAATTCTTCTATCAATACAAAAACTTGAGAGGATATTAACATCAGGGGTGGGATTCTACCAGTTCACACCTATTCACTAGAACCGGTTGTTAACATTCTAAGCAGTTCGGTTGTTAGAAGAAATTACTGGCCTAATCCTGTAAGGAAGGCAGGAAGGAAATATTCTAGTGTTGCTTACAGAAACTGCCTCTCCGTTAACCCTTATTACATTCTTGGCAGGACTAGACTTCCTGTCTCAGGAACTTCTCTGGAGTTTTTTTCCCCTCCTTTGCTGGTACTTTGCTTGTGTGGAGTGACCATTCAAAGTTACAATGGCGCTGAAAAAAGTTACTTATGATCATTTTTCACACTTATGACTGTTGCAGCATCCCCACAGTCATGAGAGGCCAGGCGAGGAGATGCGTGCCTCGATGTGAGTGATATTGAGTTGGCCACACCCAGCCAATAACATGACCACCAAGCCATGCCCACCAACTAAGCCACGCCCACAGAACCGGTTATTAAATTTTTTTAATCCCACCCCTGATTAACATATAGGATTATTTGTGATTAATGAAAACCATCAAGGTATATAATAGTTTTGCTGATACTGAGAACATGTATTGATACCAAAACAAAAATAGGCAAGCAATTCTAATAAAGCAGAATCCAAATCTCACTTTGCACTTCAGTTCAAAATGAGAATATTTTGTGTGCAGAATACTTTGAATGTAAATGTTTTGAGTTCAAAACAGGTTTCTTCAGTTCAAAATGCTGTATTTAAAACATTATTTCAATTGAAAAATGCTAGCAGGCAGAGGGTTGTAATTTTGGATATACATACATACATACATACATACATACATACATACATACATATCCAAATTTCAAGATATATATACAATTTCAAGATCCCCTTGTGTTGAAATTAATGCCCAAACTAGGCCTAAGTGAGAGTGTATACATCTTCCAAAAGAAAGCATACTGTGTGTACTTCATACACACTGTGTGGACATTGTATGTAAGCGTATCTGAGCTCTATTTTAGGTTTTGTACATTTCACGATTTGTTTTCCCGGCCTTAGAGCTCAGGGGAAGCTAACTCAGTGATGCAATGGTTAGGAGGAGTTCCTGGGAAAGGAGCAGCAGCTGGTAGCAGAAGGAGGGCAGGCTGAGTTTGAACCTGGAGCTTTAAGCAGGAGAGTCTCATCTTTGTTTCTTAATGGAAAAATGGCACCCCCTGCAATCCTCCTAATCTGCCCTTCACTCCTTCTGTTGCTTATTTATCATGCAAGTAAGTAAACTTTGAACTCTTGTTTTCAATCCCCTAATGATCAATATGATATTTTAAAGAGAAAGATACCTAAGAAAATGTATTTTGTCCATTAAGTTTTAACATGATGAGCTGGTGAGTTTATGAATGCAATTTTGTAACCTGATAAGGGCGTTCCTGACTTTCCATGTCAGGAATTTTATATATAAAATATGTAAAATAATCTATATTTTAGATTATAAATGAATCATATTCTAATCTATGTTTAGATAATACATATAATTGTCAATATACTATATTGACATTATTTCATGGATTATATTTTATTTAATAGATAACTAAAACTACCTCAAAAAGTTTTGAAAAGCAGAATAGAATAGGAGTTGGAGGGGACCTTGGAGGTCTTCTAGTCCAACTCCCTGCTCAGTCAGGAAACCTTATGCCATTTCAGACAAATGATTGCCCAGTCTTTTCTTAAAAACCTCCAGTGTTGGAGCATTCACAATTTCTGGAGGCAAGTCGTTCCACTGGTTAATTGTTTTCACTGTCAGGCAATTTCTCCTTAGTTCTAGGTTGCTTCTCTCCTTGATTATTTTCCATCCATTGCTTCTTGTCCTTCCCTCAGATGCTCTGGAGGATAAGTTGAGCCCCCCTCCTTTGTGGCAGCCCCTCAAATATTGGAAAACTGCTATCATGTCAACCCTAGTCCTTCTTTTCAAAGCCTGTGATGGGAGAAGGCCAGAAATTATTGCAAATGGATAGGCACACCTGGGGCTCTCAGATGCTGTTTAAATGATACGCAAGGAATATGATAGATGCTCCTATTTCCAAGTTAGGTCGGGCTAAGTTGGGTAAATGAGGAAGAAGAAGCTCAGCAAGATGGTTAGTATGTAGGAGATATGTACCAGGAATGTAACTAACTGATCTAGAAAATAATATATGGCAATTATATAGTATGCTTTATTTTATTTAAGTTACAAATGGTTGAGAAAAAGCATAGCTTATCTAATCCTTGTGGTGTACGGGAAATATTAGATTCATATCAGCAATTGATTGATTGATTGGTTTTTTCCCCCTTGATGGCTAAATCTAAGATGGCTATTCCATTATCTAGATGCAATGAATGTGTTCAGGGTACGTCCGTTCGACAATATTTCTCTGCCCTGCCAGTTCTCCTTTGTGGATAGCACGGAAGGTTTATCCTTCACCTGGGAGAGGGAAGATATCAAGGAGGAGCACGAAGTAGAAGATGATGATTTTTACAAATATTTTGTTGGACTTCATGATTTTTATCAGTTTTATCCGAAGGTGATATATAGCTTTAGCAACAACATGGAACAAGTGGAAGAGCGGAATTCCCTCTATGAAGGCAGAGTCTGGGTGGATGAGGAAGAGATTCCAGAGGGCAGCCTGACCCTCATGCTGGACCAGGTTCAGTTCTCTGATGAGGCTATGTATATATGCAAGGCCACTAATACCCGGGGCAGAGGGTCAAGAAAAATGAAGCTTGTTGTGGAAGGTAAGAATGTTTTTGTTATGATCCAGGGTGGGATACAAAATAAACACAGTCATAAAAAACAGGTGAAGCCCCTTTTATTCCTTCACTTTGCTTCCAAACTCCAAATATCCTTGACTGAAGACAAAAAACTCCCACACAAACAGTTACAAGAAGAAGCGAAAAAGCAACACAAACCAGGCAAGATAAGGGCGTCCACAGATATCAGAACACACATTGGGAAGGACGCCAAACTCAGAGTGGAACTATAAACTAGAGATATTTCCACGCTTTGTTTCAAGCGCTCACCCGTACATATGTCTGTGCTCTTATTCAGTTGTCACAGCTGCAGCCCATGAAGAGAATCAAGGCCCTCTCCTCCCAAGTAGACCACGTCTCTCCCTTATCCTCTCCTCCCTGCGTGCCCTAGGATGGAGAGGGGATGGGCCTGGGTCCTCCTCTGACTTCCCAGCCAGCCTCTGCCCTTCCCCAGCCTCCTCCACAACCTCCAGAACCACACTTCCACTCCCTGTTGGTTGTTCCTCCTCTCCCTCAGAGTCAGTCTCCACCAGGGGCATGACAGTTTTCCAGTTTTGCCCAGTTGAAAATACCTAATACAGGAGTACTGTGCTGTGTAATTTATCTTTTATAAATTGCTGACACTTTTTTTCTTCTGGTATGAATTTTATCTGTTTATTCTGCAATAAGCCTGACTTCTGTAGAAGAATGCTCATTTCGAAGTGAATATATCTCCTCTCACCAGATTTTTTAATACTTTATCTTGCTTAGAAAACAAATCAAATCATAGACTGAGGGATATATGACTTAGCAATAGATAGTAAAATATGCAATAAAAACAATAACAGGGAATAAAAGATAGTAATTAAAATTTAAAAATATCACAGCATATTTTTTAAAAAACTAAGCATAAATTTAGATTCCAACAATTTTTGTATATACACTGCAAAATTGTTGCAACTCAAAATTTCTTGGTTTCAATCTTTAGACAATCAAAATTGAGGCAGAATATGAAGGGTAAGTGATTTTTCAGGAACAATTTTTGAACACTGGACCTACCATAAAGTGAGACCTGTCATCTTAAGGTCTCTTAAAAGGTTACTAACAGTAGTGCGTCCTATTTCCAAATGGCGAGAAATATCAAGATTCCACTGTTAACTTGACCTTCGGTAATTTTTGAAAATTATTTCTTTTACAACTTTGTTTCTATAAGATAGCTTGCTTTTTTAAAACGTATGCACAGAGCCTGAGCTTGATAACATTAAAAGCATTAACATTTCAAGAGGAATATTTTTACTAACGTAAGAGAATTCAGAATGCGACAGAAATTGCTGGTATGTCTAGTAAAACACAGAGTCTTTTTCTGAATATATATTTTATCCCTTCAGCTGAAAAGGCCTAGAAATAGCAACAGAAGAATAAGCTGGAGTGGTTATGTAGTTTGCTTAATTAGGAGAAATCGCATTTCTAAGCAAAGCAAATCTCAGCAAATTCTTACATAGTTAATCATGAATATTGGCTAAAAGATTATCTTGTTAAGATTTTAAAAGGGTGAAGTTGTTTCCAAGTTAAAACATTATTTGATCAACAAGAGCCTTGTTTTTTCAGTAAATATAGAGGAATGCAATTTCACCTGACCTTTCAAAAATGTACATTTTATTTCTTAAGCATACACCAGAAACCAAGCCTAGCTGCATTATTCCCACATTCTGCTAAGTCATATTATGAAAATAGAGGAATCTATTTGATATTATTACTTAAAGCAGGGCAGCAAGTAAGAGAGGAAAGTTAGAGCAGAGGACTCCAAACTTGGCAACTTTTAAGATTTGTGGACTTCAACTCCCAGAAATGTCCAGCCAGCATAGCATAGCTGGCTGGGGAATTCTAGGAAGTCCACAAGTCTTAAAGTTGCCAAGTTTGAGGACTGCTGAGTTAGAGGAACAGAATAAAATGATCAGCAGTAAATTGGGAATAGCTCTCAGAGTGATAATCCTCAAAAGTAAAACCAGGCAATAAAACTGGTATATTTTTGGGAGTCAGAGGTGAACTTGAAACTAAGTAACCAGAGAACAAGGGACATGACTATCAATGCCGAACAGAAGTATTTATATAAGTAAAGGAGAAGCTTTGAAGATTAATTTTCTGGAAATAATGTGTTCCTTCTCACACCCACAATTTATGCCCTACCATTTTTTCTTATTTTTCTTCTGAAGAAATTGAGACATTGCAAGTCATAGCTAAGATATAATGAATCTTACTATAATACTAAAAAAAATATCCTACAGCAGATTTTCAGAAGTTCTAATCCAGCATTTCCCACATCACATTTTCTATATATCTAGGGCTTTAGCTCTTCCAGTTCTACAGTCTGGATGTCCAATGCCTCTACTGAATTGATAACTACTGGAAATGAAGAATACAAGCTCTGGAAACCTCTGTGTAACACGTTTGAGACATCTCAGAGCAATTGTTACAAAGCCGTAATTAGATTATTACTAATTGTTCTGTTTTTCCACTTCTCTCAATTAGATGCTGAAGAGCCACAGGTGCAGTTCAGCACAGTCGATGACATACTTGTAGCCAAGTGCATCTCAGCAGGCTGGTACCATATGCCTAAGGTAACCTGGCGTAACCGCAAAGAAGAGGATCTGTCCGGCTATTCCAAAACAGAGATTCTGGAAGAGAAACAGGATGGGTCCCACCGAGTGGTATCTACGTTACATTACCCTGTGTTACTCCATGAAATCTACACTTGTCACATTGAAGAGAGCGATGTGCTCAACAGACCTGTTAGGTCCATCCACAAAGTTCCAAGTTAGTAATTTCTTGTTGAAAGTCTCTGTTGGGTGTTGAAAGAAGAAATACGTTGTTAAGCAAAGGAGCATGGATTAAGCATGATAGAGTAGCTGTTTTCTTCTTCCCAGCAACCTTGCTCAGAATGCTATCTTTCAGTGGTGGGAAATGGTTAAACAAATCATTGGGCTAGGAGGAAGGCATATGGATTTTTCCTTGTTCCCATTGACTGTGGTCAAGAGTACAAGAGGCATGAAGGAGAGGGCGGCTCAACAAAGAGAGGGTGACAGTGCAAGTGTGAGTGTTGGCCTTTGAGATGTTGCTGATTATACATCCCAATCATAATGCTTAATGGAATATGGCAGTTATATTCAGGAATGCTATGGTATTACAGATTCCCCAGTTCTATAGTAGTTTGTGTGTGACAGAGATACACAGACAAACAAAGATGTGATGAATATCAGAAGTAATGGAGGAAAGATGTACGCACATGTAGAATCATGGACCAAACCAACAATTTGTGTAGATTGTTCTCCAGGGATGGGATCCGACCGGTATAACTACTGGTTCTGTTGCTCTGCGTCGCATGCACATGCACGAGTTGAGTGAGTTGCGTGAGTGCAATTTACGACCTGCTGAGCTGCCCGGACAGCTGAGCAGCGCTGCGTGTGGGTGCACAGTGATTGGAAAAGCCCTTTTTTCCTGCTTTTTCCACTGCAGCTGTGCCACGCAAAGCAGCTGCGGTTGAAAAAGCAGGAAATAAAGGACAGGTAAGAACCCGGGAGGGCGGGTTGGCCAAAACAGCAGCAGACACAGAACCGGTTCTGTGTCTGCTGCTCTTCAGAGCTACCGGTTCTGTAGAGCTGTACAGAACCGGTAGAATCCCACCCCTGTTGTTCTCTCATGAGTTAGTATTAGTAGACCCAATATAGTTCTCCTGTTTCTTGAAAGCAGTTTGGCCACATGCAAAAACAATCAGCTGGATCTGATTATCCATCTGTCCAGGCAAGAGGAAGGAGTAAAAACTTCCACACTACTCTTCTGAATATTCATGAAGGTTCAGATTGAGAGTTGTGGTATCTTAAAAGCCATTTCTGGTTTGACACTCAACAAGATGTCATTTATTCCTAGTTAGAAAACTGGCTTCTCATTTCAATTAATGCTTGTTGACAGCTCAATTTTAAAAATACATCTTTAGAAATACATTCCATTGAATTCAAAGAAACTTACCATATTTTTTGCACTATAAGACGCTCCAGATCATAAGATGCACCTAGCTTTTGGGAAGGAAAACAAGAAAAAAAATCTGCCTCTGCCTCCCAGCATTTTGCTTCCTTGCAGCAAACAGGCTAGTCAGCTTCAGCACAGCCTGATTTAGCATGAGCAGCTAATTGGCGGATGGATCGGCCTCCCCACCGCCATTGCCACCATCACCACCCATTGCCGCCGCCCATTGATGCCTCTGCACGCCCCATTTTTGGCCTTCGTGAACCCCATTTTCAGCCTCTGTGTGCCCCATTTTTGGCCTTTGCACATCCCATTTTCGGCCCATTCTAAGCGGTGGGGATTGCTGCCGATCGCCGGTGCTGGCGCAGATTGCTGCCTTTTGGCAACGGCGAACGGCAGCGATAGGTGGTGATAGGCAACAATAGGTGGCAATAGGCAGCGGCAGTAATTCCCACCACCTGGAATGGGCGAAAAATGGGACGTGTGGAGGCCGAAAATGGCCAAAAGATGGGGATGAGGGGGATTCGTCAACATTTGTTCTATAAGATGCACAGACACTCCACCCATTTTTTTAAGGGGGAAAAGTTTGTCTTATAGTGCAAAAAATATGGTAATTATCAGTAAAATTGGCAACTTTAAAGAACAGGTGTTTAGAACGTCAAAAGTGTTTTATTCTCTCTCACAAACAGTAGACAGAATGTGGGGCCCAATTAGTTTTTCTATATGCATATCTCCATTTTCTGTTTGCAAAAAACAGAAAAAGTTAATTTCTAATATAGCAATTGATAGTGTACTTAATAATTGAGATTGGTATACTTAGTTCAAAGATGTAGCAGTACTACTGATGCAGCTACCCAAGGGGAGTCTCACAAACCTCTCTGAGAAAACAAAATGGCTCCTGGCAGGTTAGTTATGTAGAAGTAAGTTCTATTCAGGTGATAATAGAACTATTATCTATTCAGCATTAGGCCACGTTCTGTGGTAATTTGTGTTGATATAAGATTATGTAAGTACTTATCCTGAAATTTTGAATGAGTATGAACCTGTAAATGTCCCTATAGCAAAATGGGAAAACGTTCTTCTCTTCAGGGGCAGATTCTTAGAAGACTTATTTCCTAGTGAGCCAACGTATCAATTGTAAATGGCCCTATTTATTATTTATCTTTCTGGCACTCTCTTTTTTCTTTGACTTTCTCATCACAGATCATTGCTCCACTAGTGATTTGCAGGGTATTCTAGAGCATCCGCCACAGTAGAAAAATAGCAGTAATATTTGGTTCCACACTAGTGATTTGTAATATCTCACACCATTGTTCAATTATTGCCGTGGAAGAAATAGTCTTCGTTATTGATAGGTTGCCACAGCAATGACAGCGGGTGACACTGAAAATGCTATAATGCTGTAAATGGTGAATGACAGCTTTTTAAAAAATCATTTCAGTGAGTTGTATGATACGGGGAAGACACTATGCAGTGGGCAAGGGGTGTGTGCTCTTCCTCATGACTGCATTGTTGTGCTTTCCTCCAATCCATGCAGCACCACAAAACCATCCTGGGATATTTCTATTCTGCCCTCATTGATGAATCTCATTCTGCCTCAGCAGTGAGCAAAGCAAATGATGCTCTTCTTAAGAGACTCAAATGGGGCAATCAGAGGAGAGTAATTGATGAAATTCTCTTGGCTTCACCTGCCTGAAGAAACAATGCTATGTGAGGAGAAGACAAGTTTTCACAGGTGGTAGAACAAGCCATCAAAATATGGTTAGCTGGTCAGTGTTTGTTGGGAAGTAGTTCTGTCTGTTCTAGCAACCAGTGCTTTATTGAGTGAACCCAACTAACTCATCTGCAGGAATGGATGGTCTGCATGGGAGTATTCATTCTATCCAAGTAAGCAGGAAACTGTCGGCTTTATCAGGCAGAACATAACATCATCCCCTGCAGTAAAGTTGCCCATCCAGCCCTGGCACATCCGGCAGTCCTGCAGCTGATTGGGGGTGGGGGTGGTACTGAAGGGCACCTACTTGGAAACAGGCAATCTTCCAGAAGACTGATGGACATGTTTCCAAAAAAGTGGGGGAGTGTTAAACAATTTATTCCCTCTGCCTTTTCCTTTCCCCCCTCTCTGCCTCCCTCTCCTCCCTCTCTCTCTCCTCTTTCCCTCCCCCTCTCCCTCTCTCTCTCCCTCTCTCCCTCCTCTCTCCTCTCTCTCCCTCTCCTCCTCTCCCTCCCTCTCTCCCTCTCTCTCTCTCTCCTCCCTCTCCTCTCTCCTCTCTCCCTCCCTCCCTCCTCTCTCTCTCTCCCCCTCCTCTCTCTCTCCTCTCCCTCCCTCTCCTCTCCCTCTCTCTCCTCCCTCTCTCCCTCCCTCTCTCCTCTCCTCTCCCTCTCTCTCTCTCTCTCTCCTCTCTCCTCTCTCTCCTCTCTCTCCCTCTCCTCTCTCCCTCTCCCTCCCCTCTCTCTCTCTCTCCCTCTCCCTCCCTCTCCCTCTCTCCTCCCTCCCTCTCTCTCCTCCTCCCTCCCTCCCTCCTCCTCTCTCCCCTCTCCCTCCTCTCTCTCCTCCTCCTCCTCTCCTCTCTCTCCTCCCTCTCTCCCCTCTCTCTCTCTCTCCTCTCCCTCTCTCTCCCTCTCTCTCCCTCTCCTCTCTCTCTCCCTCCTCCCTCTCTCCCTCTCCTCTCCCTCTCCTCTCTCTCCTCCCTCCTCCCTCTCTCTCTCTCCCTCCCTCCCTCTCCTCTCCTCTCCCTCTCTCTCCTCCCTCCCTCTCCTCTCTCTCCCCTCTCCCTCCTCCTCTCCCTCTCCCTCCCTCTCCCTCCCTCTCCTCTCTCTCTCTCCCTCCCTCTCCCTCTCTCCTCTCTCTCCTCCCTCCCTCTCCTCTCTCCCTCCCTCCCTCTCCCTCCCTCCTCTCTCTCTCTCTCTCCCTCCCTCCTCTCCCTCTCTCCCTCCCTCTCCCTCTCTCTCCCTCCCTCCCTCCTCTCTCTCTCTCTCCTCTCCCTCCCTCCCTCCTCCCTCTCTCCTCCCTCCCTCTCCTTCTCTCTCTCTCTCCTCCTCCTCCCTCTCCTCTCTCTCCTCTTCTCCCTCCCTCTCCCTCTCTCCCTCTCTCCCTCTCTCCCTCCCTCTCCTCCCTCTCTCTCTCTCTCTCTCCTCTCCTCCCTCCCTCCCTCCCTCTCTCTCCCTCCCTCTCCTTCTCTCTCTCTCTCCCTCCCTCCCTCTCCCTCTCCCTCTCCTCCCTCTCTCCCTCCCCGCTCTCTCTCCTAGCAGAAAAATGGGGACAAAGTGGCCCATGTTTAAAAACAGCATTTCCCACTTTTGCTCCCCCCCCCATCCCAAAGAATGAAAGGGGATTAAATCACCAGGGACAGCAGGTTAGAGCAAAATCTATGTTTCAAAACAGCTTTCACCACTTTCCTTGCCAGCTTGAAAAAGAGATACAATAGGCAGGGGATTACTTTCCTGGAAAATGAGTGACACTCTCTTGGTTTCTCCTGTCATGCAAGCCCAAGAAGTCCTGGAAAGCTATGGTTGCCAATAGCCTCAGGTGCTGGGCAGGTTGCAATCACTAGCCATGCCCTCCCTAGGCATCCTTGGGGAGATGTTGAAGTTGTTAAAACAGGAACTCTTGTTCCAGGAGAAAACTAAAAGCACACCTTTAACATGAGAACTTCTAAATATGTCTTTGGGCTGCTACTGCAGTGGGCTAGAGTTCCCAAGGCAGCCTCATGAGGATGTGCCCTTTAACACTGATTAGGGAGGCAGTTTCACACTGTGATTAGTGGACCATGAGGAAGAGCCCAGAATCTGATGGGCAAGTTGTTCTTGCCAATGATCTGAAATGATAGCTAGTAAAAAGAGCCTTTGAAATTAGGGTGAATGGCTGCATGAAACTAGATCAAAGGTATCATGATGTTTCAGGTAGCACATTCCTATGATAGAGGTGAAAAGGTTTCAGGAAATTAACTTTTTCCAATCCATACAAAGTGTAAGCATAAGCACATGGGAAAACAGGGAAAAATATTTTACATAGGAAACTATGAAATACACCTTAGCCCATGTAAAATTGATGCAGTAGTTGGGATTTCAAAATGTTGGTATCTGACCATTAATAGCAATGAAGTTGCTACAGAACCAGACAGAAAATATTAGCAAGTTTGGTCCGATGGGTCAACCAAAAGTGTATGCGTAGATATATAGAAGATATAGATACAGGTAGTCCTCAACTTACAATCATTCATTTACTGACGGTTTGAATTTACAATGGCACTGAAAAAATTACTTATGACTGTTTTTCATAAGACTGTTGCAGCATCCCCAAGGTCACATGACCAAAATTCGGATGCTTGGCCACTAGCGTGTATTTATAACAGTGCAAGTGATTCACTTAACACCTGTATCAAAAGTGGTTGTAAAATGGGGCCAAATGCACTTAACAACTGTCTTGCTTAGCAACTAAAATGTTGGGCTTAATTGTGGTCGTAAGTCAAGGACTACATAAATAAGTATGTATATAGGTATTAATATGTAGAGGTAAATATCTGTGAGGACCCAGAGTGGGATACAAAAGCAACAAAGTTACAAAAACAGGTGAAGTCCCTTTAATTCCTTCAACTTAGCATCAAAGGTCCAAATATCATTAACTGGAGAGAAAACTCCCCCACAAACAGTTGCGAAAAGGAAGAACTTCATTCAAACTCAAAATTATAAATAGAATAATTATAAATAGAATAATTATAAATAGAATAATTATAAATAGAATAATTTTATAAATAATTATAAAATTATAAATTATAAATAGAAAAAAACAACACAAACCACACTGAAGCAATTAAGGAGACAAGGCAGGATAAGGGCTTAAAGATGTCCATAGATATCGAAACACACTGAGAAAGACGCCAGAACTCAGATAAGAACGGACAGACTAGAAATATTTTCACGCTTTGCTTCCAGCACTGGCCCATGCACAGTTTGTCCTTTTAAACAGTCCTCACAGCTGCAGTCCATGAAGGGGATCAAGGCCCTTTCCTCCCCCATAGACCAGGCCATTCACGTTTCTCCCTTATTAATTCCTCCCTGCGTGCCCTAGGATGAAGAGAGGATGGGCCTGGGTCTTCCTCTGAATGCCCAGCTGGCCTGTACCCTTCCCCAGTTTCCTCCACAACTTCCAGAGCCACACTCCCATTCCCTGTTGGCTGTTCCTCCTCTCCCTCGGAGTCAGATTCTAACAGGGGCATGACAATGTCTATGGAGACTCTCAGTCATCCAGGTCATGATTGTCTCAAAGGTTTGAGTCAGAACTGATGAAGTTTCCTGGATGAGAAGTGAAACGTCTTCCTCCTCAAAGAAAAACACATAATCCAGTTGCCATTTGAAAAAGCACTTTTGAGATATGCAGGAGTAACTTTTTAAAAGAAATATACTGGTTGTTTGTATGGCTGGATTTCTTTTAACTTTTTAACTTTTCTTTTTCTAGAGAGGAAATATCACAATATGTACAATCACTACTAGAAAATCAACACCAAGTTGATGCAGCGAGGGAAAATAAGCACTCGTTTTTTCATCATATCAGCTCGATACAGTGCCTGCAACAGCAGAAGGAAGAGGGAAAACACAGAAAATGAGACAATACATTTTGCATGTTGAAAGGAGGGATTGTTTATATCATTCTGTTAGATGTTTGAATTAAATTGAATTGAATTAAAAACTGCCAAAATAATCCATTTGGACAACCAAGACTGGATTGAGTTTTTTCATACTAACCGGCGAGGTGTGTGTGTGTGTTGATAAGCCCATCTCCTATACTAAACCATCCCCAACAGATGCCATTCGGTGGTAGAAGACATCTGGCTGAGGGGAGCCCACCTAGCCTCTAGTCCAGATAAATTATTTCATTGTTAAATCAATCCTGCCATTAAGAAACTTAAAAAGTAATAAAAACAATAGGAATCAAATATAAACATAGGTCTGCAGCAACCAGTGACTTTGGTCTCATTGAATTTTGTCTTTTGTTTCAGAAGCAGAGAAAAATGTTTACAGGATCGGATTGCTAGCTTTGCACGCAGCTTTGTTCTTTTTTGATTCAGGCTTAGGAACAGCAATGGGGGACTTAATCTTTCTTCCTGTAATTAAAATCTTTCATTACATTTTCTGCCTTCTTGTAAGAACAGACAGCAGGACCTTGATTTTCTTGTCTCGTATCCTTTTTCAGATATTTCAAGGGAGCTATCATATCCTCTCCTCAATTCTCTTCCCAAATCCCCCTGCCCACCATTTGTCTTCCTAGGACTTGGTTTTTAGCTGCCTCCTCATCCCCACTGCATTTTTTTTTTGTAATTCAGCTGAATCCTTCTTAAAAGGCAACACCCAGAATTGGACAGAACACTTGATAAGGGATCTGAACATTATATCGAATAAAGAATAGAAAATAATAATAAACCAATCTGGGTTGGTCACTGGGACCAGGTGTTTTGTCTCTCGAGCTTTCAGACTCGTACTGGAGCCCAGATTGGATCCTGCAACGTTATCCTGGGACACACATATTCGCCTTCACTTGTGAGAAAATAATAAAACACCTATGATAAGGAAAGCAACCAGTAAATGTGTCTCTCCCCCCCCCCCCCCCCCCCCGCAAAAGATACAGGTCTCTCCCTCTCCAGTAGCGTCCAATTTTAGGGGTGATGCTCATCTCCGTTTCTTAGCCAAGGGAGCCGAAGATATTTTCTATGGTCATATGGAAGCATGACTATACAATGAGGTACACAGAACACTCTTACCTTCTCACCGAAGTGGTACCTATTTATCTACTCGCATTTGCTTTCAAACTGCTAGGTTGGCAGGAGCTGGGGCAAATAACAGGAGCTCACCCTGTCACATGGTGATTGGATGTTGAACTGCCAACCTTTTGATTGACAAGCCCAGCCTATCTTAACCACTAGGTCACCACATCCCCTACAAAAGGTCCCCAATGACATCGTAATAAAATAAACATAGCCTGACCCTGACCATACATAAATTACTTCAGATACAATACTGCAATTTATAATGACAACTGATAGCCACCAAGGCTTTCCAGAGTGGCTTAGCCTTTGCTGCCTGAAATGCCTATCCTGCAGTGGCCAATTTGATGTTAAGAGAGGCAAAACATTGGTGATGATGAAGACAGGCTAAATTCTGCAGTTAAATCAGGGTTTCTTGACCTCAGCAACTTTAAGATGTTCAGCTTTTAAACATCTTAATTCCCCTACATCCACACACCTTGAAACTGCTGAGATTGACAAAGACAATGTAAGAATCATTTTGGATACTCTGGAATATTATGAAGCACACCCTGAGAAGCAAATGGCCTTGATGTTTCTAGATGCTCAAAAAGCCTTTGACAATGTGAGTTGGCGATTTATTTTACTGCAACTGATACAAATGGGCTTTGGTAAGAAATTTATCCAAGCCGTTGAAACAATATATCATGAACAAACTGCAAAGGTGATGGTGAATGGAGAATTAACAGAATCCATAGATATAAGAAAAGGGACAAGGCAAGGCTGTCCATTGTCGCTTCTGCTGTTTGTGTTAACATTGGAAGTGTTGAACAGGAATATCAGAGAAGAAAAAGAAATAAAAGGAATGAAAATTAAAAAGGAGGAGTATAAATTGCAAGCTTTTGCAGATAACCTGGTATTTATATTAGAAGGCCCAATGGAAACAACACCCAAATTAATAGAAAAAATAGAAGAATATGGAAAAGTAGCAGGTTTGAGAATAAATAAAGACAAAACAAAGATATTAACAAAGAATATGTTAACAAGACAAAAGAAAGAGTTGGAAGAAACTTTAAAAATACAGGTCACGAACAAGGTTAAATACTTAGGGATTTATGTTACACCAAGATGCAGTACCCTGAAGGAAGATAACTATGTTAAACTCAAACAGCAGATTGCGACAGACTTGATGAAATGGGAAAATTGCAACTATCATTGATTGGGAGAATATCCACAATTAAGATGAATATATTGCCTAGAGTTTTATACTGTACTTATTCCAGACAATTCCTATTCGATTAGGGAAAGAGTTTTTTGAAGATTTAAATAGAATTGTGCTGAAATATATTTGGCAGGGTAAAAAAGCAAGAATAAAATTAAAGCTGTTACAAGATGCAAGAATAAGAGGAGGGTTTGCCTTGCCCAATTGGGAGCTGTATTACCAGGCAACAAGTTTGATGTGGGTAAAGGAATGGATAACACTAAGGAACAGTAGATTATTGACTTTAGAAGGTCATGACTTACTGCTGGGGTGGCATGCCTTTCTCTGGTATAAGGGAACTAAAACACAGGGGTATTTTAGAAGACATTATATTCGTGAGGCACTGTTTTTGAGTTGGGAGAAGATTAAAAGACAATATTACTTAAAAATTCCAACATGGATATCAACTATTGAAGCTTTTCTTATCCAATAATATATAAAAAAGAACAAACAGTTAGATATGGGGAGTTACTGAATGAAAAGGGTGAACTTAAATCTATGCAAACGTTGCAAGAACAAGGTGTAAAAATGAATTGGTTTTCTTATTTGCAAATACAATCTAAGTTTGATAGACTCCAAGGCAGAAGGTATTTATGATAAGTTGACTGACTTAGATAAAATTTTGGTGGGTACTGATGAAAAGGTAATTAAAAAACTATGGACATCTATTAGAATTTAAATTGGAGGAGGAGCAAGTTAAAGAAACAATGATTGCTTGGGGAAAAATTTTGGATATGGGATTGATTCGGAAAAATGGCAAAAATTGTGGTCTCAAAATTATAAAATGACAATGTCAACTGCGTATAAAGAAAATTTGTATAAGATGTTTTACAGGTGGCACCTATCCACGACGAGACTTGCGAGAATGTTTAAGAATAAATCGGATAAATGCTGGAAATGTCATCAGATACCTGGTTCATATTACCATATGTGGTGGACATGCTTGGACGCAAAAAAATATTGGACTAAAATCCACACATGGTTGGAAAAAATGATAAAACAACATGTAGATTTTAAACCAGAGATCTTTTTATTGGGAGTCATACCAGACATATACAATAAAGAACTGAAATATTTGATTGTAAATGTTTTAACAGCAGCTAGAATTGTATTTGCGAAGAACTGGAAAAATGACAAAATACCTATGCAGGAGGAAGTTATCCAAAAATTATGGACTGTGCTGAAATGAGTAAACTGACATTTGAAATCAGAGAACAAGAAGATAAGCAATTTTATATGATATGGGATTTGTTTTATCAATGGTTGGATTAAAAAGGCATGGTAATATAATAGACTAGATAATTTTATGATAGAAATCTAATAGATTGATATAAAACATAATATAGATATATATAACCACTGGTTGAAAGTATAACATAAATTTTAAGATAAAACTTGGAACATCTTGTATAAAACGATGGAATAGTTTAGTCATGGATGATTAATAACTGATAAATATATAAACATATGTTAGTTTGATAATATGAAGACTGATATAAATTGTGAGTTAAATGACTACTAAAGTATAGCACAAAAGATACTTAACCAACTGACACACTGTATGTATATAAAATGGAAGAGGATTTTATGTTTTTATGTTTATGTGTATGTTTGTGTTTAAAAATAAAAAAAACTTTTTAAAAAAAAAACTGCTGAGATTGAGAAGTTCTATGTTGAACAACCCCCCCCCCCCCGCTCCACTTCCCAAAAGGGTAGGGAAAGCAAGAGCCTCTCCAGAGATAAAGAAGTCCTGAAGACACAGAAGACTGTTAGTGGTTGCAACAAGACGGAAGACCCTATTTTCGAATACTTCCCTGCACCTATGCAATCTGTTTCCCACTTCTGGGGAACAAAAACAGCAAGCAGTGGGAGGTTAAAAACCTGGTGCAGGTAGGAGTTTTGAGTGAAGCTGGTTGCCTCGTTGCAATTCAGAAGTCTGTTGTCACAATCTGTGTCATATGTTGGTGGCTGTTTCATAACTTCTAATTATGTGGCAACCACTCAAACGTAGAGTTAGTTGTAACTATAGGAAAAGATTGCCCACGCACAGCCATAACAGAATGACAATTGCTTTTCCATCTCATGCCTCGTAGTTATACAATATACTGAATTCACCTTGTTGGGGTTAATTACGCAGTTTTATTGGTCAGGGGGAGGCGGGGGAGGAAGGTCTATCCATGACCAGGCAGTAAAAGATACAGCCGTGACTTCAAGGTCATTATTCACCCGTTTCCTCAGCCATGGTGATGTTTGTGAATAGCGGCTGACAGTCTGGGTGATGGGACATCTGCTTTCTCTTATGGAGCAAGGTGCCTGCTTTCAAGCCAGAGATGGGCAGCACACTGGCAGCTGCTCCCCTGAGTAGGCCACAGACCATAAACAGCCTCCAGGCAACCAATAAGAGAACAGCAGCCAGGAAGACAAAGCTGCTTTGTGATTTCTTCTGCCTTTTCTCTGTTTCTGCTGCCTTCTGCTGTTTTGAAGGATTCCCCCAGCGCAGCTGAATGCAGGGTAGGATGACACTGTTGTCCTGCCTCAAACAGCAAAGGACCTTTTGGATAGTGCGGTCCATAAATGATCCCTACACCACTAAACAAGGCATTATTTACTGCTTTCAGAAGAGCTCTTCATGGGATTCCTAAATATCTAGCGACCATTTCCTAATGTCCTTTTGAGGACAAGTAAAGTAAAATCATAATGCTGGTAGCATAAGTGGGCAAACTGATTATTTAGAATTATTCCCACTAGACTAGTGTTTAGGCCAGATTTAGAGAAGGAAACTGTCTTGGGAAGCACCTAATCTTGGAATGGAATAAATAGGTTGGAACTTGGAAGGGATTTTAGAGGATATCTAGTCCGATAGCGGTCCAATGAAAAACATCCTGTATTGCACCATTCTTGCCAAATTGCTAACTACCCTTCCAGTGTCAGAAAGTCCACAAGCTTCCAACCCTGGAATCTATTCCATTGCTGAACTGCTCTAATTATTAGGAACTTTTTCTTGATACCCAGGCAAAATCAGTTCCTTCATAATTTAGACCTGTTGTTTCTTGTCTTCGGAAACAAAACTCAACAATTCTTCTCAGTCTTCTGAATAACCACCTTTAGATACCTGAAAATAACAATTATGTCTCCTCATAGTCTTCCCCTCACCTCCTTTTGTTTCCCGTGTAAGCATGCAGGGCTGGTAATTGGCCCAAATTCTGTATTCATTCTAGTCCTCGCATCTCTTCTCTGTTCTTAAGGCTTTACAGGAGAGGGTGAGGGGTGGTAATACAGTATATAAATAAATAGAAGTAAAACATAAAGTTTGCACGATTCCCTAAGGGCTCTCCCTAGACTAACATCTCAAATCAGTATCACCATCAGAACTCTACCTTGCTGAATCCCGCAATAAAAGTGGGGTAAATCCGGGTATAAGCTTCGCTATTCAAAACGAACCCCCGTCCAAAGCATTGCTTAACAAAAGGCAAAGGTGTGGACAAGATAGACCGGACACGATTGAACGAAACGCACTTAGGAGGTTTCCTATGAAAAAGGCACGGAACTTGTAATTTTTGTCCCCCTGCCTGCCGAAGCGAACACGCCAACCCCAAGCACGGCGTGGGGGAGGGGGCGCAGAAGGACGGGTTACGCTCCCGCGCTAAGAGGCAGACACTCGGGGGACGCGGGTCGCCGGCGGCGGCAGAGGCAGCTCACTTCCTGGGCTCTGGTAAGTTCGACCGGGACATTCTCCGCGTTCCGCCAAGGAAGGCAGGAAGGCAGGCAGCGCTTCACCTGGCAGCTTCTCTTCCTTCCTTCCTTCCTAGACGGATCGAGGTCTCCGCACGTGCGATCCCAGGCTGGATGCGCAGCTGCCGAACCCCGAGACTGCAGCCTCCTCGTCTGGTTTTTTTTCTCGTGGAAAGTTGCGTCCAGGGAGATCGGCGTTCTCCTTCCGAAGTCCGGGGAAACCCGGCCTCGCTTCGCCGCTCAGAGGCGAAGACCCACTGACCACGCCTCGACCCGCTACGGATGTCCCTCTGAAATGAGCCAGGTGGCAAGGAAGAAGGGCGGGAGAAGCCCCGGGCGCGGCGAGCGGCCGGCGGCGGCTGGAAGGCAGCGAGGTAGCGAGTAAACAGAGGGCGCCAGGCCCCGGGCTCGCCGAAACTCGCCCCGGCCGCTCTCCTGTCGGCAGCCTCGTCCATTTTCGGCGGAGATGAGCGGCTGGGCAGGGCTGGCCGGGCTCCTCCTGGCCGTGGCTGGAGCTCAGGGGCAGCTGCTGCAGCCGCCGAGGGCGTCGCGGAGTAGCCTTCGCCCTGGCGCCGCGGAACACGCCGCTCAGTTCGACCACGTCTTCAACGGGACGGTCAACCGAGGCACGGAGCGGCTGTACTCCTTCAACTACACCAGCCAGGCGGGCCAGGTAAGGTGGCGGCAGGTGCTCCCTGGGGCAGGTGCGGCTGGAGCCCTGGAAGGCTGCGCTGCTCGGAGAGGGGGTGACTCGGCTCGGCTGGCGGGCTCCCGTGGCGAGGCGGGAGGAGACCTCCGGGGGGGGCAACAACGGCTGAAGGCCTGCGGCGGGGCTCAGGTGATGGGGAAGGGAGGAGAGGGACAAGGCCTAGCGATTCGGAATTGAAAACCAGTCGGCTTCTTCATTCATTATCCCTTTCAGGTCCCCCTCCGCCTCCCGTTTTGGCAGTTTCCCAGGAGCTAAGCTATTTTTCTGAACTTGCTTTGTTTTTATGTGATTGTTTCTGCAAATAAAACTCCCATTTAAACAAACTTCAGATTTCCCTGTTCTTTCTGAGTCATGACAAATGCTTCTGTTGCTTCCTTGAGATAATGTCAGAGCGCATGTTATCATGGAATTACATAACAATTAACCCCACATTGGTAATCACAGGTTATTATTCCATCCATGTATCACACTGGTGGTTGTTTTGTTTTGAGGGGGATAAGCAATGTTATTCAAAGTGCAATAAAAGAAAATGTGTTAATAAGAGATTAAATTAAAGAGATGCTCATTCATTCTCTGTAAATGATCTAAATGTATTTCTTTCAATTAGGTAGAGTCAGGTTTACATCAGTGTGTGTGTATGTGTAAACCCTGAAGTCTGACAATGCACAAATGAAAGAAATATATATTCTTTCATTCATTTTCTTTAAGTATATTTCTTTCATGTCTATCACTTGCTTTTGCATTCCGTCCAATTTATTTACTTTTGACTCTTTCTATTTTACCATATACCAAAATAACCCATTCGCTTTGCATTCAAAGTACTTTTGCTTCTCCTGATATTCTCCAACTCTCAGTTCTATGTAAGAAAGAGGGCAACGTATTCAGTATATTTGCTTATTTTGATACACATTCCGTCTTTGCAGTAATATCCTTATTACCCACTCTCTTTTTATCAGCAAAGAAAAAAATACAATTACCTGGAAATGTGAAAAGAACAAATCCTTCACTGAACTAAAACATAAAAATAATAAAGCAAAACATGTAAATTTTTAACTTGCCAACCTTATAGACAAGTCAATGTGTGTATGTGTATGTAAAATATAAAATTAATAATTTTTCATTCCGTATAAGATTTATAATAAATAAAGGAGAAATGTTTCAATCCTGATGTCAAAAAACTCAAGGTCTCATTGTGTGGCCTCAAACTCACAGAAAACTACTGTTCTGCAGCCTCCCTTGAGGAGGAGCAGCTGTCTAGAGCAATGTGGGTGATTTCCCTTTCTTTCATTGTCTAGAGAGGTTTCAAAGAATTGATCTACT
This sequence comes from Notechis scutatus, assembly GCF_049901735.1. Classification (NCBI taxonomy): domain Eukaryota; kingdom Metazoa; phylum Chordata; class Lepidosauria; order Squamata; family Elapidae; genus Notechis; species Notechis scutatus. Next base: position 163,990,568 of record NC_142010.1, on the reverse strand, counting down.
CACCGGGTTCTTGATTTTTCCTGTGATCATAAACTCTGCTTTTGCAGAGCCTCTTCAGTTCACTATAACTTTTACCTACTTACTATCCCTTACACACAAGTGAAGCCTTAATTTGAACAGACCAAGTGGGGTAAAGGTGTGTCCATTGTTCCCATGTCTCTATTTAGCATTATGTCTTCCTGGTGACATTAAAGCATTAGCATAAACATTTGCTGTGCATTATAGGCGAATGGCATCTTCTAAGCCCTACTCCCTCAGTTGAAAGAATAGCCTCCTGGAAGAAGATCCCTCCTCTTTTGAAGAAGCTACGTCAGGCTACACCTGAGAAAAATGTCTATGGTGCAATACGTTGCCTACACAGGTAGTCCTTGACTTATGACCACACTTAAGCCCAAAATTTATGTTGCTAAGTGACACGTTTGTATTGTCCCATTTTACACACTTTCTTGCCACAGTTGTTAAGTGAACCACTGCAGTCGTTAAGTTCATAACATGGTTGTTAAATGAATCTGACTTCCCCATTGGTTATGCATATCAGAAACTCACAAAAGTTGATCACATGGCCCTGGGACACTGCAACCATCATAACTATGAGTCAGTTGCCAAGCGTAGGAATTCTGATCAGTGACCATACAACAGTGACGAGTGTAAAAAAAGATCAGTCATACATCACTTTTTTCAGTGACATTGTAACTTTGAACGGTCACTAAATAAACTCTTGTAAGTCAAGAACTACCTGTACTTGCTGAGGAGCTTTGTCTTTGGGGGAATACCTTCTGTCTCACATAGAAAGGGCTAGAAGTCTTCTCATCCAACCTCTTCCCTAAGGCAGGAGTCCTTCTTCCATTCCAGACAAATGGCTGTCCAATCTTGTCTTGAAAACCTTCAGTGGTAGAGCACTCACAACTGCAGGAGGAAACTGCTCCATTCATTCATTGTTCTCACTTTCAGGGAATTTCTCCTTAGTTCCAAACTGGATCTCTCTTTCCACTACTGGTAATTGTTTCTTGTCCTGCCCTCTGCTGCTTTAGAGAATAAGTCCATCCCCTGTGACAGCCCCTCAAGTACCAGAAGAAGCTATCATGTCACCCCCTAATTCTTCTCTTCCTTAGGCTAGCTATAGTTAACTTTCCTTAGCTGTTCATTATCTCATTTTTCAGGGTTTCCCAGGCATGTCGAATTGGTTTTCCTTTTAAGATTTCCATCCAGGACATTCTTTCTAATTTTGCTCTTAGTTTGTTAAAGTCAGCTCTCTTAAAGTCTAAAACAACAGGCTGACTTTGTCCAGTCACTTTTTCCTACACTATGGTGAATTGTATGACATGGTCAGTGTCCCCAAAAGTTCCTACAATTTCCATTCCTTCAACCAATCTAACCTTATTAGTTAGTATAACCAATAATGTGATTCAATCGGTTCGTACCGGTTTGAGTGAACCGGTTGTTAAATTACCCCTCCCCCTCCTCCCCACTATCAAAGTGGATCGTGGGTGCTGCGCTGCAATGGAGAAATGGGCAATGGAGCGGCCAGCGGAGGAGAGGAGAAAGCCAGTTTCCCTCTTTCTTCTTCCTTCTCCTCCTCCTTCCCTTGTGCTGGCTGTTCCATTCAGGGGTGCGCTTCAGCCGCTTCGCACAGGTTCAGCCAAACCGGATGTTAATTTTACATCTGGTTTGGTGAACCGGTAGTTTGGATGACTGGCTGGCCTTGCCCGCCCTGCCCCACCCCTCCCAGGAGTTCCCATGTGGACCATTTTAGATCACAGGTAAATGCAGGGCCTGTGCGGAGGTTCAGGGAGGGTGAAAAACGGGCCTCTCAGAAGCACCAGAAGGCCAGAAATGGGCCCGTTTCTGGCCTATGAAGAGCCTCCGGAGCCCGAGGAGGGCGAAAATGGACCTCCCAGAGGCTCAAGAAAAGTCTCTGGAGTCCAGGGAGAGTGAAATAGAGGCCCCGCGACCATTTTGGCTCCCTGGGTGATGCAAGAGGCCAATTAGGCCATGGCCACCATGGTCACACCCACCCAGCAACTGGGCAGAGAACCGGTTAAATTATTTGAAGCCCACTCCTGGCTCCATTGCCTGTTTCTCCATTGCAGCATAGCACAGCATCCACGATTCACTTTGATAGCAAGACAGTGGTAATTTACCAATTGCTTCACTCAGGGTCAGGTTAGCCATCGTAGGAGGCTCATCTGCATGTGCAGCGGAGCTGGAGGATGAGGATGGGCCATGCCTCCTGTGACAGCCAACCTGACCCTGGGCAAACCAATTGTTAAATTATTTGAATCTCGCCACTGAGTATAACTGAGCTTCTAGTTCCTTCCTCCACCATTTGGGTGACGAAGTTGTCAACTAGGCACATCAGAAACCTGTTAGATTATCCCTTGACTGCAGAATTTGTTTCTCAGTTGTTGTAAGGAAGTTAAAGTTCCCCACTGTTGAACACCTTGGCTAACTGATTAGCAAAAAGTTTGTCTACATGTAGTCCTTGATTTACAACAGTTTGTTTAGTGACCATTCAAAGTTACAATGGCACTGAAAAATGTAACTGATGACTGTTTGTCACACTTATGATCGTTGCAGCATCCCCATGATCACGTGATCAAAATTCAGATGCTTGGCGACTGGTTCATGTTTATCATGGTTGGGGTTTCCCTGGCTCACATGATCACTTTTTGTGACCTTCAGATGAGCAAAGTCAATGGGGAAGACGGATTCACTTAACCAGATTACTAACTTCAGTGATTCACTTACTGTAACAACTGTGGCAGAAAAAGTTGTAGAATGGAGCAAAGTTTACTTAACAAATGTCTCGCTTAACAACATAAATTTTGGGCTGAATTGTGATCATAAGTCAAGGACTACCTGTATTTCCTCTGCTTGATTGAGTGGCCTATAGTTTCTTTTTCCTCTAATATTCACCCAAATACTTTCAAGAAAGCTTTTATCCCTAGTATTGCATACTTCTATAGTGGTGTAGCAATTTTTTACATACAAAGGAACTCCTCCCCCTCTTTTTGAGTCAGTTGGGTCTGTTTCTTTTGAACAATTTATATCCTTTTAGCATATATTCCTATCACTGGTTCCATCCGACTAAGTTTTAGAAATTACAGCAGCATTGTACCTGCCCTCATGTATTAGGATTTCATGTTATCCCTGTTTGTTACCCAAACTCTGAGCATGCATAATGTCTTGATAAGTCCGCTTCTTGTCTTTGTGAGCCGCATCCTAGCTTACTCCCATCAGAAAAGGATTAAAGCAGGCATTCACTGATGGGAGTACCCAGGATGTCTTCTCTTTGTCTATGCAGGCAGATGCCCTCCGTGTTACCGTGAAGAGCGACTCCAAAGATGACCAGTACCCTGTCTTGTTTGTAGTTCGGCAGCAAAAGGGGGTGCTGTCCTGGCAGCTCCCTCTCATTTTTCATGGGCTGTAAGTAATCGCTTCCTGTCATATTTATTTCTATCCTGTTTGGTTTTTCTTATTCCAACTTCTTACCTCAAATTCCTTCTAAAAAGATTCCTTAAATGGGAGCTTTTTACACTTTCCCTGCTAGAGAAGAAGCGTTCCTTCAGTTTTTTTCACAACATTACTTTGTCGTCTATTTATTCTTTATTGTACAGAGAATTTACCAAGTTAAGTGTGTAGAGATAAGGACAGATAGTAAGTTTAAAAAATAATTCAGTATTGCCGGTTTAATCTCTTTAATTGTATTTAATTGAATCCTAATAGCTATTCAAAGTTGATAGTAATTTCCGATTAAACAACTTTTGTTTTTACAATATTGGTTTTCATATAATCTTGGGCATTACCTTAAGCTGTCATTTGAGTAAATATGCCTAAAAAGTATTAAAATATCCAGCCTTTTCTCTGCTAAAAAGCTTTGTGAGATATATTTTGGATGTGTGAAAACTGTTTTGTTTTTGGAGTTTTGTAAAATAGACATGCACAACTCAAAATGGCTGGAAATATATGTTTACTATGAATTATACCTCTTTTGTGTTATACTTAATGTATTTGTTAAATTTATATATTTATATTAAAATGAATCCAAACTGGCTTGTAGTAAAGTACAGATATAATATGTTAGGAACAATGGGAGTAATGAAAGAAATGGGAGCACAATATATTTGTTTCAGCACAGTCAAGATAAGAGCCCGCTATCTGATCCCACTCAGTAATTAACAAACTGTTCTGAACAAGCTAGTTTTCAGGCTATCTTCCTGTGATAACCCAACTTGGAGGTTAGCAGAACATTAATTCTTGGGGTTTCTATGGCAAAAACAGAAATATAAGCTTCGTAGTACAGGATATCCATTTTTTCCAACATTTTATATTTGATCTGTCAGGGTAATTTCATTCTTTTCAAAAAACATCACCTTTTGAGCAAAAAAAAAAAACCCTCTAACCACCAGCTTGCATTTAATATCCATCTACAACTGCTTCCATATTTTTACTGCTCCATTTTGGAAATAAAAGAAATGGGTGTCAATGGCTGGCATTCAATTCAAAATGATTTCAGGTAGCTACTGGAGAACAAAATGAAAGCCTTTATTGTAGATTGGTATAAAAAATAGGAACCTGTTTTAGCTTTCTGGGATTAGCTTTCTCTGTTCGAACTGAAGCCTGCAGGTCTCTAATCAAGATATCTAGCAAGAAGAATATTGTGTTTTGATTATGCCATTACCTTGTGAAATCCAGGAGAATAAACAGAGATTCTTATTTCTGTTGGAAACCAGTCCACAAACTACAAAAAATATCCCAGGTAATAATTATGAAGTGAAGAAATAACACCTAGATATATTGCAGATTAAAATATATAATTCTCCAAAATTGGATTATTCCAATTCATCCTTCCAAATTCAGTTACATGAGTAGTTTTACTTTTTAATCCCTTCAGTTGCTGGGTTTTTTTTTTCAAGCATTGCATCTTTTAAGGTACTTTAAGACTGCAAGTATTTCAAAAGCTGCTAGGGCATTTGGGCCATACTGTTTGATTAATACCTGTTTCTGTTATATACATATATTGTCAAACAAACACTAGAGAGAAATTATACTCAACACATAAACTCTGAAAATATTTTAATAGCTATTTGAAATCAGCTGAGTTAAAGTGTTGATCTGAGCATTCCAATAAAATATATTTTCTTGCTATTACAAAATTTGGCTTATTCCATAACACCAATATAACAATTTATAACAATATGATTTCCTATCATCAAAGTGATTCAGGATCAAAATGTAACTGCTTAGTAATCAAATATGTCTAGCAGTTTCATAGCTGGAAACAAAGATTCCTGTCTAGCAAAGCATATCAGAATTTCCAGAGTGTTAAATCTGTACTCTTCAAATTGGCTGAAGAGAGGAAGACTTATCAAAACTCATCAAAAATCTTGTGCAATAGTGGTTTGTTTAGGGACTCTCTGGCTAACTAATCTTGAAAAGGAGAAATAGAGTCAGACACTGTTAAATATCTGGATAGGAGACCACCAGGAAACCCCAGAGCTGTGGTCTAAACTGCGAAGTCAAAAACACCTTAGAAAAAAACAAGAGGACACCTTTTCTATATTATTACCAACAAAACTGCAGGGATATGTCCATAAAATCACCAGAAATTGAACTCAACTTGAAGACTTCACTCATTACCTTGCATCTGTTTTCTTGGCCAAATTCAAGTACAGAACATGGATTCTAGGCTGACTGGTGCTGGACAGACTTCAAAGAGAAAAGGTCACCAGCAATTAGGAATCGATGCAGAAAAGTCAACAGGCAGATAACGAGATATAAACAGGATTAGTGAAGGTAGGTAACAGAAGATAAGGCAATGAGACAAAAGGCATGATAGATGTAAGCTATGGAAATTGTTCAGGTTAAAAAGCTAACTTGGATGTCAACAAAGTGCACGGATTATATTCAGAGTAGTACTAAAGGCCAAGAGATACTCTTCACCCACAGTGCTGGAACTGTTCAATGCCTGAAAGAATAGAGCCCTTGTGACGCCACTTATTGGCTCCTAGTTCATGACATATTCCAGACACAGTAACACTTCTGCTCTGAGTGAAGGAGTTATTTTTATCTCCTCCCTTCTGTTTTAAATGGCAGCTTGTTTTATAACATAGACATAAATATTTGGATGAAATTATCTTCATTTAGATAATATTTTATGGAGTCTGAGTGCAGGACCTATAGGACCCTCAAAGATTTGTCTGACCTCATCTTGCTGTCCTTTAGAAACACTTTTTAAAAACCTGAAGAGTTTGAAGAGTCCAGGGCCAGGTTGATTTATGATCCCAGCTGGTAGAGGATGGATAATTAGTATCTAAGTATATGTTTTTCTCCAAAGCATTATTTATACTCAACCATGTGGGCTTTTTTAAAATGCAGGTTTTATTCTGAATGTCAGATTTTGCTTTGTGTTGGCAGTTACCAAAGAAATTACAACTACACAGAAGTCAGTCGTACACTCTGCCCATCTGAGTCTGTACCCATGAATGGATCTTCCGAGCAAATTGTATTTATAAATGTAGCTTCCATGGCTCCTTATGATGCCCACTATCAGCTGCAAGTTACCAAGATTAAGAACTTCCAACTTAGGTGAGTGGTCAGTTTCTGGATTTACCATTTCAAAACAATGGAAAACTAAAGTTTTGTTGTTGTTGTTATTGTTGTCTGGAACACTATATCAAAAATAGCATTGGTTGAAAAATTAACACAAGAAATCCATCTTTAAGCATCCTTTAGGTAAGGATTATTCTACTCATATTTGATTGCCATGTTTAACTAAATTTATTTATTAATCAAATTCATAGGGATGCCTATCTCCTAGAAAGTGACTTTATAAATATATAACACAGCAATTCTCAATAGATTATCCTTATACAAATATGATTTGGGATATAAATATTAAATATCAATGTTTAAAGTGTTCTTTTCCCTTAAGATTATAAAGGATTATTATATACTCCCATTTATATATCATTTTGTTTTTATTCTTATGCTGTTATTTTCAATATTTGTTCATCTGTTTAAATAAAAAAACAAAAAACCTCTATATTTTAAAAATTCCCATGGACAAGGGGAATGGGAGGCCAGAGTTTAAAAAAAACACTTTTTTTTTAACTGATTACAAGCTGTTTAGATTGCCTGCATGGAGACAATGCAAGCTGTAGGCATATGTCCCGCTGATGCTGCAGACTGAAGTAGGGGGCGAAATGCACAACTGAGGATCCCACAAATGTGACAGGAATAACACAAAGAACAAGAAGAGAAACAGCTAGAACCAAACCCACAGAAAAAACATTAGCAATACATTTATCAATCTAGGCAATAAGCTATAATATAAGCAGCAAAGGCTTCTTGCTAAAAATATTAGCCTTCTATTATATATGCTGCATATCCCCACTTTTGCATGTCAAACCAATTTATATGCATAGCTGACCAGAAACAGAGTGAAGAAAGCAACATAGTGCTAACATATGGCATGCAAGCTAAAAAGGTTTAGCCTGAGTGTCAGCAGCTTGCTGGTAGCATCACCCTGTCCATCTGCATCCGCCCAATTTTTCCTGCCCAATTCTTCAGGTTTGGATTCTCTTGCCTACTGGTCCAAGGGCTTGCCTCACCTTTTAGCCTCACTTAATTCTGAGTGCTAATTCTGCATGCATCCAATTCTTGCACCATTCTTAAGAAGAATTTGGAAGGTTTAGAGAAGTACAATGAGGATTATCAGGTAATTAGAAAGTAATTACACAGTTGGTCTTATGAAGACAGAATGAAGGGGTTAGAAAAGTTCAATTTTGAGAAAAGGTAATTGAGAGAGTTTGAATACAACAGCAGTTTTCAAACACCTGAATGCTGTTGCAGAATGGGGAAAATACTATGAGCACAGTAATGAAGTCTGCAATTATTTGCATTTCTTGGATCACAAGGGAAAATTTACTGGAGCACTGGGGAACTATCTGAGAATGAAAAAGAACTGATGTAGTTCCCATATTAAAAAAAACAGATCCAGAAAATTATAGATCAATGAGCCTGACATAAAAACCTGGAAGATGTTGGAAGAGATAATCAAACAACAAATCTACAAACACCTAGAAGCAAACAAAGTTATAATCAGAAGCCAACATGGTTTTGTCAAAAACAGATCATGCCAAACAAATCATGTTTCATTCTTTGACAAAGTGACTAAATTAGTGGATCATTGAAATGTTGTGGACATAGTTTACTTAGATTTCAGTAAAGCATTTGATAAAGTAGACTACAACTTACTTCTTGGCAAGCTAGAAAAATGTGGGATAGAGAGCATCACCACTAGATGAGTTTGTAATTGGCTAACAAATCATACTCAACGCGTAGTCCTCAATGGAACTAAATATACATGGAGAGAAGTAAGTAGTGGGGTATCCCAGTATTTTTTGATTCAGTACTCCTCAATATCTATGGTCTAGATGAAGGAATAGAAGGGGAATCCATTAAATCTGCAGAGGATACTCAGCTGTCAAAAATAGCCAACACCCAGAAGACAAGCTCAACATCCAAAAATATCTTTACAGACTTTAACACTGGCCCCTAAAATGAAATTTAACATAGATAAAAGTAAGGTTTTACAGTTAGGCAAGAAAGCCAACTGTATAGGTGCAGGATAGGTGAAGCTTGGCAGATGCCAGTAACAGTGAGATGGATCTTGGAGTCCTAGTGGACAATCACTTAAATATGAGCCAGCCAATAATGTGTGGCAGCAGCCAAAAAAAGCGAATGCGATCCTGGACTGCATTAATAGAGGGTTAGGATCAAGATCTTGTGAAGTTCTAGTACCGCTTTACAAAGCCTTAGTAAGACCACACTTAGAATACTGTATCCAGTTCTGGTCACCACAATATAGAAAAGATGTTAAGAATCTGGAAAGAGTGCAGAGAAGAGCAACAAGAATGATTAGTGGGCGGGAGACTAAAACATATGAAGAACAGTTACAGGAATTGGGTATGATAGCAGGACTCCAATATTTGAGTGTCTCCTACAAATACAAATGAGTCAAACTATTTTTCAAAGTACCAGAAGGCAAGACAACAATGGTTGGAAACTAACCAAGGAGACAAGCAACTAAGGAGAAATTTTCCTGAGAGCAATCAATCAATGGAACAGCTTGCCTTCAGAAGTTGTGGGTGCTCTTATCACTGGAGGCTTTGAAAAAGATCCTGGAATGGTATCTGAAAGGGTTATACCCTTTCACTAGAAGACCTCCAAGGTTCCTTCCAACTCTGTTATTCTATGTTCTGTGTTCTTTGTTTTCAACACTTCATATTCAGAACAGTAGAAGAAGTCATTATCCGCAGAGGAGGAACTTGTTTTGCATCAAATAAATATGATACATTTTTTAAAAAAATTAATGGATTCCTTGGAGCTTTAAAGGAACACAATCCAGAGTCCCTCTAAGAGTGAGATGGAAGTTCTTAAATATGACGGATAAATAAATAAACACAGATTAATTTTTTTTATCCTATGACCTCTTTACAGTTGCAAGTAGACAGAATAATTTTTTTCAGAGTAGTTTGATACTATGGTACTGTTTTGCAAGTGTTTAAAGAAAAGGTTTAAGACAAGTGTTGTTGCTTATGCTTTATTTTTAGGTATTTGTATTATTTTAATGCACTTGAGAATTACTAGGTAAAATCCACAAGTGCATATCTGCTGTTACGATGGCTTATGTCTGCATGGTGCACTGCGGCAGTGATTTTATATTCCCTCCAAATCTTCCCTCTGTATCAAAATCCTTTCATTATTATTTTTTCTGTAGACTAATTTTTTTAATCCTCTATTTTTTATATACTGTTGATGATTTAAGCAACTTCAGGCTCTTTGTGAAATAATGATGTGTCATCAGTGAAAGTATCTAATAACCATGTCTACTTTTGGTCTCCTTTTCAATTATCTTTGTTTTTTCAAGTATCAGGATCTTCTCTGATAACTCCTACCCTTGCATCATGTATCCAAAGTATTTAGCTTCATTGCTAGAGTTTGGGGAAAGCAATCTGGTTTCATCTGGTATTGAATAATTTGCTCTTTGCAGTTCAAGGTATTCCCAAAAATTTTTTTCTAGTGTCAATATTCAAAAGATCAATTTTTCTTCGTTCATTTTTTAATGATCCAGCTTTTACAGCCATGTGTTATATTTGGAAACCTATGGCTGCAACAGTATCTACTTTGATTGTCACTGTGAGGTTTCTGTTGTTTAGTACTGTATTTTGTGTAGATATGCCCAGGTAATATAAATCTGTTTCATGGTTAAAGTCATCTTCCCTGTGAATTTTTGAGTCTAGGAAGATAAAGATGCTTCAACTTTCCCTATTTGCATTGAATTAAGTCTATCTTCTGTCATCTATTTTTATTACTATCAGCATAGCATATCTGCATATCAGATGTTGTTGAATTTTGTCCCAGAGATTTAATTCCTATTCTTCTAGTCTAACATTTCTCATGATATGGTCTGCAAATAAGCTAATAAATAGACAATGTACAACCTAGACACGCTCCTTTTCCAATTTTGCCTTACTTGCTCTGTATCCTCTTCTAACTGTTGCTTCCTGATCATCATACTTCAATAGGCATAGAAAGTAGCCCAGTTCACAGTTTTCAAAGGCTGTCCATTTGTTGCGATCTACACAATCAAAAGCCTTAGTCTCATTGATAAGGCAAAAACAAGTGTCCTTCTGGAACTTCACTGTGTTTTCCTTATAAAGAGAGAGAACCAAATATTTGAACTCTATAATGTATACAAGATATTCATCAGTAGGGTTTTTGCTTATTCTAAAATCATCTATATTCATATTCATCAGTCACATGGGTGAAGCTAATTTGGAAAAATGAACCTAGCTGTGGATATCTAATGAAGTTCTTACCCTACAGTTTCTAACTGCTATCTTACCTGTATGTTTCATATTTTATCTTAATATCTGGACACATTTCCTTTTTTTCGCAGCATGGACACTACTTTTACATTCACTGCCAGCCCCTCTCAGCCACAGGTAAGTGATAATAATTATATATGGTAATGATAAATACCATCTTTTCAAAGTTTAATTAAAATCCAAGGTGTTAGAATGTTATTTTTGGCTATTTATTAAAATTGGATATATTTGCCCTATATTATAAATTGTAGGGCAGAATGGAGCCAAATTAAACAGCTATTAATAAAAAAGCCTCAACATTATAAAATCAATGCTTATACATAGATTAAAGCCTCCAGTAAGACACAAATGTTTGTATAAATAGCCAGATCTTCATACTGGAAGGAAGTCACTATTGCTGCCAACTGTACAATTTTATTCATTGGCACTGAAATGAAATTGCATTCATGCCAGCTGTACATAACTATATACAGTAATGGGCAGCTCTTAATGACAGGATGAAGAGAAGAGTCCAAGAAGGTACAAAAGCAGCTCTTCTTCATTTAAGTCAATATCTAGACTGTGTAGGACTTTGGCATTACTAACTACCTCTATATAATGGGCAGAGAGGCAAGTGTAAATTGATAAAATCTCTCTTCTGTCTTCTTGGATTCTTGCGTCCAAACTAGATAAATCTCCCCTGGAGGACATGGAATGCCTATATATAATGGCAACTCTGATACTCCAGTCTAGATGAATGCTATACTAGTATCTGGGTATCTGATGCTGGATGACATCAATGCTAACTCAACAAGGTCCTCTACAGTACTCAGGTGTGGATATTTAAGCCAGGGAAGAACAAGGTTCATTGGTTTGATCTTGCAGTATTAGTATTAGAAGCTGCATGAACCTGATAACAAAACTGAATAAATACGTTAAATCTCTTTAAGATCCAGGTTGTATTGGCAATCAGTCTCTGATCATTACATCAGTTGACGATAAAAGAGATGCTAGTGATGATTTCCTCAGGGATGAAGAAACCAACCTGGCATATATTATCCACATCTAATTTATCCTATTACCCTTGTTTGTAGAACAACAAAAACATTAAAATAGCAAAAAATATAATTTCAAAACAGCATTCTTTAATAAAGTGAATCAGAAATATAAGACATAATGGAAATGTGGTTTCAAACACTTTTTCTTTCTTTAAATGCTATTAGTTTTGGAAAGAAAGGTCCTTTCTGCATGATGTCTTGCTGTATCCAGTGCAGCTTCTGACCCACAATGTCCCACTGAAACATACAGGGAAAATCTAACAGTGGAAATCAGCAACAATATAAGTTTTCCAAATTTCCAGTACTGCAATTCCATAAAAATAAAGAAACATCGATAAAATATGTAATAGCTAAATAAATAGGCAAAACTGTTGCGAATAGGAGATGGTTTTGACAGGTAGCTAGAGTCATTCAGCAGCGTAATTTAGTTTAGTTTACTTTTATTGTCATTGCACGTCGTACAACGAAATCAAACACCATCTTCAGGGCACATCATGACCATTACCATGAAAATAAACACAAGCACACATCCTTCACCCTTCACACATTGAACTGGAAACACCCGATACCACACCAACACTGCACTATACAGCAGAATTCAAAAGAGCTGCTGCCCTGGGATAGAAGCTGTTTTTCAGCCTATTTGTCCTTGTTTTTATTGTTCTGTACCGTCTGCCAGATGGTAATAGTTCAAAAAAAGGGTTCCCAGGATGAGATGGATCTTTGAGAATGTTTTGAACTTTCTTAAGGCAGCGGGAGCTATAAAGCTCTTCCAAAGAAGGGAGAGGGCAACCAATGATCTTCTGGGCAATGACGTTAACCCTCTGGAGTGCTTTCCTATCTGCCACCGTGCAATTGGCAAACCATTACAGAGGTGCTGTATGTTAAAATGTTCTCTATGGTGTAGTGGTAGAAGGTCACCAGCAGTTTTTCATTCAGTTGTTGTTTCTGAGAAGTCTCAGGTAGCATAATCTCTGCTGGGCCCGTTTGACCAGGGCTGCAATGTGAGGTCTTCTTTTATGGTAACACCCAGAAACTTAAAACACTTCCTCCACTTGGTCTCCACTGATAAGCAAGGGCTGGATGTCTGATCTGTTCCTTCTATAATCCACTATAAGCTCCTTGGTCTTATTGGTGTTGAGGACCAAGTTTTTGTCTCCACACCACGAAAGCAACCGGTCCACCTCATCTCGGTAGGCAGACTCATCCCTCCTGGAGATAAGTCCCACCACTGTTGTATCATCAGACCCTCTCTGGGGGGAGACAAGTCAGTCTTTTGTAGGAGAGCAGGGATAGTCTGGTAACAAATGGTCAATAGATGGACATTAGGATCAGGACTAGGATAATCCAAATGGATGGAGTAGAAATCTACAAAATATACCAAAAAATTGGCAGAAACAGACATCATTTTTTTAACCAATGAAAACAATATGAAATATTTTTTTTAAGTGAAGCACCCCTGCAATCTACATACTATGTAGACTATCACCTACTAGAGAGTCTCAATAAAAAATATTTTAACATATCACCCTAATTTAAACTCTACTCTGTCTATATGTCTGATGAAGTGAGCAGCCTCTGTCTTTTAATAAAATTTTGTCAGTAAGAAAAGCTGCAACCAGATTCTTTCTGATTTTCACCAATGTGATGTGACTGAAAGATAAGTTGCATAGTAAACTGCATTTTTTCCTTCTGTTCAAGTCACTTGCGATTCTGCCTTGACTAGTCCCTGCTGTTTTTTTGGCAAGGTTTTTTTGGAAGTGGTTTCCCATTTTCTCCTTCCTAAGGGTGAGAGAAAGTGAGTAGCCCAAGGTCACCCTGTGGGCTTTGTGCCTAAGGCAGAATTAGAAAGAAATGGTAGGTTTAAGCCTTAAAACAGGAGATGTAAGGGCACAGATAACTAAGTAAAATGTCTCTTAGAGGAAGGCCATGTTGTGTGCCATGTAATCCCACAATGCAAGCCAAAAAAGCGAATTCCACTTGATAGTATAATCAATTACTCAGGCATAGAAGGACTTCCTTTGAGTGGTTCAGCAGAAGTAAAATTTGGATAGGCATCTGTCCATATTTTAATTTGAATTTCTGCACTGAGCATGGAGTTGAGCTTGAACTAAGTAATCAAATCATAGAATTGGAAGTGACTTTAGAAGTCAACTAGTGCAACCCTCTGCTTAGTACACTTTCAGGAAGAGCACTTTTGACAAACAACTATTTCACCTCTGAAGATCTCCAGCAGAAAAGAACTTTCCCCTATATATGGCATCCTCTTCTATTAGCTGGCAGCTGCTGTGATCAGGAAGTTCTTCCTCTGCCTGGCCTATACCAACTTCCTTGTAATATTACCCTATTGATTCTGGTCCTGCCCTTGAGGCAAGAGAGATAGCAATATTTGCTTACAATAGCAGTAGACGGCAATATTTGATGGGTGTGTTAGCCCTTCGAATATTTGCAAACTGGTGTCATTTCTCCTTCAGTTATTTCTTTTGAAGGTTAAATATAGGTAGACTTTTTAAACCATTCTTCAGAGGCAATGGTTTCCAAACCTTCAGTATATTGAGTGGTAATTATCAAATCAGAAAGCTTCTAGAGGCAATGCTGAAGGTGTATTTCCTTGACAATAAAAAGCAGAGGAGCAGGGTTTGGCCTGGCAGGGGACACTTATGGGCTTCTTTGCCTTCATCCCCCATCTTAGTTTGTGCTTATCCTCTGCTCATTCAGTTTCCAGCAATATCTGGCCTCACTCGCCTGTTAAAAGTCTGCCGCATTGCCATCCCTTCAAGGAAAAGGGGAAACAATGCCTATTTTTTCCCCTTTGGTAAAATGAACTGATTTTTTCCAGAACCTCCTAATTACAGATAGTCCTCAGCATATAACCAGAACTGGGATCAGAATTTCCATCGCTAAGCAAGGTGGTTGTTAAGTGAGTCATGCCCAATTCTCTGGCCTTTTTTGCCACAATTGTTAAGCAAATCAGTGCAGTTAATATGGTCATTAAGTGAATCCATTGACTTTGCTGTGGGAAGCCTTCAAATAGTGATTACTAAATGTTTTTACGAACGGCCTGATGGGAATAGTAGGCTTTTAATTGTGAGTTATTTCCCCAACTAAATATTTTAAAAATGAGAATAGTAAAATCCAGTATGAAAATAAAAACCAATAAAATGAAAGTGGGCCATTTTGGGTCCTTAGAATGCCTTACAAGGCTGATTTGGTCCTTGGTTTTGTACCCCCAAAGATACCTTTTAATTGTACAGCAGTTAAAGTGAGGTGGGGAAGCTTTGATAACTGTGCCAGGACAGCACTGAGCATTATAAAAGTATGGTGGAAAACAGGAAGGCATTTCCTTAATTACCCCAAAGGTGCTTTTCAAAAGGCAAGTGACTTTGTTTTTCCTTGAAGATGTTTTGCTTCTTCAGTTCTGAAGTTCTTTAAATCTTTAAATATAAGGGGAGCCCCAGTTACCTGAGATAGTCATGCTGATGCCACCATGCATCTGTGCCTGACTTGCTCTGTTGTCAACCATGACCTGGATGACTGTGTTCTGGTTCGCCGGCAGCCTGTGCAGACGGCAGCGGAATCGGACAGTGGGGAAGAACGGGGATCAGTCTGGGAGTCTGGAGAGGATGCGGACGAGGGTCCTGCATCCGATGCAGAGATGGGGCCAGGACCATCTGGGAATGGGGTGCTGATTCCGGAGCCTTCAGAGTCTGGCAGCAGCGAGGCTGAGGAACAAGGGGAGCCTGTTCCCAGTGCGCGTGTGCGCAGAGCTGCTAGAAGGCAAGAGCAGCTGAGACAAAAGGGGTGACTCAGGAGTAAGGCTTGGAGGTGATTGCCCCTCCCATAAGATATAAAGGACAGGCAAAGGTAAATAAATCTTTGTAGGAAGCAATGTCATTTGTTCTGTTCGGATTAATCCTTGAAGCTCTGTGTGGACTTTGTACTTCGGTTGTTTTTTTTATAATTCATTTGGCACTCTAGCTGTTGGCAGCAATTCAAAGGAGAGAAAGGTGGGGATTGTTTGGGACTCATTACCGGCTGGGAATGAAAATAATTCCCAGTGTTAAAATAAAACAAGAGTTATTTTAACTAAGCGTGTGCTTAATTACGGTCTCAGGAAGCCTTGGTCAGAACAGACTGAGAATCTTCATAGACATTTCCTTCATTAAGTAAAAGCTTTGTCATCTCTTCCAAGCCATTAGAGATATAATAATTTTTATTTTATTCTTAATTTCCCTCTAGATTAAAGTTAAGCAATTATATATTCACAAACTGGAACTCTTCCAACCAGGCACTAACCAGCCCAAAGCTTGCTTTACTGTGGTGAAATTGTTGTATTGTGTGGATGTGAGAGCAGTTCCCTGAGTGGCTAGTAGCTGAAAAACTTGCTTCATTTAGCATCCTTCTCATACATAATATACATTTTCATAGGGTCTCTGGTGGCTGATAGTCACTCTGGAATTTGGGCTGCTATTGGTTGAGGGATTATTTATTGATCATATTTATGGGATTAATTTTTGGTTGGGGTTTGAGTTTAATGCTGATTAATTATGTGGAGATCCTTACTCCCATTTAAATAAACCCAGGAGGAGCTCTACTTTAATTATTACCACTCAACAGGGCAAGTCAGGTAGAGACTTAGAAGGCATGATGGCATCAGCATGACTATCCTGGATAAATGGGTCTCACTCTTACTTAAAGATTATCCTTATAGCAGAAAGGATCATAAGCATATTTTCTCCCTTCATAGTACTTTTTGTACCAGTTCCCTCCTGATGTGGATTCTGTCATCGTCAGAGTGATTTCTAAGACAATCTATCCCTGCTCTGTGGTCTCCATCCAAGATATTGTGGTAAGTCCTGCTAGTTTATGATAGGCTACTTGAATATTGGCAGTGTTTGCCTTTGCTTATGGTACTATTGCTGCTCAATTGTAATATTTAATGTGAAGTGTGAATCAGATTTGGAGCATTCCTACATTCTGAGTCAAATTGGGCAGCTCAGACAGATCTGAGGTGCCTTCAAAGCAGGTAGATTCCAAGCCTGAATCCTCCCAAAGTTGTTTGTGTTCACTTAGGACACAGAGAGAAAAATAGTTTGCCTGAAAACTGATTAATTTCTTGACAAACTTTATCCAAAGAAGACAAATATCCAGTTCAGAGAAGAGGCATGCAGAGATAACCCTGAAAAAGGAATTCAAGGAAGGGTTACATTAACATCTGCTTAGCTATGAAAGAAAGGAGACCGTGAGAAAGAAGCTCAAGATTGTCCCACCTTGATTTTCTTGGGTATAAAGAGAAGGACAGAGAGAAACCCTTGTCGGGATTTCAAGATTGTGTTATTACACCTTGCAACAGAGTTCCAGTAGCCATTATAGAGGCTGTTTTCTGACTCGACTTTTCTCAGAGGACTGACAAATTGGCTGAGGAGGAAGGGAGGACATTGTTTTTGTTAGTGACATTACTAACTTCCAGTAATAATGAACAAGAACAGTGATGATAAAACAGTCTTGTTTTACTTTCAAAGTGTCTCACAAAGAAGAGGCAGGTGCTGTTTAGGAGGAAAAGCTGTTTCTGCCTTATTGAGAGTGAGAGCTGTACAAACGTGGGGTGGAAACACAGACTCTGCATGGCCCAAACTTGCACTGTCCCCCTTTTCCGTAAGGCAGAAATGATACTACCTTATTACAGTCATTCTTTCTGTGTAGAAAGTAATTTTTTCATTCCTCCCCTATTCATTCCTCCCCTATTCATTTCCTTCTTCCCTTCCCACGTTTGTTCCTTTTTCCCATTTCCCAGGTCAGATAACCCTTACCCTCACCCCCATCTCACCTTTTCTTTTCCCTGTTTCTGCTGCTTGGAGGGAGAGCAATGTTTGTGGATACATGCATATTTGTGTGAGTATGACATACATTAATGTTATGCAGAGAGTTCCTTGTGTAGGCTCAATGAGTTTGTTTGGGTGTGTGTGCACTCACAAGTGTAGAACTCCTTATCTTATTTGTTTGTTGTTTATTTATTGTTACTTGTTTATAGGGATGGTTGGCATTTCTGCAGGTGGTTTACCTGAATTTGGCAACCCTATGCTGAGAAAGTGGGAAACCTGCCCGTTGCACAGGAGTTTTGTGTGTGTCATTTGTTTCTTCTCTAGTATTCATTTTGGGAGAAGGGTTCTTTGAAATTCAAGGTCATCTTCCATTTTGATAAAGGTGGTGTATAATAGTACCATGTGTGCTTTAATAATTCTTTCTTCTAGGCAGAAACATTTTTTTTAAATGGTATACAAATTAAGCAAGCTCAAAGTGGCTCCAACAGGGAGCAACCCCAATTGCTCTGTGGTGTAATGAAACATGGGAATAAAGTGAAAGTCTGGAACAGTTTGAATGGCTCTCTTCTGAACTGTGATCGAGAGAAGGAGAGAATCGGGAAGTCCTGCCAGGAATCAATTCCAATAATCAAATATACACAAGCAGAGGTAGCTCTCTAATCAGCTTTTTCATCTGTTGCAGTGTCCAGTTTATGATTTGGATTATAATGTGGAATTTAATGGAGTTTACCAATCAATGACAAAGCAGGCAGTCCTCACTGTGCAGGTGAGTGGATGGTGCTGTCTACTGCAGTCAATCTGCTTTTGTTGGAGGGGGCCAACTAAACCAATCTACAGTCAATAATGTGGATGGATAGAGACATTTTGGAAGGTAGAAGCTTGGCTGGGAACATCTGTCCATATTTAGGGAGAAAAGCGTGGGGAAGCTGGCAAGCATAATAGAGGACAGGCAATACTAGGCCAGGAGAAGTTGACTGCAGGCAGATGAGGAATGATTGAGTAATGTGGGACAAGTCCAACAAAGGGAGGGAGAAGGAATCAAATGTAAGGAAAAACATATCAGAATATTGTACGTTTCCTTGAGTTTGAATACATCGATGCTATGCGCACACACAAAAACATACCTGCAAACAGTTGAGAAGTCTCAAGGAGTTAATTTTCATTAGGAGTACTAGTGAGA
Source organism: Notechis scutatus (assembly GCF_049901735.1). Classification (NCBI taxonomy): domain Eukaryota; kingdom Metazoa; phylum Chordata; class Lepidosauria; order Squamata; family Elapidae; genus Notechis; species Notechis scutatus. The sequence continues at coordinate 163,971,634 of NC_142010.1, read as the reverse complement.
GCATGGTCACTAAACCAGAGATAGCCGATAATCTTGGGTCAAGAAGCATATTTGGAGTTTTGAGAAAATGTTGAGGGAAGCATCATGGCCCCCTAGACCCCTTTGGCAGCTCCAGAAGACACCAGGTGTTCCAATTTTTGAAAGCATAAATAGCCCTTTTCAGGATCATGATTTCCTTCTTTAGAAAAGAATTAGGGTCGAAATAGGTAACTTAAACCTCTTGGAAGCTCGAGACCCTCTTTTCTGTAATAAGATCTTAACTCCAATTGTATTTTAAATGTTTAGTTATACAGTAGTTTATTGTGGTCTTCTACTAGCATAAAGTAAAAATGTAGACATTATGAAATGAATAGCTACTGTATGTCTTGAAAACAGTCTGTGAAGATAGTGAATTAAAAGATAGCAATTAGTATTAAAAGATAAAGTTAAAAGATGGCAAAATAAAAGCTGCAAATGTTTATAAAATTAAGAACTACAAAAAAACCTCTAAACTAAAATGAAAATTTAATTAAAATTAACTGCTGAATAAAATATACTATAATTGCAAAAATATTTAAAGGAAAAAAATTCATTAAAATTCAGTTGTGCCGAGAAGCTATAGAACTGAATAACCAAGAAATAGCAGGATAATAATTACGACTGATTAGCTTAGCTGGCACTGACTACCTGGCAAATTTTACACACTATGCAATGCAAACATGGCAACATTACATTAAGAGAGAATTACACTCAGGGAGCACATACAATAAGTCAGTATGGCCTGGGAAAATACAGATGGTTGTGTAAAATGGGCAGGAAAGGAGGACAGGCTGGAAGGGACTTGGGAGGTCTTCTAGCCCAATGTAGCCCAAGGCAGAAGACTTCATTCCATGACATGGTTGGTGGCATCTTGACAGCACAGATGTTCTTGGAAGAAGATCTTTCTTTCATCTTCCATCTAACACAGCAAAAGAAAGGCATTGGTAGTGAGCCAGATCTTTCAATGGGTAGGAGCTGTGTAAGATATGCAGCTGTTGTTACTATATATATATTACGGTAAGAATCCTAACTGAAATAATGTTATTGATTTGCTTATGTTCAGTTATCAACAATCATAAGTGCAAAATACAATGAATATTGCATCTTTTTTTAAAAAAATGCATTAAATTACATTAAAAACCTGAAACAATGTGAAAGCGCACCAGCCATGACCATTGATAAGAATTTTGCAATCTTCTTAGGCTTCTTTCCATTTTGCATACATTATAGGCAATTTAAAGAAGGTAAGGTATTGCTTGTCCAAAGATAAATTTGTTGGGGTTAAGGTCACTTGATTTCATATGGATCTAGTCAACTCTGCAAAGAATATTTGTGACACATGATTTTTGTGCCATAATACATGGGCATAATAAATAATGGGCACATCTTGCATGTTTGTCACAGTAACACATTTGTGGACTTGCTTTTGCAATGTGCATAATAATATATGTTGATGTTGGTTTATCTGTACATATTGACAGGATTTTATTTTATTTTTTTAAATATAAGAAATCTTTCATTTTGTATTATAAGAACTAGCTTAGAAGTAGACTCCTTTTTTTACATCTTATGTTGTTTTAGACTCACTACTGGCCAAACATAGCTACTGCATGCTAAACCTTTGGAATTCTGAATAATTTCTACCTAATAATTTCCTACTGACTTCACAACAGTGAAAGAGCAGAATAATTGCTTTTATTTCAATACCTTCTAGAAGGATTAAAATTTGCTGTTTTTAAAGAAGACAAGTGGAGAATATGAAGATCAGGACTTATTTGGGAGATCAATGCCTCCTGTTCCTCCCCTCCCATACTGCCCAATTATCTTTCCTAACTATAGTTGTCTAACAGCATTACAAATTATTGTGTTTTTGTATTGCACAGAAAAAGGACTTCCCAAGCAAACAGTTTTTTGTTGTATTTGTCATAAAGCCAGAGGACTATACCTGTGGCAGTTCAATACCACCCTCCATTCAAGGTAGGTGAGTTATGATCAAGAAGGCCAGAAGAATACTGTCTCTCAAAGTTTCTGTCTTGGATTGTAGTTATCCTAGACCTAGACTGTTATGGCAATCACAATGAGACATATATTTAATTTCCTTGAAAGAAGTCAAACTAGGTTCTGGGAAATGGAAGCAAGAGTTTCCAGATGGGCACCCTTCTATGAAGACACACTGACTGAAGTATGAAATACTGAGGCCACTCAAGCTGTCACTTTAAATGCAGTGTCTTCTGCTCTGACTACCTTTCATGCTGATCTGGTCATGTAAGACGGTGTTAGTCAAGATGCCTTCACAATATAAGGAGTCGTGGCTCAGTTTTTTATCTTTCTAATTCAGGAACAGAGCGTGACCTACACAAATCTCTATGGCAGTAATGGGGAACCTTTGGGCCTACTAAGGCGGCTTCCTCTTATTTAGGATAGAGGAAAGGCCATTTAGCTGGGAACTCTACCTTGAGATACTTAAATCTCAATTAGCAGCCTCTAAAGGCTTTCCTTCCAGAATAGGAAGTTCAATGCCACAAGCAAATGTATGTTCTCCCTCCACTTCACCGTCTCTCTCCCCTCTCCCCTCTTTCCATTCAAGAATTCTCAACTATTTTGATTTCTTTCTTTCTGGAAGCCATGGTCTAGTACAGTTCTCATGACCTGCAAACTTTTTGCATGATCAAATCATATGTATGTACATGCATGTATGTATTATGTTTCTCCTTTTCAGGAAAGACTAACTACACATGGAACCTTCAACGAATGAAGCATCTGGAAATGACAGTGTTACCTTCAGTTAAAGGTCTTGAAACATAATTCTGTATTTTCCTAAAGTTAACAAAAACCAATGAACCTCTACTATCATTACAGTTACAGTTTTATTAAAATAGTACAAAATAAGGCATAACATACTCAGGTGATATTATGAGTTTACACACTTGCATGTGCTAACTGGTTGATTCTCTCATCCTTCAATTTGCTGTAATCCTATTTGGCACAGATTTTCATTCCAGTACAAATACTGGATTTTGAAGAAATGTTTTTTCTTAGAACCACAGAATAGAACAGATGTCTAAGTCTTGATTGCAAATTACCTTACAAATCTATCTTCCCAGTGGAGAGTAATGTTGAGGATTGCACATAGTAAGAGGAAGAAGTGAGCATTTACCATTTAAGCATGAAGTTGGAGGAGCGAACAACATGGTAGCAGAGGAGTGAGCTATAATTTCTTCACTTACTAATGGTATATGCTTGTGTCTTTTTCCTAGGCACTGTTTATATACATGCCATCCTTTTCAGTTTTCTGACCTTCTTCTCCTTCTATCTGGGTGCGCTAGTGGTTGGATTTGTGCAGTACATCAGGTACATAGACCATTTAGCACTGTTTAATAAAGCATGTTTCCATTTACTAAAGTGTTTAGGGCTGTGTGATGGTATAACATATGATCAAGGCACAACACCTGCTTTGGATTATGAAAAATTACAATAGACTAATTAAGAAAGTCTTGTACTGTATGTAGATGAAAGGTTGTGATGACATTAGCACAATAACAATATCATTAATGTGACTGCTTTTATAATACAGTATAGAGACAAAATGGGTTTTCTGATGGTCCTTCTTCCATATCTACAAGCATTCAAATTGCTTAATGTCTGCCACAGAAATAATAAACTGTTTGTCTGGACCATACGTGGTACATCTTTGAATGTTAATTTCCTTCCAACAACGTGGTTCACCACAGTATTCATCTCTAGCCAAAAAGGAATTACCATTAGACATAAAAGCACATTCAGTAATGTCCCTTCATATTTATTGCATCTCCAGCATAGAAAAAGGGACAGCCAACAAGAAGAGTTCAATATGTCCCAAAGATTTGATTTGATTGAGTTTTTAAATAATAAAATATTTAATTTTGCATTTCTTAAAGCTTTGGTTTTCTTATATACATATACCAATTCTGTACTCCATACTACCTATATAGTATTGAAATTTATTTGAATACTAGTGTTTAATTTCCTTATAATACTGAATTGTTGGTTTAGTCTAGGTAAACACGTTGTTGGTCAAAACTTTGTCTAGTACAGAGAAAAATTCCACTTCAGTGCCAAATAAGGAACATAACAAATGACTCAATTGAGGATATTGTAATTTGGCAGTTTATTTTGGGGTACTTTTTTAAATGTTTGAAAATATTCTTACATTAATTAATTAAAAAGTCTTTAATTAGTTTAAAAACATTTTTCAAAAAATAAAAAATCCAAAGTCTTTTCCTGCATTTCTAAATAAACATTATTCCAATGAGTATATTTTGTATGATAATGAAAATCAGATTTTAATTTCTTACCTGGAAAGGCCCATACATGTCAAACTACATTAAATACTGGAAACATCATAAAAATTCTATTATAATTAGCTCTAAGAACATACAGGAACTTTAAAGATATTTAATAACATATCTTAACATGAGACCACAATGGAACATATTTAAGATGTATCCAGTAATTTCAATTCTAATGCAGTCTTGGTATGTCTTAAAATCAGGAAAAGTAAAATCACAATTTGCTTGTGAAGGATGTATTTTTGAAATCATCTTGAATATTTATTCTTTCCTTTTTAAGATTCAGTTAAGTTTTAAAAACTATTTAAATTGAACCAATGTAGGCATAACTCTCAAATGTGAATGTAGAAGCTATATCATTTTCACTACATTTACTCATCCCCCAAACTCAGGGTTAATTTCATCGATCTCTCTAGCTCAACTTTCGCCAGGGTGAAACTATTTGAAATATTCATGTCAATTAAGAAATATTTTATTGGGAATAAATTATTACATAATAAGCTATGTAAGAGAGTCAGCACTGAATTTAAAAAATATATTTTTGTCATTTTGTCATTATTATTTGTTATATATTCTGAATATTTACCATATTGTTGAAAAATCTCTACAAAATATGATACAGAATTTAAAAGACTCAAAATATTATCTGCATATAATAGATTACATTCATACATTATCATATAGTGTTCCATTAGAATGTCATCACATTGATTTATTCAAAGTATCAGTGGTTCCAAAACCAAACTAAATATAGATGAACATAAATTGCATCCTTGACATGTATTCTTTTGCATTTCATAGCAAAAAAATACTCCTATTCATAATCACCCAATGATAATTAGAATTAATATGTAACAAAAAATCATGTAACCAAAAAAAAACAAAACAGTTTATATGTTAGCAAAGGCTTTTTGCAATTACCTTTTTGTAAGATAATAAATCTAATAATCAAACAGTATCAGATGCTTGAAATCTTTTTATAAATCCAAATTATGCAGGATATGTTCTTGAACTTTTGTGCCAAAGTAGCTGTTGGTTTCTTAGCAGCAGTGTTTTACAATGAAAATGGTCAATAGTTTCACCCAATTCAAAATGATCTTGCCAATTTTTAAAATAACTATTATATAAAAGTTATAATTTTATGATAAATAGTTGCCTCTTACTATTTAGAGACATTGATGACATCTATATGTTTATATTTGTGCTTGATTTCAGATTTCATAGGAAAACATCAATAGGAGGACTTAATGGTGGTAATTATGCGAATATATTGTGTTGCTATTGTAGAGTTGGAAGACATGTCGTGAGTTATTAAGTTCAGTCTTCCAAGTGGACCTAAATGTCAAAATATGTTTTGTTAGGGGAACTGTTAGGCTCTGTACCATCATTGCTGTGAGTTGATGCCTTGAAGGAGCCAACTTCCTAGCGAAAGTGTAGATTAGTGACTATAGATATGAATGTTTATCTTTAAATTCAGTGATTTCCTAACTTTCATGCAGTTTCTGAAATAAAATCTGGAATCCTCATCAAATTGATTCTTTTTCCATCTTTTCTCTGTCTCATCATTAAGCCGTGTGGTTGTAAAGTGCAAAGTCACTGACTATATCACTTAGTGATGGCAATCCTGTCCATCCATGATCAGTTGTTAATCGAATCTCAGCCAGTCATTAAGTGAAGACCCCTCCTGTTCCAAGCTATTCTCATCCTCCTTCCAGAGATTCCATCTAATTTATCAAAATCCTTTGTTGAACTACTTAATTTTCTTTGGTTGCATGCCAATCAGGAGAACTCCCACCTGATGTTTATTCATCAGCTACAGTATATAGATACTACCCTGGATATTATTAAAATTTGTTATTTTTTCCAGACAACAAATCAGCAGAATTTTAACATAGAGGTCTATTCAAAACTCTACATAGTACAAAAATGTAGTGTATCCAGGGGATCTACAATATCACTACAACTGAAGTCTCTTCCATTTCATTCTATTTAGACTTAGATTCTGTTGATTTTCATCTCTGTCACTTCTGCTATGATGAGCCAACTTATATGAATTATTCAAGGCGGCCTTTTCCATTTCCTTGCCCAATCCAACTGTTTATCTGGAAAGCTGAGGAAGGTGTTTATTGACACTTTTTCACCAAAGAACAAGCAGCCTCAGCTATCAAGGGATTTTTGTAATCTCAATGGCCCTGACTTTTTCTTCATTTTTCTTTTTGAACTGAGATGTATAATTCTCCTTGGTATAGATGATAAATCTATGAAATTATATGAGCAAGAAAAGGGGATATTGTATTTTCATCCCTCTATCACCATTATTTTCTCATGTAATCTGTCTCAATCTATACCACATTGCTCAGTTTGTATCTGGGCATTTTATCCTTGCAGTGGACAAGCTTCTGCCTGAACTATTCTTGGGTTTGAAGTGTGCACCTATGTTCTGTTGGCTGAAGATCCTCCTGAGCTTTTCTGATATTCCTGCAACATATGGAAGAGAACAATAAATGAAGCAACGTTGTCATTCCATATGTTGCAGGAATAGTGGAAAAGCTCAGGAAGATGTTCAGCCAACACAACATATGTCTACACTTCAAATCCAAGAATACACTAAGGCAGAAGCTTGTCCACCCCAAGGATTAAACACCCAGACACAAACTTAGCAATGTGGTATATGCAGTACAATGCTGTGAGCCATGTGCAGATCAGTACATTGGGGAAACAAAATAACCATAAATGCATGGCACAACATAGAAGAATAAACCCATAAGGACTACATTCAGCAGTCCATCTGCATTTAAAAAACAAAGGCCACTCTTTTGAAGACAGCAAAGCCCACATTTTGGACAGAGAGGACCACTGGCTTGAAAGAGGGATCAAAGAGGTCATCTATGTCAAAATTGAACATCCTTCTCTCAACAAATACGACGTCATCTATCTCCAGTCCACAGCACAGTCCTTTCAACATTTCCAAGAAGGCTCCACACCCATTTGCACCATTTAGTTGACCCTGATGACACAAATAAACCTTCATGTGGCCTTAACGACTCGCTAAAAGAATGCAAATGACCAGCTGTGTACAAGGAATATAAATCCTTCTATTCCCCACCATTCAGTCAGAGTTGAAGAAGCTTCTTGGATGAGAAGTGAAACTTCTTCAAACAAAAATTTAAAAAGTCCAGTTGCTTCATGGAAAAGCACCTTTGGGACTATCTCAGGGTGGTTGTATTACAGAATCTTGTGGCTCTGTGCTGTCCCAATTAACTCAGATGCTGTTATATATTTGTGTCTCTTAATGTTCCCTTTTACAAAATATTTATTTTGTTGACATTGCATATATTTTTTTGTATGTTTCCAGCAATTTTTGTATTACAATAACATTGAGCATGCTAACTTCCTCTCACATCGCTTTTTAATGAAAATATTATCCAATACACTTTGACTCTTGTGATTCCTTTCACATGTGTGTACACTTTTTGGGCTACTCCCTCTAAAGAAGGTTAATAGTTGGAATTATACAAGGCTATTGTAACAATTACACCTAAATAATGTATTTGAAAATCTTTAATTTTTGAAAACTTCATACATATATTATAATCATGCTATTAAATAGAAGTAATCAATTTTATAGACAACAGGAAATCATTTAGGTAATAAAGTAACTTTTAAGAAATAAATTTATTTCTTACAACACAGAAAACTATAAACATTTAATTCATAAGCTCTTTATAATGTGAAGCTTAAATAGAGTCATTAGGTGACTTATGCATTCTGATTTCCCCAAAGTGGGAATTTTGTTTTCTGCTGCCTGGGATAGGCCAAGATAATAGAAATGTGGCAATTAAGAAGGCTTCTCAGCCTGAATGGTCCATCCCTAAATCCTTGAGATAGCTCAAGGATTCTGCTCTGGACTTGGCCCTCCACCTTCCTTCTCAAGGATTCATTTTTTGAAATTTGCTATTATCAGAAAGTTGGGTTTTCATCATCTGATAGTAACAGAGGGTATAGTGCTTGGCAATGCCTAAAGCCAAATGGAAGGAGACATCTCTTCTCAATTCTAAATATTTGATTATCCTCTCTGTTGGGCATGTTGGACAGTTGAAAGTAAAAAGCCATTCCATGTTGGTTTACTTTGTAGGTCCTGGGACTATGACTTCTTCTCATCCTATCACTGCCAGCACCCCTGAAGGAAGCAGCTATGGAGCTATAGGTATAGTAATTCTTCAGTCTCAGAGATGTTTGCTATGTCTGTATCCATTATTTAGCTAGTAAAAATAGTGCATTTATGTCCATTGAGCTGTTGCTTGAAGTTGAGGATCAACTTGTCATTTTCAGTTTTGTTTCTCTTCTTTTCTGCTGTATTTTTATTGTAGTCCATTTCTATATCCCTTTCTGTCCAAATTTTTATGTTCCTTTTCTCACATACACATTTTTTAAAATACTATTTGTCTAATGTAGAGGGAGTCAGCTTTTGGTAGCTGGAAAGATAATTGTTAGTCTCAGAATCATGTAAAATAGGAAGAGCCATGGTACATGCTGTACAAGACAGAGTCAAGATTTACAGCAACAGTAGCTTGAATGATGTTACTTAGTTTGTAGGTAATAAAATGTCTGCATGAACACGACCAAGCTCAGAGAGTGCCACCAATCAAACAGTTCTATCATTATCTATTTGATTGGCTTTCTGACTGTCTATCTATCTTATTTATCATTTATCTATCTCTATCGATAGACACACACACACACATATATATATACATACACATAAACACACACACACAAGCACACACATATAAAGAGACAGAGACAGAGTAGCAATAGAGATATGCTGCAGCTGCCAAAAAAGTTAATGCTGTCCTAGATTGTATCAACAGACGAATGGTATCAAGATCACATGAAGTATCATGCATGCAAGGTATTAGCAGTATATACTGCACTGTTAAGGCCATACTTGGAATACCACATCCAGGTCTGGTCACCATGATACAGAAAAGATGTTGAGACTCTAGAAAGAGTGCAGAGAAGAGCAACATATAATGAACATTGTGCTGTTGCAGCAAGAGGGGGCTGGCGGCACAGGCGGGCTGAAGCAGCGATGGAGACGACTGGAAGGTGCAGGAGCACCGTGCTACTTGCATTTTCATAGCATTCCCACACCTTCTAGCTTGCCTCTCCTGGCCTGGGCTCTTCCTCGATGTCTGCGGGCTGTAGGGAGGGCCCGGGGGAGGAAAAGTACTGGCTGGTGATGGTGGGAGTAGGTGAGTGGGCAAGTCTGTGCTCACCATTCAGTTCAGAGGCCCAGAATGGGGCGTCATCAGTTTTCTTGTCCCTCTCGGTGCTCTGCTCTGACCTGGGCTTGCTGCTGGTGGGTGGGGTCCTCCTCAGGAGATGTCCTTGCCCCATGGGGAGAGCCCAGCATGCGCACGCTCTGGGGAGAGGCTTCGAGGCCTGGAGGGAGGGACCCTTCTCTGCTTGGAAGTGGCAGGAGAAACCTGGAGCTCAGCCTCGGGGAGTCCTCTTGTGTGGAGGACGAAGGTGGGGGTGTTGCCTGGTTATTAGGAGCCCGTCTTCCTTGGAGCTCTTTTGGTCTGGGCATCTGACACCACCCGCCCTTCACCAGTCCTGTGACTACTGCAGCTCTGGAATATGGGACCAACTTTCCCACCAACATTAACAAGCCACCGTTAGTCAAAATTCACATTAGTGGTCTGCGGGATTTGAAATTATGAGTTTGGTGGTCCCTGAGGTCCAAAAGGTTGGCGACCCCTGCTCCAAAGCACCTGAGTGTAAGTCAAGATGTAACAGATGGAAACTTATCACAGAGAAATTCCATCTAAGAACTCAACCTCAACAAGTTCTGTTCCTCTAAAATATACCTCAGATTTCTTTGATTTTCTTTCTCTTTTCTGACAAGAGCTGTTTCTTCACCTTTCCTCAACAATTCTTGCCTATTTTGGGCTGTCATCACTGCTTCTGGTTGGCAATATCTTCTCAAAAGCAGAAAAATGCCTTTCACTAGGCGAACATATCTCTGCAGACTTTGCCCATTTCCCCTTCTCTTTTCTTATATGGAAGGAATACTTCAACACCATGGATGTTTCAACCCATGGTTAGAAGGAAAATTCATCCCTGCCTGCTTTCTGTGTGGGGTGACAAAGCAACACATGGTATTATGTGCTACAACTGACCCTTGGCATTTGCCTTACTGGAATTAAAAATTTTCCTAGTTGAAATTTATCTCCAAAATATAAATTGAGCGAGTAAACTAGTTGTTAAAAGCACTACTACTTATGGAGGGGGGGTAGTTCTCATACAAATTATTATTTCTGAGCAAAGGGATGTAGCAGAAAATGAAGACATTGGCAGAATTCATACCCATGTAGGAAACAGAAATGAAGATGAAAGTGAAAATTATGAAGATATGAACTGACGGGGACACTAAAGACATTGGAGAGACATGATGCTCCTTACCTGCTTGAATTTGTTGTTGTTTGGCAGTATAAAAAAACCAATATTCATTGTTCAAACCTTATGAGAAAGACTTTCAACATTACTATAAGGTGGTGTACTGACTCACATAAAAATGAACAAAACAACCAACTTTTGTACCACAATTTTCATTTTCAGATGAATCAAACTCCAGTGGAGGTCAAGAATTATCAACTCTAGATCGCCGGCCTCCTTGTGGCAGTGATACAGATAGCTCAGTTGAAGAGGAGAGTGATTTTGACACTATGCCTGAAATTGAAAGCAACAAGAATGTAATCCGCACTAAGGTCTCTCTTGCAAATGGCTTTTGCATTTTTATAAGAATTTTTTTAACATATCCTTTCTCTACATCATTGCAGTTATATTTGAAATGCAACAAACTAAGATCTAATAACAAGGGCCTTCAAACTTGGCAAGTTTAAGACTTGTGGACTTCAACTTCCAGAATGCCTGAGCTAACATGACTGGAGGAGGAATTCTGGAGTTGAAGTCCACAAGTCTTAAAGCTGTCAAGTTTGAAGACCCCTGATCTAAAGCTTTGCCTTGAGAACATATTTACATGTTATTGTCAGCTTCTTCTCCATGTTCAAAGAATAAAATATTCTGAAAAATGATGGATTGTAAATATTTAGCTCAGATGTATGTGAGGAAGCAGTGCAATCCTGACTTTTATAGAACAGGCTATTCTCTACTGAGGAAATTTGCCCAGAAATTAACCCACTTTTAATCAAAACATAAAGACACCAAAACATATCATTTTTAATCAGAGTGTTTCTGCAAAGATTTGTTGATAGAAAGCTTCTTAGCTATAAATGTCTGGCCCCCAAAGAAGGTTTAATTAATCAGGTTCTCATTTGTTATTTATAATTAGAATTGAATAGTATTGCTTATTTTATTTCCTTGTATTTATCATATTTATCATATTTTTTAATCCCACCTTTATTATTCTATAAATAACTCAAGGCAGCTAATATACCTAATAATCCTTCATCCTTCTATCAAAGTCATCCATTCAGCTTTCCTGCCTAAGGCAGGATTAGAGCTCACAGTCCACTGGTTTTTAGGCCAGCACCTTAACCAGTACACCAAATTGGCCCTATATTTTCACATTTTATTATTAATTGCTCCCAAAATCTAATTTTACAGTGTTATAACCTAAATAAATACATCATAACTATAGTTTTGGGATATAAGCTACTAGTTCAGGTAGTTGTGTTTTATGCAAACAGTAGCATAGGACAGCAGGTACAAGGTTTATGTGAATTCTTGCTGTTTTGAGTATAAATGAAATTAAAAACAATACAAATTCCTTCTCATACCACCACTGGCTGGTTGTACTCTCCACACTCTTTTTAGTGACCTGTGATCATGAAACAGCACAAGAAGTTTCAGAATCTCCAATCTCTCTCTCTCTCTCTCTCTCTCTCTCTCTCCCCCTCTCTTTCTTCTTCCCATCCTTCCAGCATCATCTTTGTCAGGCAGATTTTAGTGCAACTTAATGGTTGTGACTGTGAACCACTCTGTTTAATCACAAACTGTGTGATTCAATCTTTTCTGTCAAAATATTTACTGTCAAGAGCTGGAGTGAAATAAATCTTTTCTTAATTTATATTGTGCAGAGTTTTTGAATATGGTTCTGGTCACACTGGTAATACAGTATGTTAAAATTCAGGAGATTGTTCTCAGATGCCTTACTTTAAGGGAATAAATTTGGTTTCATGTGCTTGCCTTGACAGGTTTGAATGACATTCCTGAGCTGAAAAGCTAGATTGTATTTTAATCCTTTTAATCTTTTTAAAGACTATGAAGAGCTTGTCCTCTTTCTTTTTAGATGTTCCTTTATCTGTCAGACCTATCCAGAAAGGATCGGAGAATTGTCAGCAAAAAGTATAAAATTTATTTCTGGTAAGTTACTAACAAGTTAATGGAACTCATTGAACTCATTTTTCTCTCTTCTTCTCATAACTTAAACAGAATCCTTTCAGGAATTTTTCTTTGTGAAATAAGAGTCTCATACTGGTTAAATATGGGTTTCCCAGGGCCACATTGGAGAATTTTGCCTTGATGAACCTAGAAGAGAAGTAGATTTCATTGTTTAATTGTTTCTGGGGTGAGTACCCAGAATGGGCAGATTTTATACTGAGTAACAGGGACATGAGCCTAAGAGGCAATGACCACAGCACTCTGCATAGTAACCAGAAATGTAGTGGCAGCCAATGCAGCACCTCAATATGAATGTTAGCCCTTTAGGCCTGGTCAGGAATGATTGGAATGCTATTTTATTGATTTAGGCCAATGTTTCTTTTTCTTTTTTTAATAAAAGTCTTATTTAAGTTTTCACAAAACATACAAATACAAATAAAATATCTTTTTTTGAGAATAGTGTGGCCCCGGGTCACTTCTCCATACAGACATAAACTCGATACATATTTATCTTATACATTCTAATCCATATCTTATAACTATTTTCACAATTTTTTCAATAGCTTTTACCTTTCTTTACTTCCTATAGCCTTATTTTAAATTATCTTATTTATTATTTAAATTATTACCTTTCTTAATTAAATTACATATCTTTTTCTATTTTTTAAAATCTTTCTAATCAATGTTTTTATACTTTCGTCTGTCCTGTTTAAAATTTCATATTATCTTTTCTCATAAAGCAAATTTTCCCCTGTAATTACTAGACTGGAGTATAACACCTTTGTATCTTTTTTGAAATCTTATTTAAAAATTTAAGTTACATCTTTACAGTTATAACATTCATTTTCTAACCTCTATTTTATATCACATACCTATTTTCAATCGAATTCTGCTTGGTACATTCCCTTAAAATACACACTAAATTCTTAAAAGAAAAAAGTATGCATGTATGTATGGTATTCAGCTTTGTTCAGGTATTTTCCCACGATATGGAAGTTGTGCTTTTAAAGTTGTAGCGACATTTTGGCAGAATCTCATCTGCCATCATCAGGCTTGTGTATTGTGTTCATCTGTGAGTCAGGCTTTCACAGCCGTTTCTGTTTTAAATTTGGTGCTAGCCTACTGCTGTGTTAGAATGGTTTTTTCTTCATCCTGATTGGTTGGGAGTCTTGGTCTGTGTTTATTGGTCTTGGAGTTTGCTGTGTTCTGCTTGATTGGTGTTTCTAATATCTTCTGTCTGTTTTGTAGCATTTTTTGATTGGCTGGCAACATTGTGTTTCCTGTATTGGAGGCTTTTAGTGCGGCTTGGCTTCGGGTAAAAGGACGGCTATCATTTATTAGAAAGCTAGGTTTCATCTGGATGCCTGGTTGGGGTGTGTTTGAGCTGGAGGTATCAGGTGGGGTCTGTTTGTGACCAGGTGTTTGCTTGGCTTGTGGTGTGGAGATATATATTTATTGTGTGTGTGTGTGTGTGTGTGTGTGTGTGTGTACAATAGTCAAGGAATAATTATTCTATTCAAGTACAGTTGCCATTAATTTAATAACTATTTCTTTTCTTTTAACAAACATTACCTAGTAATATCAGTTGTCTTTCACTTTAATCATCTATATTTCATATTTTACTTATTACTGTCTTTAAATAAAAAACCAAACAATAGTTATTAACAGTAGTCAATAAAGTTATTATTCTTATTCAAGTTTATCTTGTCAACTGATAAAAATCTTCCATGTTTCTTTTCAGTTTTTTTAAATGTTTTTTTTAAATCATTGAGAGCCTTATTCTCTTTACAAACAAATATTCCACTACACATCAATAGAAATTTTTTCTATCACTTTAATCATCTAACATATTTTCTAACCCTTTCCGATTTCTAATATAACAATGCTATCCCATGCACCCTTGCAGAATCCTCTCAAGTTAAATTTTAACCATTGTCTCTGTGTCTTTTAAATAGGTTTATACCTTTAATTCTTGTACGTTTTTCCTGTACCTCTATATCTTGTTTCTATCTTTTGTAGCTTCTTTTCCTTTTCCTCTTCCCTCTCTTCTTCTCCCTCCTTTTTTTATTCCCTTTTATATTTGATTCTCCCTTCTGTGATCCTCCCTTCTGCTTCTTCTTGATATTATGATTACTTTTCAAATTACTCTTTTTTTTGGTTGTTGCTTCAGTGCTTAAGTTTTTAACTCCCTTTCCCCCCTTTCCCTTTTTTACCCCACTTAAAATTGCTTGGTCATTAAAGATGGCTTCTTCATTGTCCTGCCCTTCTTGTTCTGCCAGCATTTCTTGTTGTTTTTCATAGTTCAAGATCTCCATTTCTAAAAATTGAAATACGAAGCCAAAATATCCTTTTCCGTCTTGTGCTTCTTCTTTTTGTTCTTTAAGTCTCATTTTTAACTCTTGAAGGAGTGATGTCATTTTAAAAAAATTTAAACAACCCCCAATTGATTTTATTTTATTTCATTAGGATCCTCCATCCAAAGTTCCAGGAATCATCCAATAATCCCAAACTGTTTCTTGCTTCTTTTCTCACTTTCTCTTTCCAGGGGCTTTGTTATCTTGTAACAAAGTTTCAGCTACAATGTATCTTTTGGAAGCCTTGTTAAAATTCCACTATCAATTTTTTTTAAAGTTCCAGGTGGTCTCCTCCATTTTCCAGATTCCACCTTCTTTTTTCCTTTTTCCCTCCGCTGCTTTCTTTCTTTTTTTAAAGAAAATTTTTAAATTATCCAAGAATCTTTATCCCTTTGACACTTTATTTTCAGCTAGAAATAGCCTATTAATGTCAAAGTGGATTAGTATCAATTTCTTATTCGAATCTCTTCTTCTTAACGTTCCAAGTCAATTAAAACTGTCAATGTGAGAGGAAAAAAAGCCAATTCCGTTTCCTTTCCCTTTCTCTTTTGCTGCTTAAAATCTTTTTTAGGAATAGTATTAGTCTTTAGAATTCAGGTTCCAGGTACCCTAAATAGATGTTCTCCATTCAACCCGGTCAGTCAAACTTTCTCCTTTAAACTTCCTCCTGCACAATCTTGTCCGGTCGGGTTCTTCTTTGAGGTGGCCATTTCTGGCCACCGCTGCAACTGCCTTTGGGAAAGGGAGTAATGGCCAGTCGAGGAGGAGAGCTGCGGCTCTCCTCAACCCCGCTGATGGCTCCCCCTTCTTCACCACCTGTACGAGGTGGCTTTAGCCCCAAATCCAGGCGGCTCGGGGCGCTTCAGCGGCGAGCACGGATCAAAACTGCGGACAATCGCGATTATGGTTCATCACCGAAGAAGCCCAAACCGGAAGTCCCCCAGGCCAATGTTTCTTAAATTGTAGCTCAAGGACCCCTGAGCGTCCCACAAGACATCTTAGAGATCTATGAAATCAAATTATTTGCCAGATATTAAAGATGTTAGCAAAAATTGAAAAAGACACACTTCTCATCATTATTTTTTTATTTGTTAAATAGTATTAAGAAATATAACCCATGCAAAGACAACTTCTTTTGGGGTCCTCCATCATTTTTAAAGTGGAAAGAAATCCTGTGAGGAAAAAGGTTAAGAAACGTTGATATAGGCTATAGTAACAGAGATTTTCTCTTTGTTGCCTTCTCCCCAGAGAATTAATGCAGAGACTCTGGGTTTCTAATGTTTTCTTCATTTCCTAGGCTTAAAAACATGTTTTGCTAACTGATAACTGCACAGTTTTTCCATGGTTGTTTCTGTGGCTCTCAGTATGTGCCACTTTGCTGAATTGATCCAAGCAGATAAGTGCATTTTGAATAGTCCAAATAGTTTTTAGAAGTAGATCCAAATAAAGTAAAATTTTCTAGTGTGGTCTCCAAGTGTAGAAAAGCCCTGTTTGTTTCCTATTCAAATACTAATTAGGTCTGACCCTGCTTAGTTTTTCGAGAATCACTGCAATTAACAATAGGAATAGAAGAAATAATTATTATTGTCATTGCTTCTGACACTTATATATACATACAGGCATGTATTTCACATAAGCATTTATTTGGGCCAGTTTGGCTTTGGTTGGAATTTTAACTTTAGGTTAACAGCTTTAGAAATGTGGGGGTTTTTTTTATGTCTCTATCTTTTTCTCCACCCTTTTCCTATTGCTGAGGGGGGTTATCATAAATTCTGGATCACCTTGGCATTTATAGTCATGTTAACTCTATGTTTGGTTTAAGCAATTAATTTTTGCTTTCTTTACTCCAATGAGACCTTTTATTAAAGTTCAGTGGAAACACACACATTAATTTAAATACAATGCTTTGTTTTCTGTAGGAACATCATCACAATTGCTGTTTTCTATGCTTTACCTGTGGTCCAGTTGGTGATCACATACCAAACGGTGAGTTCCTGTGCCTTCTGAGCACAGACTAAGTTTCCAGGTTAATATCTTTTCCTACTTTTTACCCCCAGCTCTATTGCTTTGCAAACTGTTTTTAAGTTCAGTTCCAATTATTTACGTTTTGGCTTTTATAGCGATGCCATGTACTGCTGAGAGCAGGAATCTCACTCTTAGACAAACTACACTGAAAGGATATAACAAACCGCATTTTCAACATTTCATCCAGGCCTGCATGAGAATGCCTATTACCTCAAGAGCATTATATTTTAGTCTGTTTACTTTAGTGATTAGTAAAACCTGTGTTTTATTTGACTTCTTACAGAAATGAAGTATCGAAATAAAATGAGTTGAAAGCTACAATATTATTGATAGTCAAATCTGCAATGCTCCTTTCTCCTTTATTAATCTGGGTTTAATGTAAAAGATACTCAACAAAGTTAAACAACTATCATCAAATTTCTTGGTAACCAATTTTTGCTTGGTCCCTAACACTCAAAAAAATCCTAGCAGAAGGCCCTATTATGGAGAGTTTCTGCTTCTTATTTATTGTTACGGTGGTCACATCCAGCCATATGATTCTAGAAGAGGCTGATTATACCCTATCTGTGGTGGAATTTGATTTTGAGTTGAGGGGAGGAGGCTGAGTAGCCAGAGTCCCTTGTGAGGAGGAAGAGATTGAAGGGTGACCCTCTCTAAAACTTCACAGTATTTATTTAGTGGTTGTACAGTAGATGCTTTAGTCTGGCAAGATCCCTATCTATAGGCAAACAACAATAAACATACTGTGAACATCTCATCATGTCATTTCTGGTTGTTTGCACCTAACCCAAGCCTTCCATATGATCTCCTTGCTTTGGCCACTGGAATTGGAAAATAACCACAAAAAGTGGCTATGCTTGGCTTCCTCCAACTCTGACTTCCAATTTCTCCCAGCAAATTATTTCTGTCTTTGTTTGCCTTTTCAAGCTTTCTAATTGAAGTCCGAAGGAGACATAAAAGGAGGGAGGAGAGGGGAAATAAACTATGCATCTCCTTGTCTTGATGGTAAGGACATGGAGTAGTGGAGAGCATTGTAGCTTCAAATGAATATTCCCTATATTTAGACAATAGGAAGAGAAATGAATGGAACTACCGTATTTATCGGCGTATAACACGCACTTTTTTCCCCCTGAAAATAGGGGCAAATGATGTATGCGTGTTATACGCCGATATAAGCCAGCGGAGGCCGGGCGGTGCGAGCAGAGGGCAAGCGGAGCGGAGGCCGGGCGGTGCGAGCAGAGGGCAAGCGGAGGCCGGGCGGTGCGAGCGGAGGGCAAGCGGAGGCCGGGCGGTGCGAGCGGAGGCAAGCGGGGCGGTGCGAGCAGAGGGCAAGCGGAGGCCGGGCGGTGCGAGCGGAGGGCAGCGGAGCGGAGCCGGGCGGTGCGAAGCGGAGGCCGGGCGGTGCGGCGGAGGGCAAGCGGAGGCCGGGCGGTGCGAGCGGAGGCCGGGCGGTGCGAGCGGAGGGCAAGCGGAGGCCGGGCGGTGCGAGCGGAGGGCAGCGGAGGCCGGGCGGTGCGAAGCGGAGGCCGGGCGGTGCGAGCAGAGGGCAGCGGAGGCCGGGCGGTGCGAAGCGGAGGGCAAGCGGAGGCCGGCGGTGCGAGCAGGAGGCCGGGCGGGCGGTGCGAGGCGAGGGCAGCGGAGGCCGGGCGGTGCGAGCGGAGGGCAAGCGGAGGCCGGGCGGTGCGGGCGGAGGCGGGCGGTGCGGCGGAGGCCGGGCGGTGCGGCGGAGGGCAAGTGGAGGCCGGGCGGTGCGAGCGGAGGCCGGGCGGTGCGGCGGAGGGCAAGCGGAGGCCGGGCGGTGCGAGCGGAGGGCAAGCGGAGGCCGGGCGGTGCGGAGCGGAGGCCGGGCGGTGCGAGCAGAGGGCAGCGGAGGCCGGGCGGTGCGAGCGGAGGGCAAGCGGAGGCCGGGCGGTGCGAGCGGAGGCCGGGCGGTGCGAGCGGAGGGCAGCGGAGGCCAGGCGGTGCGAGCAGAGGCCAGGCGGTGCGGCGGAGGCCGCTGAGTGCCTCGTTTCCTTGGGAGCTGGGAGAAGGAGGCCCGCCTACATCGGCCTGAAGGCTGGCTGCTCCTTTTGGCTTCACGGGATTCGCTTTCCACGGTGCACAAAAGTGCCTCAAAAAAAAAAAAGTGCAAAAGTGGAAGGTGTGCGGAAGAGGGGGTAGTCTTATACGGCGAGTATATAACAAACTCTATATTTTGAGTGGAAATGTTGGGGGTCGTCTTATACGCCCAGTCGTCTTATACGCCCGCAAATACGGTATTACTGTATGTGCTGAAAATATTCTAAAATTATTTCTATAATATATATATATATTTAACAAAGTGCTAGTGTATTACATAGATGTTGTGCAGCAGTGTGCACAGATTTAAAGGAGACCAGAATGGCAAAATAAATCTGCTGGGGGGGCAAAGAAATACTGACGTTTGGGAAATGCCTCACTACTTATGATTGGCGTTGTACAGAATGTAAATTTACACCCCCTGATACTACGGTACCTTACTCTTTTTTAAATTTAAACTTAGGTAAAAAGTATACCACTGCAGTGTGACTACTGGTATCCCTAATGGATTTAAAACAAAAGCGTGGAGCATATACAGCTGCTTTCAAGTTGAAGGTTGTGGAATATGCCAAACAACACGGAAATAGGGCTGCAGCAAGGCATTTTGGAGAGCCACCAACAGAATGCACAATACGAGAGTGGCGAAAAATGGAAGAAAAACTCAAGACATTATCAAAAACAAAATGCAATTTTCGCAGCGGTATTGTTAAATGGCCAAAATTAGAAGAACAGGGGAAGGAATTTGTAGTAAATCATAGAAAAGCTGGTATTGCTTTATCAACAAAAATGATCATTATTCAAGCAGTGAAAATCAGCAAAGAGTTGCAAATACATGATTTCAAAGGAACAGCATCATGGTGCCAAAGATTCATGAAGAGGCATGAGCTTCGGATGCGAACAAGAACCAGGATTGCCCAGCGATGCCGGATGATTATGAAGAGAAGATAATAAATTTTCATAAGTTTATTATCAAACAAAGGAAAAGAAAAATTTTTGAAATTGGTCAAATAGGCAACATGGATGAAGTACCACTCACCTTCGATGTTCCTTCAAACAAAACTGTGGAAGCAAGAGGTGCCAAGACAGTAACAATTAAAACTTCAGGGCATGAAAAAAATCATTATACCGTGGTCCTTGCTGTCACTGCAGATGGAAACAAGCTGCCACCATTGGTCATTTTTAAAAGGAAAACTTTGCCTAAAGAGAAAATTCCAAGTGGCATACAGGTGCATGTTCATCCCAAAGGTTGGATGGATGAAGAAGGCATGAAGCTTTGGATTAGAAATGTGGGGTGAAGCGCCCAGGTGCTTTGTTAAAGAAGCCATCCTTGTTAGTACTGGACTCATTCAGATCTCATCTTACAGAACCAACAAAGAGAGAATTTAAAAATGCAAAACAGAAATAGCTGTCATTCCAGGAGGACTTACATCACAATTGCAGCCATTGGATGTTAGCATTAACAAGCCCTTCAAAGCCGTAATGCGTGAAGAATGGAATAAATACATGTGTGATGAAAACCAACATGAAATGACGAATTCTGGGCGAATGAAAAGACCTGGCATTTCAAAAGTTTGTCAGTGGATAAAGACTTGTGGACTCAGTTAAAGAAGATATTGTTATCAAATCTTTTAAGAAATGTGGCATAAGTAATGCTTTGGATGGTGAAGAAGATGAGCTGATTTATGAAGATAGTAGCAGTGAAAGCAGCAGTGTTCATTGCGATTTTGAAGATAG
Source organism: Notechis scutatus (assembly GCF_049901735.1). Lineage (NCBI taxonomy): Eukaryota > Metazoa > Chordata > Lepidosauria > Squamata > Elapidae > Notechis > Notechis scutatus. Next base: position 163,950,708 of record NC_142010.1, on the reverse strand, counting down.
CAGTGAAGATGAAGAGTTTCTTGGTTTCCCAGATAGTGATTTCTGAGTAAACTTTTGTAAAAACAAAATATCCAAGTTTCTTTTGTTAAAACAGTTGCTTTACTGTCCTTTTGCATTATTTACCTTATAAGTGGTAATAATATTAATAAAAAAAAGTTCTGAGCTACCCTTATTTTGCTTCAAAGTTTTTATTTAGAAATTTAAATTTTTTCCTGAAATTTCCTCTTAAAATGAAGATGCGTGTTATACGCCTGTGCGTGTTATACGCCGATAAATACGGTAATTCCCCAATTAAGACCTATAATGCCTGCTACATATTTATGTTTCTTCATGAAAAAATAGAATGCATGTGCATAGGAAATGGAAATGCATTGCTGTGGTGGAAAAACTAAGATGGCACAGAAATAACACTTGTCAACAAAGATTTTGCTTCCTGAAGTCTTTGGAGTGTATCTTACAGATTTTTGCCTACTAATTGTGAAAATAATCTGTAATTTAATCTATCACATACTGTTCTACAGAAATCTTGTTTTTACACAACGGCAATTTACACCCTTCAGTACCTGTTGGCTATGCTGCACACATGAAAGAAACATACCAAACCATGGAACTGTTGTTAAAGTACATCCAGTACACCAAATATAACTGGAATATCTGTGGGGATCTAAAAGTAGTGGCTCTGCTGCTTGGTATGAAGCTCAGATATACCAAATATTGCTTGGCTGTTGATTGTCTTAGCTGAGATGTGCAATAAATATAAGTAAAACTTTATGCCGAGTTGTTATTTCCCCCCCCCTTCCACTTTTTAGGTGGTGAATATAACTGGAAATCAGGACATCTGCTATTATAACTTCCTTTGTGCTCATCCACTGGGAGTCCTGAGGTGTGCATGAAGATCATTCCTAATTTGGGGCTTGGGTTTTAATTTGAGTTTCTTGTTGTGTAATTGGGAAATGGGGATGGACATTTTCTGTGGGGTAAGTGGTTTGCAATGAGTATAATTTTTTGCATGAAGTTTAATGTTTATAGACGTGTAGAATATAAGGATTGGAATGCATCTCTAGTCCAACTTTCTGTTCACTCCTGAATCCATTACTATAGCAGTATTGATTGAAGACTAATAACATCATTTAATAAAAACAGAATAAAATCCTGTAAAAGAAATACTGACAAAACCAAAAGCCAAACAAAAGGAAGCTCCGACTTTACTATTTTTAACTTGAATTGAAGGAATTTGACACACACATATAGAGGCAAGTTACATGCACATTTAGTGGGTGGGGGCAAAATTTCCAGGTCTGATAGTAGTGGCTTGGGTTTTAATTTGAGTTTTTTGTTGTGTAATTGGGAAATGGGGTTGTGGCAAGTGTAGTCCTGGATTCCATTCCCCCAAGGCACCCCCAATAGTAATTTTTTGGGGAAATACTGTAAATTGGAATGACTATATACAACTATATTTCTTCCCCAGTTCTTGATTATGAAAAACATTTCAGATGGCTGCACCTGGGTTTGCAGTTCTGGGGCCTGGGGTGTCAGATTATTTCATTTTCCTCACTTTTTCTCACAGTGTTAGCCAAGCAAAGCCAGTGTTATCACTGCTGGCTCCATAGCCTTGCAAAAGACAGCTTTGCACATGGGATTAGGATGACCCTTGAAATAAACAGAAAAAAATACTATTTTACATAGTTGCATTCCCTTACAATTACTTTATATGCTCAATTCCAGACATTATATGGCTTTTTTACTTTTCCGCAGTGCTTTCAACAACATCCTCAGTAACATTGGCCACATGCTGCTAGGTATCCTTTTCCTGTTGATTGTATTATATAGAGACCTTCTTCATCGTCGCTCCTTGGAAATGAAAGATATCTGTGCAATGGTATACTCCCTACTTTCTTGCTGGGTAAAGGTGGCCTCGTGGACACTGGCATAAAGTGCCTCTGTTTTTCTGGTTCTCACAATGCCAGTGAAGCCAAGGATTTTGCTACAGGAAAGGATCCTTTCTGTTATTTTTCCTTCATAGAGCTATGCCTTTGGGCAGATTGCAATCTCATGGTTATTTTACAAAGACTTTGTTTTAATAACCAGGCAGTTGAATTAAAAAGACCTGGCATTTGTGTTGGGGAAGGTGTTTAATTTTCCTCTAGGAGCATCTTGCTCAAAATTATTTTCCCTAAGTTCTTTTCTCTCAGTGAGAGGAGATCTCTGAGTTTCACTTGCCTTCAAACTAGAAAGTTTCTGTGGGGAAAAGGCTGAGCATTGAGAGCAACTAGTGAGAAGTTTGAGGCGGCCAAGACTGAGTTGCAAAGAAACCCCAGACAGGAAAGAGAGGCTGAATATGGGTGAGGAGGGGGTGACTTTAGAGAGGTGGGAGGGAGGGGGAGCATGGGCAAAATCAAGAAAATTTTTTACAAAAACACATCAAACAGTAAATTTATTTTAAGAAGGCAATTCACCTTTCATATTTTTCACATGGAAGTAAAAGACCACATCAAGTGGTACTGTTTGTATGGTAAAGTGTGGTCTACTTTCTTCAGTTAGTTATTTGATAATAATTTTAGTTGCTGTTAATTGGGTGTTAATTGTTTTATCTGTTCATTTAATTACTTGTTCTGAATGAAAAAAATAAGTTATAAAATAGTGCTTGGTTCTTCCTGTCTTTTCTTACCTTTAAGGAATATGGGATCCCTAAGCATTTTGGCCTCTTCTATGCCATGGGTGTTGCTCTAATGATGGAAGGTGTCCTCAGTGCTTGCTACCACGTTTGTCCAAATTACACTAATTTCCAGTTTGGTAAGTGGAGGGGGCTTTTTCCAGTCAAGACCTGTCAAAGCCTTCTGGCCTTTTGAGCAGGTTGGGTTTAGTGGCATCTCAAGATTTTAGAAAAAGAAAAGCAAAACAGTTAAGCAAGCAGGACTCAGTTTCTAACATTTCATCACTGTATTAGGTTTGCATGCTATTAGCCTAAAAAAAACAGCTTTTTTGTTTTCTTTCTGAAAACTAGAATTACAAGAGATGTTCAGTTGACATAACAATGTTGAATAAGTGGCTTCATTCACAGAACGGACTGTAACACAATCAAACCTTCTCCATTTTAGATGTATATATTGTGCAAACGCAGCTTATGTATGTCATTTTCTTTTGGAGGAGGGGAGGAGTGGGGTCTTGCCTTATACCGGTAATCCTCTACTTACAACCATAATGGAGTCCGGAATTCCATCATAAATCATGATGGTCATAAGTAAAGGCACCCGTGTGACCAGACCTGATTTTACATTTTTTAATGGAGATCTTTAAGCAAGTATCTCAGTCATTAAGTAAATGTGTTCATAAGAGAACACTGTGGTTATTAAGTGAACCAGTGGATTCCTATGGATGCTTTTTGCCAGAAACCAAACAAAGAGGCCAAAAAACAGCAAACAACTGTTGTAAGTCATGAATGCTGCAACTGGCAATAAAGGTGAGCTGGTTGCTCAGCACCCAAATGCTTAGCATATGATATGTGTATATGTTGTGTGTGTACATGCATGTACATGCGTGCAGCCATCAGAACTCCAGCAACAGGTCAGGTTTTGATGGGTCTGGTTGTTAAGCAAGGACTATCTGTATTTTAAAATTGCTGTCTGTCCTCTTGATTTTAACAAACTAATTGAGTAAGATGCATAAAATTGTGCTGTTACCAATTCTAAAAAACAATTATAAATATACAAAAACAAAATGTGTTTTTATACAGTAACCAGTTTTTTACTACAACTAAGAGGTTCCTCTGCTGGCTATTGGTTTGAAAAATTAGTTCCTCATACCTTTAGTCACTAGTTCCTACGGTCTTTATGCTACAATCAAAAGGGCTTAGACGTCTTGCTCTGAAATTAACATTGCAATCTGGAGAGTGGGTTTTATTTTAGTATCTGGCCTCATTCTGGCAGTCTCAGCCCTCTACAACAACAGATCTTTTAATGATTAATATTATTAGTTAATAGTTGGTCTAGAGTGATAGTTATCTCTTTAATGTTAACAGAAGTAACCACGATAAGAATTGTTCTGTTTTCTCTTCTTTTGGCAGACACCTCTTTCATGTATATGATTGCAGGATTGTGTATGCTAAAACTATATCAGACTCGCCATCCTGACATCAACGCCAGTGCTTACTCAGCCTATGCATCCTTTGCAGTCGTTATTTGCCTTGCTGTACTTGGAGTGGTAGGATGTCTTATGCAATGATGCTATTGTACATAGAGCCCAAGTAAGGCAGAATTTCTGGGTGGTGGGGGAGACACTTCTGTGGACACTCATGAACTTAAACTTAACTTTCATTGATGCCAAACAGCAAAACAAAAACAAAAAAACAAGCAGCTATAGATGCTCAAGTAGAGGCACAATGGCTTAGCAGTTAAAGGCACTGAGCTTGTCAGCTGGAAAGCTGACAGCCTGGGTTTGAGACCTGAACATTGCACAGTATGAGCGCCTGTTACCTGCTCCAGCTCCTGCCACTTGGCAGTTCAAAAGCATGCAAATGCAAGTTGATAAATAGGTACCACATTGGTGGGAAGGTAACATCATTCTTTGTGCCTCTGTGTATATAGTCATGTTGGCCATGTGACCATGGACCAAGTGTTTTTGGACAACCCTGGCTCCTTTGGCTAAGAAACGGAGATGAGCACTGCCACCTAGAATCACATACAACTAGATAGAGAAAACCTTTACCTTTATAAGTGCTCAACCCCATCCATTTGAAAATTTGGGGTATCCATTTGAAAATTTGGGGTATCCAAAGCTGGTGGAGAAATAGTATAGAAATAGGAGAAATAGCATGAATAGGTCTAGATACCCCAAGGATTGTGCATGCTGGATGAATTTCATTGGGGGCCAATTTACTTCTGGATCCAATTTAAGGTGTTCATTATCACCCTTAAAGTCCTTCATGGCATGGGACCAGGTTACCTGAAAATCATCTTGTCCCAATGATGTAATGTAGACCTTCCCACCTGGTCAGGCATAGAGATATGTTATGGATGCATCAGCTAAAAAATTCTGACTGAATGTGAGATAGAACTGTGTATTAATAAATAACAATGTCATACATTCTTGTAGAAAGTATTTTAAGTATCATAGCCTAGAGAGTGCTTTTCTCAGAATCCAGGATCAGTCCCTGATTTAATGAAATTATCCAATCAGTAAGTAAAAACAGTTCAAAAAAGTAAAAATAATAAACTGTAATAATAAACTCACTATTTACAGCTCAAATACAACTCATTGCCTTAATAAAATAATCCAAAGTTGCATCTACATTTAGTTTGCATTTAGATTTATGGAAATGCAATTTGAGTATGATTACATTAAAATATAAATCAGACAATTATCTATTCCCATCCCTATTCTACAGCTGCATTACTAAGTTACTGTTAGATTTTTCTGATTATGTTAATTATTGATTTATTGGTATGTCTCACCAATCCTTTCTAATCATCAGACTTAGTTTAAGTTGGAAAAAAGTTCACTATAAAGTTTTTAATATTTTTTTATTTGAAAGCCAGGATATATTACTTGTGTCCGATATTGGGATAACTATTTATTTATTCCTTCCAAGGTTTTTGGGAAAAATGTGTGGTTTTGGGTCCTTTTCTCCATCATCCATGTTGTGGCCTCTCTTGGTCTTAGCACCCAGATTTACTACATGGGTCGTTTTAAGATAGGTAAGTTTTTTACTTGGAAGTAAATCTAATTAAGATCCAATTATTTTAGGATTTTAGCCCAAACATTGTTGAATAGCAGACAGAATAGTTTTATATTTTGGAGAATCTGCTGCATAAGCAATATACTTAGCAATGTATAAATTTTGTAAGAAATTAGAGATTTGCGAAACTGATTAATATAATCATCCATGGATATATGTTGGTGTGTGTGTGTGTGTGTGTGTGTGTGTGTGTGTGTGTGTGTGTGTGTATCCTCTATGTAAAGTCAAAGATAAGGTAATCAGTGAAGAAGCAAACCCTTGAAGTTTGAACTAAAATAAAATGAAAATGTGCCACTGTCAGGTAAACTTGGAAAATTAAAACATGAAAATTGAGGGTCAACCTACCTCTGGATGGGCTTATCCATGACTATATACAATATTTTTTGTTTTCTTTATTTAGTTAATTAAAAAATATTCTTTAAAAAGAAATTATCCTGAAGACTGCTGCTTGCATGAAAGAAAAATAGATTAGCTTTATTTAGTGTTACGAGACCCCAAGTTACTTAAGTCTATCTACAAGTATAATGTGCTGTCTTTCAATTGGCTGAGGTAGTAAATTGCTCAGTTCAGAATTAGAAGAAAAATATAGATGAACTGAGAGGAAGAAAGTGATAAAAACTTTGAGAATATCAGCCTAGTCAATAAGACTATGTTACATGTTACATAAGGACCTGCTAAGTAAAAAAAAAAGGCTTCTTGGATTAAAAAAGGAGATAAAAGTGCAGAGTCTAGCTCTACATCTATCGTTCTGGGGGGTTAGTACATTTATAGGCACAGAAAGCTGGTGCATGCATTTCCTTCACAATGGCTATCGCACCAGTTAACGATTCTGATTCTTCACAAAAGCCTTTAAACTGATCTCTTGACTATGACTTGGTGAGTATCTCAACTGCTATCTCTCCTGAGGGTTAATACTTGTGTTCAACAAACCCATCCTGCAATGCATCTTGCACATGATGGTACTTGGTATCATTGTGCTTTGTATATGAAATCAAAATGCAATTTTTGTTGTTCTCAACTATAATTCAGCTTATCTATCTCAAAGTCCAATATTCATTTGGGTAACCAGCTTATTTTTTTTTTTACAAAGTAATGCTGCGGATACACATACATATTGAGATAAAATGTTACAGAGGCAGATACATATTTTGTGATTGAGAGAACTATGAACTGCTTTTTGCTAATTCATCTTTCCACATAGTAAAACAAATTTTTGAGTAGATTTTTCTGTCCTTTATATCTCCATCTGAGCTGCTAGTCTGGAATTATTGTCCATAGGTAACATTAATTTTCAATCTGCAATTCTCCTTAAGTGTCTTTCTACTATCTTGATTCCATCTGGTCTTTCTTTGTTGATGCATTTACCTTCCTGCATAGTATCCCTATTGCTGATGTTGGTCCATTATGAAGAGAAAGTGAGCCAAGTAAATAGTTGAAGTGCAGAGATCAGAGTCAGAAGTGAAGAAGGAAACAGATGAAAGCCTTGAGAATATCTGTCTACCCAGGACTGTCAAACTCCTGGCCCTTGGGCCAATGTGTCATGCGCTGGCCATGCCCATGTCCAGTTTAACAAAGGGTGGGGGAAGTTCCGATACATCATGTGATGTTGCCGTGACGATGTGAGTTTGACACCCCTGGCCTAACCAATAGAAAGCATTTACATAGAGACATGGAAAGCAAGTCTTTTTGATAGGAAAAGAAAAACAGAATTCCTAACTACCTCTACATCTACTACCTCTAATTATTAATAGGTTATAAGTTCAGAAAGCAAATGCATTCAAACAGACAGAATATGAGAATGAGATTTACTCTTTCTTACTGTTTTTTCCTCCGATGGATTACATTTGTTTCTCAATCTTGGCAACTTTAAGATGTATGTATTTCAACTCCCAGGACTCCCCTGCCAGCCAGGTTGAGAAATAGAACTGCAGTAAGAATCCATGTGTTAGGCATCCAGAAAGTATCCATGATATCAATCATTCTGAGACATTTCTCTCCAATTGATTTATTTAGAAACAGATCTGGCATCTCAAAGGCAATTTCCCAAGTGAAATTATTTTCACGCATTACACCAAATCCACCTTATCTCCTCCCTTCTCTCCTCCCACTTCTACACTTCATAAATCACGAGAACCAATTAACTGCCACTGGAATTTCTTAATACAACCTACAGAATAACCTTGAACTTTTCAACTCTTCCAACTCTCTAAAAAAAATGTGGCAGCTGAATTTTAAAGCTGACAGGCGTCCCCCCTTGAAAACTCCTCCTCCTAAAAGAAAGGAAAGAAAAACCAGATACAGGGGTTAACACATTTTCCTTAACCCCCTTCCCCCCCCCATGAGGACCCTTCAGTTTGTGGGGAAAATCCTCATGGAATTGGTTAACCAATTGATCAGCATGAACATCCCAACTCTTTACCCAACTAGCATCCGAGAAAGGGTATCCTTTCCATAAGACCAAATATTGCAATCGGCTACGGTATAATCTAGAATCGAGAATTTTTTGAATTTCATAATGTGTTTCCCCCTGTACGATTAACAGTTTAGGGGGAGCGATTGGCAGTGATCTTATCATTGATGTAGTAGCTGGTTTTAGTAAACTACAATGGAATACTGGATGAATTTTCCCCAATATTCGAGAAAGACTTAATTGGACAGTGACCAGATTGATTATGTTTGAAATTGGGAATGGACCCAGCTTCTTACTGGGCAGTTTCAACCAAAGATACTTACTTGATCAACAAATATACTTTGTCCCCTACTTTAAAAAACGGTTGAAGGGATCTATGTTTATCCACCTGTTTTTTATAACTTTTTGCAGCTTCGGTCAAAGCTTTTTTTGTATCTTCCCATACTTACTTTAATGAGTTCATCCATTCTGTTAGGGACATGGATGAGGGAGGTTGTCTAGGTAACTCTGGCATTGGGACAAAATCCATTCCAGTGTTGGTTTGGAATGGAGTCTATCCCGTGCTGCTATGTACTGCATTATTGTAAGCAACCTCTGCAAAAGGTAACAACTCAGCCCAATTTTCTTGTTGATAATTTACATAGCATCTAATGTATTGTTCAATCAATCACCCTTGAGATGAACCAATTGATTTCAGAAATTCCCTCCAAAATTTTGCGGTAAATTGTACTCCTCTGTCTGATATTATTCTATGAGGTACTCCATGTAGTCTATAGATATGTTTCATGAACAGCTTTGCAAGTTTTTTCGCAGATGGAAGTCCTTTGCAGGCTATAAAATGGGCCTGTTTAGAGAATAAGTCAATTATAGTCCAAATGATTGTATTCCCTTCACTCTTAGATAATTCAACAATAAAGTCCATTGCGATTTCTTCCCAAGGTTGGGTTGGTTCAGCAACTTGTTGCAGGAGGCCAGGGGATTTTCCAGTTCTGTTTCATTGTGGCACAAATTGAGCAACTTTTTACATAGTCCTCAACATCAGCTTTCATTTTTGGCCACCAGAACTGTCTTCTCAGTAAATGTAGGGTTTTTAGGAATCCGAAGTGGCCTCCCAGCCAGGAGTCGTGGCTACGCTTTAGTACCAGTAGTCTTAGGGTTGTGGGTACATAAAGCTTAGTCCCTTTCCAAGCTAGTCCATCATTCATTGTCAACTCGGTTTGATGGTCCAGGAACCAAGGGTCTGTCAATAGTTTTCAATTCTGTAGTCAGCTTATCTTCCAGGTGTTTGGGGTTACGGTTGGCTTGGGCTCGAGTGGTCACTTGTCCTGCCAATTGAGCTTCTGAAATTAAGGCTTGTACTATTTCCTCTCAGTGGCTTTCAAACTGAGGTTTTCTGGACAGAGCGTCCACCAGTACATTTTTCCCTCCGGGGATATATTTAATGTTAAAGTTGAATCGCTTGAAATATTGGGCCTAGCGGACTTGTTTGGGTGATAATCTCCTAGGGGTCTTTAGAGCCTCGAGGTTCTTATGATCAGTCCGTACCTCAAAGGCCTCTGGCGCCCCTTCTAGAAAGTGCCTCCAAGTCAACAAAGCCCATCGTACGGCGAATGCTTCTTTCTCCCAGACCGCCCACCTTCGCTCTGTGTCTGTCAGCTTTTTGGACACATAAGTGCAAGGCATCAATCGGCCTTGAGAGTCCTTTTGCAGCAAAACAGCTGTAGCAACTTCAGCAAAGGATGGAATGAATGGAATGTCTATAGAAGTTGGCAAACCCCAAGAAACTTTGAAGTTGTTTTCGGGTTCTGGGGGTTGCCAGTCCAGCTCCGCGTTCACCTTTCTGGGGTCCATTTCAATCCCCAGGTTGGATATTCGGTAGCCTAAGTAGTCCAACGACTCTTTGTGGAATTCGCATTTTGAGAGTTTCACATATAATTTGAAGTGACTAGAAGTTTTTCTAGAACTTGTCGGACCAATTGAACATGGTTTCACTGAAGATAAGGATGTCATTCAGGTACACGAGGACCCCCTCCCCTGATAAAGATGCAGGTGTAGCACCTCATTGATGAGCTGCATAAACACTGCAGGAGTCCCCTGAAGTCCGAAAGGCATGACTATGAATTGGAAGCTACCCAGTGGGCAGTTAAAAGCAGTTTTCCACTCATCTCCTTCTTTGATGTGGACCCGATAGTAAGCTTCTCTGAGATCTAGCTTGGTGAATATCTTGCCCTTCAACAGATGGTTCAATAAGTCCTTCTTAAGGGGGAGAGGGTACATGTTTTTGACGCATATGGCGTTCATGCCTCTAAAGTCAACCCACAATCACAATCCATCTTCTCCTTGAACAACACAGGGGCAGCTAGTCTTGATTTGGCAGGCTCAATAAAACCTCGTTCCAAATTGCTGTCAATGTATTTCCTTAATTCAGTCATTTCAGCAGGCGTCATGGAATACATCTTTGGTTTTGGTAATTTCGCCCTGGGTTCTAATTCTATGGCGCAATCAGTGGCTCGATGAGGAGGTAAGACATTACACTCTTCTTCACTGAATACTTCATCCAAGTCTTTATATTGGTCAGAGACCTGGGGGTTATCTGGGAGAAGGTGGGATGCCATGGATGCTGGCTCAGGCTCTGGGTTCAAGCTGACCAGTGGCTTTGTAGTGAGTGGAAGAGGGGGCAATTGGCCTGGTCCAATGAGGATTTTTCTGAATCCATCCTCCCATTTGATCATCGGGGCCCATTTGTCTAGCCAAGCAAGTCCCAGTATGATTGATTCTGACATCTTGGGGGCCACTAAGAAGCCTATGAGTTCGCGATGGAGCCCTAATTCCATCTTGATCAATTCAGTCATCTGAGTGGCTCCCCCCCCCCCATTAAGGTTCCATCCACGTGCTCAAATCTGATTGGGCGTTTTAGTGAGTTAGTTTTTATGCCCAAATGTTCAACGATGGGGAGTCCGATAAGACATCTAGAACACTCAGTACCAATGACAGTTTCTAAATCCCCGACCTCCCCCGTGTTTGGTACCACTACCTTGACCTTGACTGTAAAAGGTATGATGGGATCACTCACCATTGAGTCATCTTCGCAGGTCGGGTTCTTGGGGACGTGGTGGCGGTCTGGTGGTCCATTTCTCCCGTCTGCACAGAGGGGGCTTTCCCAGCTGTGTTTGGCAAACCTGCCCCTGGCCAGAGGTCTTACTTGATTCTTCCGACCTCTAACAGATGGATTAGACTTCGACTGCGGAGCTTGTGGTACAGGAGCAGGGGCCAGACAGTCTGCTGCTCTATGGCCGGCTTGGCCACATCGGTAACATTTCAGCACCCTGGTAGGTTGGGTACGAGCAGATTTGGCTGATCCGCTCGGTGGTCTCCTAGCCACAATTCTCTTAGGCAGGGCTGCTGGAAGGGGTTTCCCGTGTGGGTTGATGCTGCGATTTAAGCTGAGGGATGCGACATACCATGATTGTAAGGTCTCTGGGATTCCCTAATTTCACAGGCTTTCTTTACTTCTGGATCAATGGCGTTTTTAAAATAGTGTAAAGTCATTATTTCAGGCCAATCCATGAGGTGGCTTGCAACCCTTCTAAAGTCCCAAATGAATTCTGGCAAGGGTCGCTTGCCTTGCCTCATTTCCATTAACTTCTCTTCATTCTCTGCTACCTTGTCTGGATTTTCAAATCTGAGTCTTAATAATTGAATAAATGCATTTACATCGCGTAATTCAGGGGCTTGTTCATTGTGTAGTTGGGCCACCCAGTCTAAAGTATCCCCTTCATTCATCCTGTTTGTTATGGCCGTAATCAAATCGCACTCTGTGGCGTATTGATCTCCAAATTGTTCTATATGGGATCAGATTTGAGTGAGGAAGTAATTGAAATGTTCATGGCGGCCATCGAATATGGTCTTAAAAGGTATTTGGTCCAGCCTAGGTCGTGGTTGCGGAGGTGGCACAGGCCAGGTCCTTGCAAGTTGTACTGGAATGGAAGGAACTGGCCTGGTGGCGTATGTAGGCTGGGTAGGCCCCCTGTATCCTGGCTGGGTGGTGCCTCTCTGGAATAGGGGTCTCTATGGCCTCGCTGCCGGTTGGGGCTGCATTTGTGGTGGCCAGGAGGAAGATGGGTGTGGCCTGTTTCCCTGGTCAGGTGGAGGGGAAGTGGTTGCTGTCTGTTGTCTGGGTAATCCCCCTTCAGACCAAGGCTGGGTTAGTGCTGGCTGCCATTGGCATTGAATCCACCCCTGGCCTGGATAAAATCCCCACCCTGGATACTCTCTGCAGGGGGCAAAATTCCCTCTGGAAAATGAGGGGATTGCCTCGGAGGCTGCCACATACCCTCTGTCAGATGATGCGTCTTTCTGGCTTCCTCCCACTAGCATCTGTATCGTCTCCTCCCTCCAATCAGACAGAATAGCAATCTGGCTGGGGCTCGAGAAAGATTTCTCTTCAACCGGCTGGGTTACCTCTGGGTTATAACAACTTCATGAGTTGAAACACTTCGGTATAGCTCCCAAACCTCTTTCTTCTAATGTCATTCTGAAAGCATCCATCATCTCCTCCAAACAAAGGCTTGCAGATTCAATTAATGTTCCAGAGGGAGGGCCCCCATACTCTCCCCCCTGCATCTCTCCAACTTCAGCTGATTGTTGATAATTTTCCATCTCAGGAAAAAGAACTCGGAGGTATCAGCCAAGCCCCTTCAAAAATTAAAAGAATGACTTGGGAAATAAATGTTAGGCATCCAGAAAGTATCCATGATGTCAATCACTCTGAGACATTTCTCTCCAATTGATTTATTTAGAAACAGATCTGGCATCTCAAAGGCAATTTCCCAAGTGAAATAATTTTCGCACGTTACACCAAATCCACCTTCTCTCCTTCCACTTCTACACTACATAAATCACGAGAACCAATTAACTGCCACTGGAATTTCTTAATACGACATATAGAATCACCTTGAACTTTTCAACTCCTCCAACGCTCTAAAAAAATGTGGCAGCTGAATTTTAAAGCTGACACCATGTTGACTTTTTATGCATTACCTAATACTGACCCATTGGACATGTATTTATTTGTGTTGTGTTCCTGAAAGCAACAGTTACTTTTCAGCAGGTAGTGCTTTTCACAGGAAGAATAGAGCTGCTAATTGTGTATGTAGGTACATTTTGGTTGGCAAGCGTTTGAGGACACCTCCTAGCTGCCTTATACTCCCCTTGCTGTGTCAATATATTCTTCTCACAAGCATTTCCCCCTTCTTTTCTTTTCTGCTTCACTTGGAGCCAGATGTCTCTGATCCAGGTAACTAGCATTTGGTGTTAAACCTTCCCCTTTTGGACTAAGCAAAAAAGGATTTTGGCAGCAAGACTAAGAAGCATGCTAATTTTTCTGGATTTTTATAGAAAAGTCAATAGCTTGAATCCCCTTAGTCTTCTGAATAGAAATTGTTAAACAAACCAGATGGCATAATTACTCTATTATTTCTCAAGAATGCTGGTTGCTGGAGATGGTATAAATGAGCACCTTTCAGCAAACTTACTGGCAGATATGTTTTTTATAAAATGCTTTCATAGGGCCTGATTTTAAAAAGCAACCTACAAAAAAAATGGTAGGGAAGCTGAGTCATATAGAATGATGGTATCTCTAGTTAAACATTGAAAAGACCTAAGAAAATAGAAGGTCAAAGTTACTTCCTGTTAGGGACTTGGAGCAAGGCATAGTGAAGACAGCATAGCTGACACAACCATCTATTCTGAGACTTGGATAATGGTACCAACGATTCTTAGAAGAAAAGATAGCCCTTCAGATGCACATGCTCTTAGTTGCATGAAACTTTTAAGTACAGTATTAAAGCAAGTATCTATTTACATTCAAAAATGTATTGGGAATTATTGAAACATTTCCATTCACCCTGTCTTGGTCAAGATTTGACCAACCTCTTGATAAAACTAGTTTTCCACTGTGTGGATTGTGACGCAGTGGCTCAGTGGCTAAGATGCTGAGCTTTTTGATCATAAAGTTTGGCAGTTCAGCGGTTTGAATCCCTAGCACCATGTAATGGAGTGAGCTCCCATTACTTGTCCCAGCTTCTGCCAACCTAGCAGTTCGAAAGCATATAAAAATGCAAGTAGAAAAATAGGGAGCACCTTTGGTGGGAAGGCAATGGTGTTCCGTGTGCCTTCAGCGTTTAGTCATGCCGGCCACATGACCCCAGAGATGTCTTTGGACAGCGCTGGCTCTTCAGCTTTGTAACGGAGATGAGCACCGCCCTCTAGAGCCGGAAATGATTAGCACGTATGTGCGAGGGGAACCTTTATTTTTATCTTATATTCGGATATTCCATGTTATCTACGTTCCGAAAGAATCAACATTTATGTATCAGCCAGAGCTGGTAGAAAGCAGTTCATGTCTCAGAATGTGTCTTTAAGAGATAAGTCCCATTCAAAGTATTGCTCTACTATAGTAGAAATGAGCAATTTACAGGAATCAGTAGAATTAACTTTCTTTTTCTATTTTTTCAGCCTCAGAGAGGGTAAAAGACCAGATTGACAGTATGCTAATTGTAGATGGGACTGAAATGTTAGTTAGAAGGACCTATTTCTAAATTTAGATGATTTAGGGGTGAAATGAGTAGATAAATTCTTACAAAGGTTTGCCATGTAGCAAACAAATTGGGAAAAGCTATATTCCTTGAAAGTTAGTATTTTTGCTGCTTATTTTTGGCTACATATTCTGGAAGTGCTCTGGAAGATGTAAAAGGAATGTTAGGCCTGTAGCCTGTGATTACCAATCCATAACTGAGATTACAATCATCTCCTACAAAAATCCATTCTTAATTATCTCAAAATTTCCTAGCTTTCAGCTGCCTAGTAATCGTATAAAATTAGTGTGAAAGTAACTAGTCGTCAAGGATCCTTTGTCCTTTTCTGAAAATCAAACATTTTCCAATCTACTTTGTGCCAGCTCTTGCTTCTCAGTCCTGGGTTATATATTTGCTTCAACGTGATCTCAGTCAAATGCTGATTGCCATATTTTAATTCCCTTTGTCGTTTTCTGCCATAGACCTTGGGATTTTTCGACGCATAGCTATAGTATTGTACACCGATTATATACAACAATGCAGCCGACCCATGTACATGGTAAGTACTTTTTTCAGTTCCTTGAAGTTATCTCTGATGGATTATGAAAATGCTTTTCTTTCTCGTTTGAAAACATATAGATTAGTTTAAATAAACACTAAATAAATATTAAATTTGCCACTGTAATAGTAATCTACAGTATTTTCAGAAATTACTTTGACTTCCACTTGGAATTCTTTTTCTTGCTCTCGTATGAGGATGTGCCTGCTCAGAACCACCATCTGGAACTTTCTTAGTGGGAGGCCCACTCTCTCCCCTGTGCAGATAGTCCTCAAAATCTGACCATTCATTCAGTGATCATTTGAAGTTCAGCTGCTGAACAAATGGTACTTATAACCAGTCCCTGAAGTTATGATCATTGCAGTACCACCCCCACAGTCATATGATATATGAGTACATGTTAAAAAGATACATCATCCTGTTCTCCTTGAATAATTATTATGTAATTAAGTTACCAAATGGTAGATTTTGGTTTAACATAAGAATATATGTCTCCTAATAGAGATAATAAGTTCCCCTTAAATGTTTTGAAGCAAAGACTGGGCAAGCATTTCTCAGATATCTTTTAATCTGGATTCAGGATTGGAAACAATGGACTACAGCACTCCTTATGATTTTTTTATAAGTTTTTGTAACTTAATTTCTGAATTCAGATGACAAAACTACTATGGATGATGGAGGGTGATCTGTGTGTGCATGGTATACATGGAATGCGAGTTGAAATTTCTAAATGATCCAACATGCTCTAAAAGCTTATAATGATGCTAAAGCAAATGCAAATGTATATCAGATATGCAACTTCACATCATAAACTTTAAGTATTAACATTAGCATTAGATCCTCCCATGCTGCACAGCATATCGGGCAGCAAGGCCACTCCAGCATTTTTGGTCTTGGGTGAGTGCTTCTGCATCTTTCTGTGTGATGTTTAGAGTCTTTAAGTCTTCAATGAACATTCTTCACCATGTATTTCAAGGGCGTCCTTTTGGTTGTTTGGCATGGGAGGGGGTGTCCATCTCATTGCCATCTTGAAGATTTGATAGTTCTCCATGTGGAGAATATAACCTGCAAACTGCAATCTTCTACATGTGACAATGTTATGTAGTTCGCAGGAGAAACCATATTACTTCATTAAAAGTATGGACTAAATAGTGAATTTTTAGGATTCAGCGAAGGCATCTTTGTTGAAAGACATCAAGTCTCTTGTTAATACTTGCTGATGCCTTCCAATTCCTGCTGGCATAAATGGCTGTCAGGATCACTATAGAGGCAAGCAAATGGAGTTTAAGTTGTAGTGATAAAGATGACGAGAACCAGATTTTATTCATCTTCTGTTGCTTTCCCAATGCAGCACTTGATCTCTACCTCTGCATCACCATTTCAGGCTACCTAAATACACTACCCAAATAGGTAAACCTTCCTACTTCCTCAAGTCACTGTGATCCAAGTGTGATTCCCCATATCTGTGCGGTAGAGCTCACATACATGATCTCGATTTCTTGACACTTATCCTGAAACCAATTTTGTTTGCATCTTATTTATCTAAGGCAGTCATCACTTGTAGTTTCGTCTCATCTTCCTCATGTAGGGCAATATCATCTGTAAAATCCAGGTTGAAGATGGTCTTGGTCAGAATAATGAATGCCTTTCCCAATGCGGGATTTTCAATGCATAACATAGTCGAGGGCCACAAGGAAGATGAGTGGTCACAGAATACAGTCTTGTCTAAGTAGTAATTTCAAATAAGTTCATATGGCCATCTTCGATCTTAATCCAGCAGCTTGATAGTATAAATCCTTAAAGATAGTAATGAAGACTGTCAGTAAACCATAAATGTAGGATCTGCCAGAGAGATTCTCGGCGGAGATTGTCAAATGCTTTCTTAAAACCAATAAAGTTGACGGCCAGTGGTTGCCGATATTCAGTGCACAGTTCTATATTTCATAAGGTGAAGATTTGTTCACAGCAGGACCTTCCACACCGAAATCCAGCTTGTTCTTCTCTCAGACGTTGGTATATGGCACTTTGCAGCTGCCTAAGGGAACTATGTGAAAAACCTTTTCAGGCACTGAGAGGAATGAAATGCCAGTTGGTGCACTCTTATCCTTGATCAGAACATTGGAGCTATTCCTTATTCCAGTCTGTTCATTAGAAATGTAATAAAGAGTTTTGTTGCTTCTTGTGCCTCAGTGCCTTTCCAGCCATTCTTTCTTGTCTTCACAGCAATTTCTCTTCACCATTTGGTTGAGCTCTATACATTCCCAGTTTGATTTTTTTTAAAAAATTTAATCCACATAATTTTAAGTATGCTGTTAATTATTTCCTGTTGTAAGCATTGGGATAAAACAGAAAAATGTTGCTATGATTTGATTTCAATTGTTCATTTTTGGTTATTCTTTCTTTTCTCTAGGACAGAATGATTTTGCTTGTTGTTGGGAACCTGGTTAATTGGTCTTTGTAAGTAGCAAATGTATGTTTGTAGATTTATCTTGGACAATCAAGAGATACAAGTGTCTGTTAGAGAAGCTCTGTCTCTGAAATAGTTCTGTCTACTATTTTTAAAACATTTTTTCAAGTTGACAAATTATCTGATATTTAACAATTTCTTCCCATTCCTTGTTTCCCACCCTGGAAATTCTAGAATTCTTAATGTGATTATTGCAGCATAGGAACCAGACTTCATTAGGGAATTAACTTGGTAACTATTTAGAACACATAGTTCCTCCTAAAGGAATTTCTAGTTCCTTCCTTTCCCCATTCCCCTTATATGGTTCAGCCTTAAGTTTGATTTAGATTTCTGTGTCACTGCACATGCAGGGAATGTATGTGTCTGTTGTTCGGAGACAGTGACATTGTTATTGCATTTATATTAATATATGAATATTAATGTCCTGGCTAAGGGACATTCAAACAACAATCTGTTTTGCCTTTGCCTGCCTCCCAGCAGGAAATTAGTTCAACCAATCAGTATGTAGAGCACACACTTCCCTGCAGCACACATAGTTGAGATTTGCAATCTACAACCTACACTTACCCATCAACCCCTTCATAGCATATGTGTTGACAACTATGCACGATTGTGGGCAAGTCCTAATCAAGCCTAAAGGTGTTGCCAACCCCAGCAGGGACTCAGGAACAGCCTCTGCATGAATAAGTCCAGTGACTCTGACTTAAGCTTGATTTAGACTTGTTTCTGCAGTGCCTGGGAGTCATGGTCAAAATCGTTTGATTTTTGGAGCCATTTTTAATATATATTTATTATGTCTTATCAATGGGAATAACATACAAATCAGAAAAAATACATCCAACAGTAATAGCACCAAAAAAAATGTGTCCAAAAAGGGGGAAATTTTTTTTAAAAAATGACTCAGACAAACAAACAAACAAAAAGCACCTTGGCTGGATGTTGAAAATAAAAATAAAAAATACCTTATAAATTCTCCCCTTACATAATGGGTCTGCATAATGAGGGCAAGGTGAAACATGAAAGTATAAACTTTCTCATCCTTATTTAACAAGAAAAATATATAAACATATATTTCAGATGAGGAGGGGTCTAGGTAATAATTGATATCAATTATATGAAAGAAAAAAGTCAACATGTTCACCCAAATAGTACACTAGTCTTCAGATTCCTTTGTTAACCATCTGTTATTATGTTTAACATGAAGAAAGTCCACAAATGGTTTCCAGTCTCTTATAAAGCTGCCTAGTCCATTATCTCTAAGCAAGGCAGTTAATTTTGCCATCTCTGCTAATTCAGTCAATTTTAAAATTCATTCTTCAACAATCGGCATCTTCTTTCCTTTCCAGTGCTTAGCAAGTACAATCCTTGCAATGGTCACCATGTAAAGAAATACAGTCCCAAATTGTTTTTTGATTGATATATCCATTATACCTAAATAAAAGTTTCAGGTTTTATTAATATTTATATCTTGAGTATTTTCTGCATTATAATGAAATCATTATAGATCAAGATGTTTTACAACTATAATTAAAATGATTCATTAAAGCATCGTTATATTTTTTTTGACCAGAAAATCATAATTGTTCTAAACAAATTAATCTGGATCAGTTTTGCATGCAACCGTCTTGGATTACATTGCCTTTATTTTTCTCTCTTAGCGCAATTTTTGGACTAGTATATCGGCCAAGGGATTTTGCTTCTTACATGCTGGGCATTTTTATCTGCAATCTTTTGTTATATCTTGCCTTTTATGTCATCATGAAGGTCAGTGGTTCTTATTACTTGTTAGTTAATGTCAGTTATATTGCCAAACCTAGACTGCTTTGAAGGGGGGAGTAGATTATTGTATGGTAGAATATGTTTTGTTCAGTGCTCAGCTTTCAGATCTGCCCTTCAAGAGTTGACTACAGGTTTTTAAGCCTTTGGATAAGAGACCTCAGAGAATATTATTAATTTATGATGAAGTTATTCTTCAGAGACAGAGATTGCATATTTTGAATAATCAGTGTACATATGATTTATATAAACTTGGAAAAGCACAAATCAACTATTATATTAAGTTAAATACAGGTATTAACTACATTCCAAAACCTCAAACTTAAAGAGGAAAACACCATTTATCAAAGTTTACAATTATGGTCAGGCTCCTTATATGGAAATACCAGATGAAAAGAAGGAAGAGGAAGGCGCCATACTTGCAGTCAAAGATGAGATTAGCCCTCTTCCAGGAATGAACTGCTGTCATTTTAGGATACCTGCGCATTTTAGATTTCTAAGCAATGCTAAGAACATGGTAATATGGAACAAATTCAGGTAGATTTGTCTTCCTTTCAACCAGGGCTGGAGTTAAACTGGCTTGAAAAGAAAGCTAGACTGGCTTGACGTGAAAATGCTAGCTTTGCTAAAAAAAAATGATTAGTCCTCCCTTTTTTATGCATCTCATAGGAAATGTTCATTCAAATATTATACTTTTTGTCTTTCCAGCTACGCAGTTCAGAGAAGTTATTGCCTTTCCCTCTCTTTTGTATTGTGGCCACAGCTTTAGTTTGGGCTGCAGCTCTTTATTTCTTTTTCCAGAACCCCAGTAGCTGGGAGGTAAGTTCCTTCCTTTCTATTTGCTTCTGTTCCACTTCAGGAGTATTTGAAATTATCATAGATTACCAGAAAGAAAGGAGCCAAAGAAGCATTAGAGAATATATGGACAAAATTTCAGAATCAAAATTTTGTTTTAAAACTCAGCTTTAGTTTCCTTCACTGTGACCTAATTTCTTGTGCCAAGATCTATAGAATATTAATATAAAACTAGTGTGATCCTTTAACTTATTGTTGAATCTAAGTCATATAGAAACATATTCCATTTTTCTCCTTCCCTTTTTTATAAATACATTTCAAAAATTTATAAAGAACACATCTCTTGAAACCATTCTTTAACATAAAGAATATAAATTTCTACCTATATAGGGACCATTCTATTTTCCTGAAAGGTTTGGTAAAGCCAGAGCACGGCATTAAAAAAGCAAAACCATATTTTTGGTGTGCAATTCAGTTTCACCAATTACTTATAAAAAACTTTTTATTAATGCTGCTGAAGGAAATTATCTGACATGTTGCTTTTGAAAATCATGGACATTATATAGTTGGTACTATCATTTTAATTATATTTGATATTTATTTTATTACATAGCTACTTACATTAAATGCCCTCTGAAATTCTCAGAGCAGCTTACATAGGAAGCCTTAATAGATTCATTCATCAGTTTTGTCCTTTTCACCACTCATTCCTCCTTCAATTGGAGTAGTGAGTTTGATAGAAAAGATCATTTGATCACTGAGATATAAGGCTAGATATAAGGTTACATTTTTTGTTGGGAAACATCTAAAATTCACTGGTTTTATCATTTCCTCCAGGAAACTCCAGCACAGTCTCGTGAAAAAAACCGACCATGTATCCTTCTGGGATTCTTTGATGACCATGATATCTGGCACTTCCTCTCAGCTGCTGCCTTGTTCTTTTCATTCTTGGTGAGATTTTTCTTAATAACAAAATAATGTTCTAAAGCAGTGGTTCCCAAACTTTTTCAGTCCACCGCCCCCTTGGTGCTACAAATTCATCCTCAGTGCCCCCCACACAGGGGTGGGATTCAAATTTATGTGGGCGTGGCCTAATTTGGGGGTGTAGCTTGCTGGTCACGTGACTGGGTGGGCATGGCTTGCTGGTCACGTGACTGGGTGGATGTGGCTTGCTGATCATGGGACTGGCTGGCGTGGCTTGCTAGCTGGGCATGGGGCTTGCTGGTCACATGATGGGGTAGGTGTGATTTGGTGGTCATGTGACTGGGTGGGCGTGGCCAGGTGACTGGCAATCCAAGTATAAGTGGCCGGTTGTTTAGCAAGTGTTCTAATTTATGACTGGCCTCCCCAGAGATACTTGACCTGTTTTTGGAGTTTTGACAGCCATGCACACACATACACATGACACACTCCCTTCTAACCCTGCTGGAGCAGGTCATTGCACTAGAATCGGCAAAGCATCTCTGATTAGATTCTAGCAGTGAATAAAATCTAATCAGAGATGCTTTGCCAATTCTTGTTGATTTGTTTTATTTGTATCTCATTATTTTATGTTGCTGAATTGCATTGACATGTGTGTCTCTTCTTGTGCACAACCCAGAAGCTTTTGTGATTCTTTGCAGCAAAAATTACCGACCTCTGGCTTTGCTCTACTTTTCAAACATGCCGACACTGCCGTGTTCTAGGTGCCGGCCCCACAAGTCCACCCCATTGAACCCACTGCATTGGAGGGACCTACCCAAGCAAGTCAAGTCAATGGGGTGAGCCTGAGAGAGGGAAAGAGAGAGAAAGAAAAGAAAGAGAGAGAGAGAGAAGGAAGAAAAGAAAGAGAAAAGAGAAAGAAAGAAAAAGGGACAAAGAAAGGGGGGTGGTGGAAGGAAGGGACAGAAAGAAAAAGAAATAAAGAAGGATGGATGGAGGGAGAAGAAAGATAATGAAACATCTATTCTAGTCCAATCACTTGCTCCAGCAGGGTTAGAAGGGTGTGTGTGTGTGTGTTCTCCTTGTAATTTACCAGTACATTTTGGTTTTGCCTTCTTCAGGATTGGCACTGTAATACATTAGGGAAAAGTAATTTTTAAGGTGGAGATCTGGTCCAATGGATCCTGTTTAAAGCCTCAACAAAATGTGAGAGTTTCCTGATAGTCTTGACCATGTTTTGTCCACAAAACCTTTAATAGAAGCCAAAGATGTTTCAATGTGGAAAAGGGCCTCAGTCTAAACTCATTTCAATCAGATGCATCAGGTCTCTCTCTCTCTCTCTCTCTCTCTCTCTCTCTCTCTCCCTCCCTCCCTCCCTCCCTCCCAGACTGGCTTTGCTCTACTTTCCCAATATGCCTGCGGGGCTGGTGCTTCGAACATGGATAGATGGATGGATGGATGGATAGAGAGAGAGACAGACAGAGAGAGACAGGTAGCTAGATAGGTAGATAGATTGGTAAATAGGTAGATAGGCAGGCAGGCAGACCTTTTGGATGGATGTATGGATAGATAGGTAGGTAAGTAGATTGGTAGGTAGGTAGGTAGGTAGATCCATGTTGGTAGGTAGGTAGGTAGACAGAAAGACAGGTAGGCAGGCAGGCAGGCAGACAGGCAGACATTTTGGATGGATGGATGGATAAATAAATAGATAGATAGATAGATAGATAGATAGATAGATAGATAGATAGATAGATAGATAGATCTATATTGGTAGATAGATAGGTAGGTGTTATGTCTCACCTGGATAAACAAAGTAATAAGTCCAAATTTCCAGCTGAAACACAAATAAACAGGCAAGTCCGGTAATTGCAGGGTTAACTTCCTTAATCCTAAAACGTTCTTGGCAGTCTCACGCCAGCTATCTGCCAAGTCCGATAAAGAAACATAAATCACACGCCAACGCCACACAGGAAAATATGCAGAAGCTTCTTCTCATAAATCAACAAGTTGTCCCGAACAAGGAATCAGAGCTAACACGCCCACTTTTATTCCCTGTGGGGCGTTGTCAGTCTCTCATCTCAGTCTCTGATTTGTTCTTTCTTTTTACGTTGCATTTCACGCTTCTGCCTGCGTCTTTGCCTTGCATCAAACCAGCATTCCTCGGCTTGATCCTCAGCCAAGTACTCCAGCATGCTCTCCTGATTATCTGCCGACACCTGAGGCACAACCAGGGAGGAAGGTCCTGGGGAGGAAGGCAATTCCAAATTCTCCAGCAAAGCAGGCTCAAACCTCAGAGCCAAATCCTCCTCTTCCTCCTAGCTCAAGTCTGTGTCCTTTAGCAAAGCAGGCTCAAACCTCAAGGCCAAATCCTCCTCTTCCTCATTGCTCAAGTCTGTGTCTTCTAACAGAGCAGGCTCAAACCTCAAGGCCAAATCCTCCTCTTCCTCATTGCTCAAGTCTGTGTCTTCTAACAGAGCAGGCTCAAACCTCCGAGTCACAACAGGTACGTAGGTAGGTAGGTAGACAGAAAGGCAGGCAGACAGACAGGCAGACCTTTTGGATGGATGGATGGATGGATGGATGGACAGAAAGAAAGAATGCGACAGCAGTGGCACTTTGGGAAGTAGAGCAAAGCTAGAGTGGGAATTGAAGTTAATTTTAGAAGCCAGAGGCTGCTTCTGATGGTTTGAAAAGATCCCATTTCTCTAGACACCACTTCTCACTCCTATTTAGCCAGCTGGATTTTTGTTGTTGCTGTTATTATTCTTGGCTTGGATAAATATCCTTGAAAGGGACAACTTGCAGAACTTGTTTGGGCTGCATTTAAAGGTTTATGATTTAAACAACTTCCACATAAGAAAATGTTAACACAATATAAATAATTTTCCCCTTGTCACCAATTGGACCAGATTGTATTTCAGATTTTTTACAGAACTGAAGTAACATGGGTGTCCAGGGAAAAGACAAATTATTATTGAACTCATCACATTAATTGCTATGACTTACGTGCTTGCACAAAACATCAGAATGCAAGTACTATAATCTTATTTATTTATATATTAAATTTGGGGACCACCCATCTCCCTCACGGAGCACTTCTGGGCAGTGTACAATACAAAACATAAAAGTTATTATGGTATTTGCATTGTATTACTACACGATTCTTGGCCCTATCGGTTTGCTGTAGTGACATCTTACAATATGGTATTTGCATCACCAAATCCTAAATATTATGTGCAGTGGGAAAAGCAGCTATTATTCAGATTTCTAGGAATAACATGTCAGAACTATCCTGACTACAAAACTGGTAAGACATTTCTGCTTATTCTTTCATTTTGTACCAAGAAAAAAAAAAAATCTCTTGACATGCGTGTGATACTTTCTTGCTCTAGGGCTTGCTGACCCTGGATGATGACTTGGATACTGTGCCACGGAACAAAATTCCTGTCTTTTGAGCTACAGGATAAGAACAGTATTTGATGCTTCACAGTGAAATTTGCTATGTGGAGCAGTCAGAACAGAGCACCAAGTACACATTGGAAAGCTTATTTGAAACAATTCCCATATAGAAAACACTGCAAAATCATGTCCTCAACATCAGCTGGATCAGATCTATAGTATAATAATACATTATATTGAAACTAATCAAGCTGGGGTGTTCATAGGCTGAGGCCATTCTTCACTTTCTTATAATGGATCAGCTTTATTCCCAGCATTGTAGTTTCTCAAGTTTGTAATTTACCAAATGTACACGGAATGATTGCCCTTTTGGCCACAGTGGTGGTATTCAAATGCTTTGAAACTCAATGAATTTGGTACTCAATGGATTTTTACACAATTTTTTTATCCCAATACTCGTGTTTGTTTGGTACTCGATGCACAAGCTAGAACTTGTTGGGGTCAGTTGCCTTGTGACTCACTGTATTATTTCTCATGGGAGAAATTTGTTTGGTACTCATTGTGTTTGGTACTCATCATGCCTCCCGGAACCAATTAATGATGTGTATGAAGGTTCCACTGTACTTATGTTCTGTTGCTTGATTAGTCAGAATTACTTTATGCAATACTGAAATATCATGTAAACATTTTGCAACTGTTGCATTTACTACATAAAATTATAGTAACTCATTCTTTTTGTACCAGAAGACACATTGGAGACACCATCCCTTTTCTTCCTATAGATCAGGGGTGTCCAACCTTAGCAACTTTAAGACTTGTGGACTTCAACTCCCAGAATTCCTCAGCCAGCAAAGCTGGCTGAGGAATTCTGGGAGTTGAAGTCCACAAGTCTTAAAGTTGCCAAGGTTGGACACCCCTGCTATAGATCTTTAGCCAATGTGAATAGTGCAACCCGCCTCATTTTCAGGGGGAGGATAGTATCTTGGAATATACTTCTTTGTACAAAACAGACTTTCTCTGCTCAGCTGGAAGGTGCATTTCCTCTCCATGAGACTGTCATATGCATTGTATTATTTCTTTTAACTTATGTTTGGTTCTCCGACAGGTAATCCAGATGCAGTATTACAATGCTACTTACTCTTTCTAGTCATCTATCACTATTGCTAGTAGTGAATTATTTTCTGATAATCTACAGGCTCTTATTTGCTGTTCATTTAAGCTCGTGCAAAATAACTTAGGTGGGTAAGACAGAAAAGATCCAATTGTCTGGGTAAGACAGAAAAGATCCAATTGTCTACCTTATTCCTTAATCCCAGAATTATATTCAGAGGATGCTGTATAGACGTTTGTGCCACACTTTGCTAAATTTAAATTAAAGCATGTCTCAGTATTATCAACAAGAACTACTTAAAGATGTTTATAAACCTTTAAGTATATTTGGACGTTTTCTTAATGATTGTTTGGCAGCTAATGACAGCCCAGTTGTCTTATCAATTCACTTCGGTTTAAAAAAAAATGCTAAACACTAGAATTCTGCATCTGCTTTTCTCTAGGGTAAACCTGCTGTATATTTAAAGGAAATCTAAGAACAAAGGAGACTTTTTCTCCCATCCACAGGTCTTTAATGCATGCCTGGGTGGTGTTTTGCATCAGATTCCAAAAGGGTGCGAGAGTGTGCAGAAAGAAACCATAACTTTTCCAATGCATGCTTTGGGTGTTTTTCAAACTTGACAACTTTAAAATGCCTAAACTTCAACTCCCAGAATTCCCAGTTAGCATCTTTGTTTTAATAGCTGGAGATTCAATAGCTGACCAGCTGTTGTAAGGTTGCTGTAAATGCTGATGCAATGAGAATGAGTCAGCAGGGTATTGCCGCTTTTAAGACTGAAGTTGGGTCAGCAGAGTTATTGCCACTTTAAGAAGCTGTCTATAGAGACTTCCGGTTTGAAGGGCTTTGGCGACAGACAGAAATCCACGATCGTGCGCAGTTTCTGTCTGGGCTCGCCGCTGGAGCGCCCCGAGCTGGCTGGTTTCGGGGCTAAGCCACCCCGTAGAGCTGGTGAAGAGGGGGGAGACCGCCAGCAGGGTCGAGGAGAGCCACATCTCTCCTCCTCAGCTGGCCATTACTCCCTTTCCCGAAGGTGGTTGCAGCAGTGGTCAGAAATGGCCACCACAAAGAAGAACTCGACCAGAAAAGAATGTGCAGGAGGAAGATAAGTGAAAGTTTTGGCTGACCGGGTTAAATTGTAAAAGCAACTACCAAGGTACCCTGGAATTTAAACTTACAAAAAATAACATCGCTCCCAAAGAAGAGTCGGAAGCAGCGAAGGAAAGTGAAAAGGGAAAGGTTTGGCTTTTTTCTTCTTCTCTCTCCTTCCCTATACTGACAACTAAGAGACTTAAATAAGAAATCGGAAAAATCCGCTTTGACATCAATAGGCAATTAAGCTGAAAATAAAACAAAATGCCAAAGGGATAATAAAGATTTCTGGACATTAAAAACTTTCTTTTTCATAAGCAGGAAGGGAGAGAAAAAGAATAAGGACAGGATCTGGAAGAGGGAGGAGACTGCCTGGAATTAAAAAGAATCTAAAGTAAAACTTCAACAAGACTTCTAAAAGATACATTTTAACTGAAACTTTCCAACTAAATAGTAACCCCAGGAAGAGAAAGTGAAAAAAAGAGCAAAAAGAAACAGCTTTGTGTATTTGGATTATTTGGTGATCTTTGGATTTTTGGTTATTATATTTGAATGACTAAAATCAATTGGGTGGTTGTTTAAAAATTTATACAATGGCACCACTTCTGGATGAATTGAAAATGGAACTTAAAAAGTACAAAGAAGATGCACAAGAAGGGAAGGGTTCTTTTGGCTTCATCTTTCAATTCTTAGAAATGGAGATGTGGAACTATGAGAAACAACAAGAAAAGACTGCAAAACAAGAAGACTGGGACAAAGAAGAAGCCATCTTTAATGAACAAGTAATTCTATGTGGGGAAGAAAAAGGAAAGGGGGGAAAGAGCAAAATTTAAGACTTAAAAAAACAACCAAAGAAAAGAAAAATAATTCGAAAAATAAGTATAATACTGGAAAGCAACAGAAAAGGGGAATACAGAAGAGAGAAATAGAGGTAGAGAGACAAGGGGGTAAAAAGGGGAGAGAGAAGAAGAGAGGGAAGAAGGAAAGGAAAAGAAGTTACAAAGGACCGGAGCAAGATATAGAGAAACAGATTTAGAGATATTTAGAGATAATGGGTGAAAATCTAACTGAAAAAGGGATTCTGTAAAGGTACATAAGATTGTATTGTTATATTAGTAATAGAAATAACTTTAGAAAATAGGAAACAATGTATGATTAAAATGAGGGATAAAATAGTGTAATTTAGTGAAATGTTTGTGAATAAAATAAGTGAAATAAAATAAATGAGAAAATTGAATTAGGAAGGAACGGGAACATTTTAATTAGTTAATGTTTTATAAAATATAAGTGAAGGGGGGGAATTAACTATGGAAAGCTTATAATTGTTCCCATAGAAGTATGATATTTAATTGAAAAGTAATGTTAAAGATGTTAAGACTTTAATGAATATTAATATTAATGATAGAATTGAATTGGAATGGAATGTTGTTTTAATTATATACATTTATAATTTTTTTTCTTTTTTTTAAGAATACAGTGTGTATTTTAAGAATGTACCAAGCAGAATCCAAATGGAAGTTATGTATTATATTGAATGTTACAACTTTAGGGAAAAGATATAAAGGCGTCATACTTCAATCAGTAACTACAGGAGAAATTTTGTTTAATGAGAAAAGATAATAGAGAATTGAAACAGGACAGACAAAAAATATAAATACAATGATTTGAATGTAATGTAAAATAGTAATAAGATATGGAATAGAATATAAAAATGAGCATGAACCTGAATTTGTGTCTGTACAAAGAAATGTAACCCGGGATTATGCTGCTTTCAAAAAAGATGTTTTATTTGTTTGTTTTTTCTCTTTGTGAAAACTCAAATAAAATTTACAAAAAAAAAGCAGCTGTCTATAGAAAGGTGGCCATGAGAGGAGATCTCTCTTTCCTTGTGTTCTATTTCCATTGTAGTTCTCTGTGCAGAGTAATGAAGACTGATTGCTTGCCTGGTGTGTGCCTAACACGTATATGTATGTATATAGCAGTCCTGTATATAAACCACTGTTAACAGACAAAGCCTCTGTGCGTGTGCTGTATTGTGCTCCTGGGTTGTCTCACAATAGTAGTCACGCTGCAAACACTCTGACAGGTTATGGGCCCAGTACACAGAGAAGGCTAGAGTGACCGCAGAGACTAGGGAGAAGAGAAACCCAGTGAGTGCCTGCATCAGAGCCAGTCATAAAGTTGTCACGTTTGAAAAACACTTTTTCTAGGTCTCTTTTTGGAATCAAGCCAAAGCATTATACAGCCTAAACACACTGTACTCCAAGTCACATTTTCTAAAAATGTAGCAGCCCCAAATGTCTTTTCCTACCCCTAAACAATTTGCTGATCAATAGATCTGAAAACTATCAGCAAACTACTGTCTTTGCATAGCAATCAAAGCAATGCTGTCTTTGCATAGCAATCAAAGCAATGACCCACTATTGACAACAACGTATGTTGTGTCCAAGAATCAGCCTGGCTATTTTGAGGTTCTCACTATGGCCGAGCAGGTGGGCAAATAAAATTGGAACAAACTAATGGGAAACCACAGACAGAATTGCTGGACTTTTAGTTATTTACCTTCTTAAAAATTACAATCTTAAACTTTGGGTATTTAAATGTAAGATAATTGGTTTTGCTTTTAGTTTTTCCTGTAGGGGAAGAATTACAAAGCACAAGCAGAACACAAAATGATAGTGCACAAACTGTACATGTTTAAAAATAAAATACTATTTTGTTTATATCTATACAATGTTTACAATCAATATAATTTTACATGTAATAAAAATCTGAGATTTTTTTTTAAAAAAATCAATGTTGCAGGTATTTACATACAAATGCATTCAACTTGTAAAAGATGTTAAAATAAAAAAAAACCTCATTTACAATAATAAACGTTCCTTACAAGTTTATCTTCAAAATCTTGAAAATTTCTGGGGGACCTTAAGTAGTAGAATATTACAGAATGTACAATAAACATACATTCTTAATTTGCTGAAAAGTGTAGCACAATCATCATACATTTCTTAATTTCAAAACAAGAGAAAGTTTAGACAAAAGTTTTATTTGTCTTCTATGTGCACAAGGAAACTGCCTTGAAGGACAGCAGCAAAAGAAAGGTGTGACTGCAGGATGTAAACCTGTAGGCTACTGTGCTGTGTGACAGCAAGTTTTCTTTAACTGTTCCCATTAAAAGAACAAGGTGTGACTACCTATAACCAACAGAAGCTCTAAGGTATTATAAACATACATCCCATGTGATCTATAGCTTCCATTTTTTTCAACTGATTCATCCAGTATTGCATCCTATAGCAACTTAGTAGTAAGTAAAGATCAATTCCTCACACATCCAAAAATTGACATCTTATGGATTTTATAAATCTCAGAAGTCCCCAACGCTTTATGAGCTTTTCTAGCATATGAGAAGCTTCAAATCAGATCAGTGTCAATAAGACAATGTGATAAGATCACAGAATTTATGAGATCATACAATGGGAGATTTGTATTAAAGTTAGAATCCTGAAATAATTTAAGATAAATTGACAGAATATTAATATTTTAATAATTTCAAAATGTTAAAAGCATTCTTTAAAGATTTCTTCATGCCATTTTTAACCGAAGGGCACTATTACCTGAAATAAGAAAAAAGGGATTTGCAGAGTACATGGAATCTCATTAGGGAGCTGGTGCTCTTTTGCTTATCACAATCCCTGTTAATAATCAAAACTAATTTATCTGCAATAGCAGTTTTACCACTGCAGGCAATACCAAGAGATATATTGAAAATATATTTCCGCATGAAAATGCACTTGAAAAATACTAGTAATAGTCTATACCAGGGGTCCCCAACCACCGGTCCGTGGACCGGTACCGGTCCGCGAACAAGTCCTACCGGCGCTGGTTGCTGGCGCGCCATCTTTTGATGAAAAAGTGCTTCCGGTGAGCTTTTCCGGTAGAAAGCTCACCGGAAGCACTTTTTCATCAAAAAAAGATGGCGGCGCCCAGCTGATGCCGGTACCGGGCCGCGGCGCCCAGCTGATGCCGGTACCGGGCCGCGGCATAAAAAAGGTTGGGGATCACTGGTCTATACTGACATCTACCAAAAATTCTAACAAGAAATACTGATAAATGCTCAGAAAGTAACTATTGGTTTATATGAATACATATGAAAGTCTCAATACTTTTTTTAATCTACTGTCATAAAAATTGTTACACAAGCCAATAGGCAGAATATCATATTCTTCAATCAAGACTCCCTCTTTGCACAACAACTGTCTCAATGAAAGGGAATACAGGTTCTCCTATTAATTAAATACTCTGCCATTTACGTACATTTTTTTTTCATCTGTGCATCAGACGCTTCCAATAAATTTTCAGAAAAAAAATTAATACTCAGAAATCATAAAAGCACACATTATTGCATAGAAAATTTCTTCAAGAAACTGATTTCCTCAGCTGGTCAATATATTTTTATCCAATTCACTTCCAACTGTTTCATTTGCACTACTTGTTATGCATTTATCTGGGTTTTTTTTTCATCCTTTTAATATGATTACAGGGATTTCTTTTCTGTAAACAGTAGCATAGCCAACTCATAAGAGGGAAGAAAAAGAAAGTAAAACTATACACTATCTAGCCCTATTTGTATAAACTCTTTGATCTGTTAACATGTTCTGCAAAAATTCTAACCCAGTAAATCCTGGAAATACAGGAGAATACTTTTAAGAGCAAACATCTCTAGCCACTCATTGTAGGAAGACTTTCTTCATTCCTACTATCAAAAGCAAAGTCTCTGCCTCAAATTGGGCTTTGTAGAACCTTATAAAAGAAACAAAGAATTAGCAATTTATCAAAATAATACCTTAGACAATGATGTACTGATGCCATCATAATTTTGCCATCAGCTGTGTGGAGAGACAAATAGAACCAATAATAGTGTTTTTTAAAAAATCAAAGGGGTGTACTAAAATTGTTTTGAGCCTGACAAAAATATTTCCTTGTTGCTTGACCCAGTGTTTTGGAATGCTAAATCAACTGGGTGCATGTGTGCGTATGTACGTGTGCATGTGTGTGTGTGTGTGTGTGTGTGTGTGTGAGACAGAAACACTTTCATTCTCATACTGTCAAGACCATCATTCCACTAAATGCCATGTGATTCTTTCATCATAATTCCCTTGACTTGACAAAATTATGTTTATATATGTAATTAGTTTGCCTACAAACGTCTATAACTCCTGTTCATTTTGCAGCCTCATATATCAACATTTACTAGTTTCTTATTATTAGGGAAAATTTAAAATAATAAATGTAAAAAAAGGGGAGGGGAGGAAATCTCCTAAGAGGGTTTTAAACAACAAAAAACAACAAAACAACAACCCAATACCTGAGAAAGCACATGGTAATCAGTGGCAAAAAGAATGAATTCTATATTGATTGGGAGGAAATTACTACATTATTATTTCTATTCCTGTTAACTAGAAATCTTGAAAATGAAGCAATGATTTCCATACGGTTTCATAGAGGTTATCAGAAACTAAGCATGGCATTAAATTGAAACTGAATAATTTATAACAAAGAGATGCTTATATCAATTTTTAAAATCAATCTAAATTTTCTCCATACATCGTGCAAAACATTATTTTCCAAGGAATATAAATGCAATTCTTCAGTTTGTTTTCCTAGTCCCATTTTTCAAAGAGATGGTTACAATAGAAGGGTGAAGAGTGTCACATTATCATAGGCTGCTGAAACAGGTTAAATTTTTAACACCTAGTTTGCACTTAGGGATGCATAAGCAATCTGAGTGTTTATGTGTAAGCCCAAGAATAACCTACAAATGAAACGATTCCAGAGTGATTGTTATAAATCTTTACAAATGATTAATCCAAATCTATACAAGTATATATGCATTACACATATAAAAATGGGCATCCAAAAAATTCACCCCTTCCCATTCTTTTCACACAGCTGAACTGCAGTCATGACCGAGAATATGGCTTATATTATGGGCAGGCCGATTTGATGATTGTTTCAAAGAGTCAGAACCAGATGTATTTGCTATTGAGAGCAATGGTGAGATTGCTGATCCATCTGAAGGAAGAGCTGTAGCTATTTCTGGGAATAACGAAGTCAAATTAAAATTGGACAAGTGTGATGAATTAGCCACATGCATTGGAGGCATATCTGTCAAAAGAGGAAAGCTTGGCTGAGCAAAACCAACTGGCCGGGGAGGTGACAAAATAGAACCAAATCGATTATTTAAACCTCCACCATTTGGCTTCTCTGTACTTGGATTAGAAAACATTTGGTTAGAAAAATAAGGAATTGAAATGTCATTAGACAGGGGGGGATGCGCAGGAGAATATGGTGGATAGAAAGACGGCAATGTATTTTGAGGATCAACTGGAATCAGAGCTGCTGTTCGGGTAGCATTGGGTTGAGTTACTGGTGGAATAAATGAAGTGTTAGCATTTACTGGGGGATTCATTCCACTTTCTGGAATAAAAGGGAATCCAAAATTTTGAGACAGAGTGTGCTGATCAACAGCTGTACTGTCATGAGAGACATGTGGCCCTTCAGGCATGAATCGTACAATGCTGCCCCTTTTTTCAAGGGTAGGCTGCTGTCGTCCAAGGATCATTCCTCCACCAGTGGATAAAGGGATTTGGGGAAGAGAAGGTTCAAACACATTCCCATGCCTCTGATTTGCAGAACGATTCCTTTCAGACTGGCGAATTTTAGAGCCACTGTTATCCTGTAAAGGATGTCTCGATCGATCAGTGGCTGAAGAATTGGTTTGACGAACAGATGGAGGAACCTGGTCAGCATTCCCACGAGAAACCGGTGCATAGTGAAGAAGACGCGTAGCTCCATGTACATTGCTAGAAGCTGAGGCATTTATGTGACCTTTTGTTCCATGGCTCTCTGTTATTCTCATGGAATTAGATTTCTGGATGGAAATATTAGGACTTGAGTTACGGCCCTGAATATCTCCAGAAGAACTTGAGAAGGGAATAGTTAAAGCATTGTTCCTACCATTAATAGTACCAAGAGACATGTCACAACTTTCTCTGTTCTGATCATCACCTTCCCTCCGAATATGAATACTTTCTCTTGCTGGGGCACAATTATAATCAACATTTGAGGAACTGGCACACTGTGGATTTCTCTGATGCTCTGAAATTGCTCTTTGGCTTCCATTTGCTTGATCTCCAAGATGAGGAATAAGTAAACTTTGCATGAATCCTTGGTGGCATGTATTCTCATTGTCTCTTTGGGGAGGGAGAGGATTTCCTGCTGAAATGCTTTGAACTGGTTGATAAGACAACCTTTTTTGTCTGTCTATTGGTGGTCCAGCATTTTGGGCAAGTCGAAAACTCTGTGTCTGCATACCCCTGAGAGAGTTACTTATTTCATTACTTCTTGAAGATTGCACATCAAAATTACCTGTAGGCTGTTGGTTAATGGCATTCACCTTGAATGTCTGACACTCAGAGAGTCTTTGAATGTCTGATCCAAGTGGATGATCTACAGATACACGACTTTGTGTATTATGAATTACCAGTTCTTTATTCCTGGATATATCAGCATAGTTTCTCATTTCAAGATGATCTGACACTTTGAAGCTCTGCATGGATACTCCTAGCCTGTGTTCTGAATTAGATGAAGACTTTCCAATAAGTGCCTCTGCAGAGTAACTACTAACTCTATTTCTTTCTTGCCTATGAGGGAGACAGGGAACATCTGGTCTAGAGACAATACTAGATTGAGACACTATCTGCTGCTCCAAAGCCCTAGAGTTCAACATTCTATGCATCTGACTATGTCCTGAGACATGTTCAGAAGGAACTCCAGAACCTGGCTGTCTGCTGCCCACATCTGATGACTGCTGATGCAGAATGTCCTGACTTGGATGGCTCCGTGGGTGGCTATGAGTTCTACTCAAAGCAGAATTCTCACAATTCTTCTCAGGCTGGGTAGAAGGATAATGCTGCTGCAATTGTTGAATCTGGGAGTGATGGGGATGTGGCTGGCTACTCTTTGACCGTGATTGGTCATTTCCATGATGCTTCTGCTGTAAAGTAAGTGTGGTGGGCTGAGTGGCTTGAATTAGACTTCTCTTTTTCTGCAGCTGTGCCTCTTGATGCAATAGTCTTTGCTGATGGGCAATATGGGTTTGAGAGTGTACAGAACTTTCTGCAGGAGAAATATAATGCTGAAGTTGATACAATTGATGCCTTTCTCTTAGCTGTCCAGCCTGCTGTTGCTGCGGTTTTATATATGGGTGATTAGCCTGAAGATGAGCCATACTCTGAGAGAGAGCATGTTGGATAGGCTGCAGATGTTGTCCTGCCTGATCAAGGATAGGTGGATGAGAATTACATTGAACTTCAGCTTGCCTCGAAGTAGGTGACACAAAATTGCTGGCTTGAAATAACCTGCTATGGCCATTGGTATGTCCTTGATTACTCACTGATACTGCAAGATTAGATGAGTTGGGGGGGATCGGATTCACACGGATTTGATTTTGACCCTCAATATCATCAGCTGTTTGATTCAACAGAGCCATGTCTTCAAGCTGTAGAGGTGCTGTCTGGCAATGTTTCTGCCTCTTTGATGTAGAAAGCATGTGATCATCTTGAACAGAACGCTTGGCTGATTCTTTGCGGCTTTGTCTTTGCTGCTTTAAATGGGGTTCACATATCTGTGGACCTTGCATCGTACTAGTCTGAAGAGCAGATAACTGTTCTGAAGGATACTCTGCCATCAACCTTGGAGAATGTCCTGGAGACTGAGTCATATATGAATTAGCAGGGACAGATGGAGTCCCAGATACAGAAACAGTTGTTCGATCTGAAGATGATGGTACACCTGAGCAGCTTACTGGAGGATGTATGATGCACGTTGGATGTATGAGATTATTCACATTCAAGCTTGAGGTGTTCGAGGGTTGTGGAGTTGGAATCTGCAAAGCTGTATCAGCCATTTCCAGTCTAACAGAACAACTTTTCTCTGCAGACAACTCAATGTTTATTTGCATCGAATTCTGGGTACTGAAATTGTTTGGCCCCGTTTCCATTTGATTAGTGTTTTTCACTGGGTGAGCTTTGAATGGTTGGTCTCTTCCTAGAGGTGTTACTTTACTACCCTTGGAAATAGAGGTTCCTGACACTGTTCCTGTATTTTTTGCAAGAGTCTCTTGGTCAAAAATTGCTCTTGCAGCCAGTGCTACAATATCTGTTTGCTCTGAAAATGAGCAAGTGCTATGTGTGTTC
Source organism: Notechis scutatus (assembly GCF_049901735.1). Taxonomy (NCBI): domain Eukaryota; kingdom Metazoa; phylum Chordata; class Lepidosauria; order Squamata; family Elapidae; genus Notechis; species Notechis scutatus. The sequence goes on along the minus strand of NC_142010.1, from coordinate 163,914,615 downwards.
ACCAAAGTGCTGTTGGAAACATTTTCTCTACATGTATCTGGCAACATGGATGCAACAGAAAACCCACAACTGCTACCTGAACTAGTTGACATGGGGGAATCTACTTGCCTATTCGCAGTGATAGCTTCCTGGTCGGAGGTGCAAGAATTAGAGCGTGTGAGGTTTTCTTCTTCAGCATTTATCAGCAAGAGTTCTTCTTGTTTCCTTCCCAAATTATCATCTGAGCTGATATTTGATTTTGTGCTTTGGGTACAAAAACTGGGGTGCTCTACGGAAAAGGATTTTTGTACATCTCCTACTTTATTAAACTCTGAAAACATTTTGGTTAGGCCCTGTTCTTCCAATAAATCTGAGGCCTGCATTACAATGGAACAATTTTGTTCCATCCTGCAGATCTCTGAGACTTCTGTTCTGGGAACATTCTCTGTATTCGTTTCTCTATTTGAAACTGACATCTCAGAAATTTGAGAAATTGTCACTGGAGAATCTGAAGAAGAGGGTAGTAAAGGACTGGTGGATATACATTTGGATAGTTCTGATAACTTAGAATTTGCTGTTGAGTTGGTTTGAGATTTACATATTTGAAGAGGTGGAGAAGCACGGTCTGTGGAAATTGCAGGAACTACCTCAAATTGACCCAACAAGGATGATTCAAGAGACAATGACCTAGGCACTCCAGCTGCATTCAGATCAGGCGTCAGAGTAGATTCCATGTTCTGTTCAGCTCTCAGTCTATCTTTGGTGTGAGGATCAGAAGCATGTATATCATTTGGTGATATTCTACAGTTTGCCTGTGGTACAGCTAAGCACTGCAAAACAGGCATATTTTCAAGCAATATGTCACTTCCTGAATGTTCAGATGCAGTTGTCATATTTCTATCAATTTTTTTGCATTCTTTCTCAGGATCTACTGGACATGCAAGGCTGTTGCTGGCTACTGAGGTTTTCTTAGTACCTGCATTTTTATTAGACCATTTTGAACCCGAACCAGTAGCTTTGGGGGGAGAAATGTCTAGTGAAGTTGAAGTACAGGTTAATCTAGAACTCTCCGCAGCTGAAGAGGAAGGTACTGTCACTGTTAGCAAAGCAGGAGATATTGGTGTGGTTTGGCTACTAACAGTTTTGGGGTTGGTAGGTGGATTGCCAGACACTTGTTGACAGCTTTGGCCAGCCATCTGTGATATGCTTTGATTGAGGTTAGCTAAAGCACCAAATGCATTGAGGGCAATGTTGGTATTTGGATCTTCACTGGTGGTAGGCTGAATAATTTGCATAGGGGTTTGATCTGAATCTCCAGAACAGGATTTCATAGGCTTTAATGCAAACAACTGTCCATTTAAAGAAATGGTTTGTGGAAGCTTTTGGTTAGACATTGAAACAGAAAATGTCTGTGTCAGGCAAGAAGACGTTGAAGAGGAGGGTCTTGGTAAAATATGAACAAGATGTTTCCCACCAAACATATGAGGGCCAGAGGCACTTTGTATAAGATTGCCAGCATTTGTTCCATTCACAGGCATTTTAACAACTGGTGGTGTTGAGAAAAAAGAGAGAGGATTTGGATTAGCAGTTTGTATTATTACAATCTGTTGGCTAACAGTCTGATTTGGGAGTTCAGCTCTCAGCACTGGAGGACAGGAATTAGCATTAGGAGGCTGGAGAATTACAATGTTCTGATTAATAGGTGATGTATTGATAGGGGAGGTTATTGGCTGAGACACTTGAATCACTTGCATGGCTGGATTCACGGGAAGGAGGCTGCTTGCAATTTGTGCTCTAGGTTGTGTCTTACTAATTAGTGGCTGAATAGGTAAAGATGGATAGGAAGGCAAGCCAACAACCAATTGGTCAACTGGGTGTTCATCTGGAATTGGGGGGTTATTTAAACCAGCGGCATTGGCCAGAATCTTGTTTGGAGTGGAAGCTATAATACTAGCACCATTAATTGGCTCATTTAAAAGGGCTGTCATTATGTTGGATGGAGTATGATTTAGAGGCTGAACAGTGCTTCCAGCTAGCTGCAGTGTAGTCCAGGTGGTCTGGGTATTTCCAGCTGAAGTGATTCTCATAAGATTACCAATGCTTTTTGACTCTGGAATGCCAACACCTGAAGAACTGGGAAAAGACCATTTCTCTACAGTAGTAGCAGGCGCTATATTCAATTCTGTTACAGCCTTTGGGGTTTCTTCTGGAGCTCTATCATCTAGGCTTTTGAAGACCTTTCCTGTGGATGCCTTTCCAATAGATGCAGCACAGGCTGGGTCAGCTGCAGAAATTACACAGCTTCCTAGAGACCCACTTCTTGAACCCACTTCTGTTGGTATATTTTCTTGTTGACAATGAAGCACATCTATACTAACACTGGAAGAAAGGCTGGGGCTTGGTGCACTTGTTTCCTCAATCAGCTTCAAACTCCCTTGTTTATTTTTAGATTTGGAGATGTCATTCTCATCTTGTGATGAAATTTGTTTTCCACTCTGCAGTCTTACTAGCTGCGAGGTATTCACAGAACTGGCAGCACTTGTACAGGTAGATGTGCCTTGCTTGTCCTCAGAGGTAGATTGCTCAAGAGTTTTTTTGTCTGTATTTGGTAGGCCTGATACTAATGATGAAACTGAAGTTTGAATACCTGATTTGACTGCTGTTGAATAAATACTAGAAATGGTTGCAGGAGTGTTGCAAGTCCTCTGGACAGGAACAACATTAGCTGTCTGTTTCTGTAAATTATGTCCTATATTAAAAGTTATTCCTTGAACTGATGGCCCCTGGTTACTTCCACCAAACTGGCTGCCATTGGAATATACAATGATATTCTTTTGCAGTTGATCATTGGGGATAACAACAGAAATATTTGTATTCTTCAGATTTTCTTTCTTCTTTTGTGTCTGATCATTCGGAATTACAATAGAAACGTTTGAATTTTTAAGATTCCCTTTCCAATGGATGGTAGGGTCATCATAAAGGCAAATGTCATTAGCTTTCAACAATGCTATGTAGCGCCCATTTTCTTTCTGGAGTTCATCCAATTGCTTCCGGAGTTTTTTTATTTCTTCAGCTGCAGAGAGAATTGTAAGAAGTTAAATGCTAATTAGGAAAAAGCGGAGAAAAATCTAGTCGATTAAGTGGTTGATGGCACTTGGCTGAGCCTGTCCCTGCTATTATCCAAATTGCTATGTGAAGTTGGGGTTGTATTCATTCTCCTGTTTAATCCAGTGCCTCATTCCTGATTAATGTGTGAAAAAGTGCAGGTATAGAGGCCCTCTTAAAAAGGAACTGTTTCTGTTGTTTTTATTATTGCTATTCAAATTCATATTGGACTTTCCTATTGAAGAAAATGGTTATTTAAATGTTAGAGGATAATCAATGACAATATGCAGTAAAATCTAATAAATCCTAAAGATTCTAATGTAAAGAAATTAGTGATCCTATTCTTGGCATATAATTTGGGTGAAAATATAGATCTAATACAATGGGATAAAATTTAAAAATAATTAAATTGCTGTTAATCTCGGTTATTAATTACACATTAGACTTAGATCTGCTTTCCTATTTTTAACTACAGGTAGTCTTCAACTTACAACCACAATTGAGCCTACAATTTCTGTTACTCAGTGAGAAATTTATTAAGTGAGCTGCGCCTCTTTTTACGACTTTCCTCGCCACATTTTTTAAATGAATCATTACAGTTTTTAAATTAGCAACACAGTTGTTAAGTGAATCTTTTCCTCCCATTGACTTTGCTTTTCAGAGGATAGCAAAGGGGGATAAAATCACTCTGGGACACTTCAACTGTCATAAATGTGAATCAGTTGTCAGCACCCAAATGTTAATCACATGACCATGGAGATGCTGCAATGGTCATAAGTGTGCAAAATGGTCATAAATCACCTTGTAACTTTGAATGGTCACTAAATGAACTGTTGTAAGTCGAGGATTACCTGTATGATTTTTTCACATAAAAACTCTTTCCAAGAAAGCAACAATCCTAGCTCATACCAAGGCAGATGTAGTAAGAAGTAAAATGAGCCAATATTTTAATTAAAATATTAGTAGTAACTTTATTACTATTATATTATTAGATCAAAGAAAATAATAATTTGAACCATAAAGATTTGGAAAAACAGTGCTGAACTTGCTGGAAAGGTTTAATAATAGTTACAAACCAAAGGAGGAGCAGCACAAACCTTTATTTTAAAACCTGAATGCAATAAAAACAAGTGTGCCAATTTTATATAATGTTGAGAATAGTAAAAGCTTCATTTGCTAATTACTTTTATTAAATATTAACACAGATATACAGTAACAGTGGAATATTTTAGAATATTTATCAATGCTATAAACTGAAAGCTTACCACCTTGTAGCAACAGAGCCTCCTTCTTCCTGAAGTGGAAATAGTTTGAAATTATTCAGTCACAGAAGGAAGAGAATGTGGTACTTCATTTTGTTTGGTGATGGTCCATAAGGCTTTCTGCAGCAGCCCCAGATAAATAAGGAAAGGCTATAAAATGTTACATTCATAGAATAATCTATTCACCTTGTTCATTGTTTCCTCCATTCAACAGGAGTTCATCATTTTGCTTTTTCATTTCTGTTATATATTTGTATGCTTGATCCAGAATCATGTTCTTACTCTGTAAAGGAGAGATTTTGAATTGATTTATAATGTCCAAAGGAAAAAGTAACATTAAATCTAATAAAGCTAACACTACCATCGATCCATGCTAATATAATGTATTACATAATGAAAACTTTCACAAAACAAAAATCTTTCCAGAAAATTTTTTCATAGCTTTTTTGCTTAGAAGTTTTTTATATATCTCCTATTGCAACTGATTTAGACAATTTCAAAATTATAATCAATTTCATCCAACTTCAACATAATCTTTTTTGTTAATATATATTTTAAAAAGATTGATAGCCACTTCACTTAATGACAGAACTGCCAGTCACAATGGTAGTCACTATACAAGCTATCTGTAATAAGACACTATATTTAATTGTATTTCACAATTAAAACTTGACTATATTTTCAATTTATTAATCCCAAGTCTTGATTGTCTGAATAGGGACATTAGAAGAATCAACTCTAAAGCTGGTAATACAGCTGGTATTAATATAAGTTCCTACTTGCCTGTTTCAGTGCAGGAGAACATGGAATTAGCTCACCAATTCTGTTTATACCAGCATTGATTTTCTTTTTTCGATGCCTCTCCACTATAAAAAACAGAACCCATTGTAGGTATATTTATAATTACAGTTTGCTTGGAAATAATAACACTTTTCTGTTTTGATAGTCTTTGGTTTTGCATACTTAAAAGAATCATCTGGATTCCACCAATATTAAAGTTCCTTCCAATTGAGAAACATGGTCAGCTGAAGATGAGTTCATGATTGTGGAGGTGATGCAGTGGAAAAAGGAGCTCGTGAATGAATCAATTCCCTGAATTCCTCTTCAGAATAAGGAGAGGCTCTGGGATCTACCATAATTCTTCATACAGATGCTCCCTGCAATGAGACTATACATCAGGTGTCTCTGATGGGTTTTAGAGCTCTGGATGCTAGAAGATTCATTTTGTCCAAACTGCGGTTCAGAGCCTTCAAAGAGATATTGGGTTTGCCTACTTCTGTACTTAATCACTTTCCCTGGAAGTGACTTGTAAACTGCTTTTTGAATATTAAGAATTTTCAGAAGGACAAGTTTTATTACGCTGGGTGATTTTCCTCAGTAAAAATTTTTTCATGTAGGTCTACGAGCTTAAAGAATAAAATCAGAAATAAGCAGCAAAGGGGTTATTAGAAAGTTGATTTTAAAGAGTTTTTAAATGGGCTAAGAGGTCAGATTGACCATAAAAAATTAAGAAATAATTAAAAGAATATTTCTTATGGTTTGTTTAAAATCTTATAAAAATATAAGATTTTGAATTTAAGTGTAAGAAATTTTTCCCTTAGAAAATGAGGATTAGAGAAGAACATTTAAGGAGACCTGGTTACTAGAGGTAATCAGAAAGAACTAAAAATTATAACTAAGATGCAGACACATTAATATACAATGGCAGAAAGTATTTTAACTCTGGAAGAACTCAAGGATAATTGGCGAAAGTGTACTCAGAATTTTCTTTTAAGATTGCTTGTGAATATATAAACAGGTTCAAAAGAAGATATAAAAAAGGATAGAACTGAGAATGAGGCTGTTTTGAACACAGATTTAAAACTGATAGGATTCGTTAATGATGTTACACAAGATTCACAATGAAACTCATTGATGTTTCAATAGCTAAAAGAGACACATAAATAATAATTCAGAAAAGTGATATATATATGTGGATTTCAACTCAGAAGAGTAAAAGGAAGTCTCACATACCCACACATATTTTGGTCTTTTTGCATTTTTCTTAGTTTGTATTAGTTTGTCTTTGTATTTTTAAACTTCAATAAAAATTATTACTAAATTCTTACCTGCATTGTGAGTCTCACGGTTTTTCTTCCTGTTTAAAAAAATATGAACTATTTATTGCTATTTAAAGTATTAAATCCATAACCATTTGTAAAACAATGTTCTTCTATTCTGACAACCACCTATATACAGTGAATATTGTAGCATATAACTAATTAGCCTGTTTATTTTTAACACAAGAAAATATATATTCCCTAAAACATACACACACAAAATATGCACAAAATTGCATACATAAAACAAGCACAAAATGAGGCTTTAAAATGGATTCTCTTGTGGAAATTCAAGCTATGAACAAAAGCTACAATAAGGATCACTATTATGTCACCAGTAATGTTAACAAATATTAACCAGTAGTGTTAACAAATATTATAGACATAAGGAACAGGGGAAACATTATAAATGCATATGTAATGGATAGATTTTTTGTGTGTACCAGAGTAGGGGATTATGTCAGTGGTCCCCAACCACCGGTCCCCGGACCGGTACCGGTCCGCCTACTTTGCTTGGGCGCCATCTTGTTTCAACGTGCTGGATCAAGTGCTGGTTTTGACGCCATCCCTCAGCCTCGACTAAAAACGTCAGTTCCACGCCATGCGTGGCTGGAGAAAAAGGGGACATTGAACAGGGTTGCCATCTGGCCGTTTTTCCGGCCAAATACGAGAAATCTGGCCGTATTTCTATCTGTTTGGCTGTGAAAAAAATGATGTCTCCGGCCAAAGAGAAGTCTGCCCTCAGCAGCGCCAGTCGGCGGCCTGAGGGAGAAAGGAACGCGGGGTAGGGAGAAAGCTCGCCTCAGCGGCTCCGCCACGAAGCGCCTCTTTCTGCCTTGGGAAAAGGAGCGAGAGCGAAAGCGAAAGAGGCGTGTGAGCCAAAAGCTGGAGTGGGGTGGAATGAAGGGGCTCAAATCCCGATCCAGACCCCTCACGGGAGCCCCCGAAGGCAGCCCTGGGGGTGCCAGAGGGGCGCCGGGGCCATGGCTCAGCGGCGGCGGAGCTGTCAGCCGGGGAAGGATGAGGTTGCGCGACGAAAGGCGCCGGGTGGAGGTGAAGGCAGTCGCCGCCCGAAACAACCGGAAGAGGAGAAGAGAAGAGAGCGAAAGAGACGAGAATCAGCAACATTCTGCTTTAGCCAAGCTACACAGTGAATATCTACTAAAAGTTTGACTGGTTTAATATGGATTTATTCTCAGGTAATTGAAAGTCTTATTTCAGCTGGAAGAATTCTAGACAATGCTCTGCTTGCCAAGGGGTTGCAGCGAAATGGGGTGAGAGAGATCCGGAAAGAAGTGGGCTCTCCAGGTATTTGGAATGAATCCCCAGAATTCCTTATATGCCTGGATTTCTGAACCTCAACAACTTTAAAATGTGTGGACTTGGACTCTCTGAATTCCCCACACACCTTACAATTGTTGAGATTGTGGAAAGCTGAATACCATATGGGAGATCAAACCCATCCTAAATGTAAAATCTGAATTGCGGATTATTACCTTACAAAACGCTTTTGGAGAAAACATATATTTTTGCCAAACATATATTTTGTTTGATCATGATCAACTGAATCATGATGACTTTATTGGAGTCTAGTCTTGCATTTATACACATTTTTAGTAATCCTCCAACATTGGTTAATTTTGGTGAGTTGATAGTGTAATAGTAAATAAAATAAAAAATAAAAATAAATAAATAAATAATAATTAAAAATAAATAAATTAAAAAACCCTAACCGGTCCTTGAAAAAGTGTTCCTGCGTGAAACTGGTCCCTGGTACAAAAAAGGTTGGGGACCACTGGATTATGTTACATAAATTTAAAATACAATTTTATACCTATAAATTTCTTACATAAAAACAAGTTTAAAGAACATTTTTCCTGCCAATGTTCCATATATCCCTACTTCAATGACATTTATTCTTAAATCTGAATAGAATAGAAATCATGTATTGGACCTTAGAAAAGCTTGGCACTGTCATGGCAGGAATGCAGAAATGTACTGGTAACTGGCAACCTTGTGAGATTTGGCATTTCATTACTGCATTTCCTTTTTTTCTTAAAGAAGGGTGTCATGTGAAAAACACTCTATTATCCTGATAGATGCTACACCAAATAATTTATTTTTCAATTACTGTCCCTGCAAATCTATTAAAACGACTGTGTGTATGTATATGTACATGTACACAAATACCACGATTGATTAACTGATCTAGGTTTATCTCCTCCAATCCCAAAGGACTCTGGGTTGCTTATATTTAGAAAGTACAAAACAATTTATAGCTACATCTGCAATTACAAAAACATCTGCATTTGAAGAACAAGCAAGCAGCAAAGAACAACTCTGGGTGGAGGCTCGCTACTAGCAGTTCCATGTCCATTTTTTAAAAATGCAATTGCTTTTCAAAAACGTAGCAAAATGGACACTAATCTGATTTTAGGGTTGTTTCAAAAGAGATGCTTTTGTATTCAGTTTTCTAAGAAATCCAAGAAACTTCATACAAAAAAAAATGCAATAACTGTTTATATCACAAAGGCATATTTCTCACACTGGCATGGAATGGATGGAGAGCTATATGCAGTATATTTTTGCACACACACCTCCCACCTCCCCCATATTTTGCAGTAAATTCCTGCTGAACCATTTAACTAATAAATGGATTTGTTTGCTAGATTAAATTCTAGTATTACTGATATGTATGCATGCTACATTAAACCAGGTCAGACAGTACTGTTACTTAACAGCTACTACTGTTAAGCCACTTCCATCCAGATAAATAACAGCTCAGATAATATAACAAAGCATAGTCTGTTATAGTTCACCACTATTCATTATGTTGACTGATAGCTCATCTACTTTTGTAGTATCTGGCTAGCTCAGTATTTTTTCATTTTTGTCAAAAATAATAGAATATGATAGTTTAATTAAAATTGGAGCCCTCCTCAGCCCTACTTCTTTCGTGCCTATTTTATCCTTTTCAAATGTACAGGCTGTTTAAAAAAAACGGGGTGAGCAGAAGCCTGCAGTCAGAACACCCTCCTTTCTGTGGTTATTCTAGTCTTCAATCTCTTCTTCCAGAGGCTGGAACAGAAAATTAATCAAAGCACAGGGTCAATGCAATCTCACTCAAATCAGTATCATTTATTCCTCTGAAGCAAGGATAGGATTGTACCATATACTTATTTGCAACTTGAAAACATACCGGTGCTGCTTCTTAAGAGGAGCTTTCTCTGTCATCTCTGTCATAGTTTGAGGCAAAAGAATCTAGGAAAACATAAAAACTCATCACCATCTTTGAAGCTACTATATCAATTCTCATTACAGTTGAAAATGCATGGTTTTTCAGCAAGCTTTTACATCTGTGTTTCTAGCAATCTTTCACTACAATTTTGAAATAATTTTACATTAGCACAATCAACTTATTAATGAAACTGTCAAAGGTGTTAATATACCTATTCACTGAACACTGAAGCAGAAGCAACAATGTAAAGTATCTCTATTTAACTACCCATATATTATTTGTACCTACCACCAAACTATTTGGCTTACTAGTGTGTGTCTGAAATACCAAAGCCTTGTTTATATTTTATTTTAATATTTTCATAAATGACCTAGCCATGGGGGGGGACTCATCAAATTTGCAGATGACATAAAGCTGGGGGGGACTGCTAACACTTCAGAAGATATCCTCAGAAGGATCTTGACAGACTTACACACTGGATCCTATCCAACAAGATGCAGTTCAGTGGGGAAAAAAAGGTGTTTCCTACACTTTGGCAGGAAAAAAAATGCAAAGGTATATATATGCAGCATCTGACTCAACAGTAGTGCCTATGAGAGGGATCTAGGTGTCCTAGTAGAACTACCACTTCAGAAATATGAACCAGCAGTGTGCTGCAACTGTCAAAATGGCCAACACAGACCTGGGCTACATCAATAGAGGGATTGTATTAAGTGATAGTACACATTGGTGAGCCCACACTTGGGATACTGCATCCAGTGGTCACAACAAGGGCAATTCATGAGAAGGCTGACTAAAAAGCCCTATTTCTGAGTCATGAATGTTTAAAGTAATAGCAACATTCAATTTTATATTTAGTGTAAAATGTGTGCAGGAACTTTAGTGAGTCTAATTTTTATTAGTTAATAAAACCTGTATCACCCAATATTAATCTACATAAGAATGGCATATTGGTTGGCACTCATGTCACTGATTCTTGTTAACATTTTCTCAAATACACTATTTTGAATACATACATACATACATACATACATACATACATACATACATATATATATATATATATATATATATATATATATATATATTTTTTGTTCTGAGGTTTTGTATGTGGATCTTTGGTTATTTGGTTTCTCCCGTAAGATTGGAAGTATCACACACACACACAGAGTTGAGAGAAGCTGAGATGTGAATGAGACACATCACATACTCAATCTCGGATATATATATATATATATATATATATATATATATATATATATATATATATATATATATATATAATCAAAATATATATCTGAAATGCTTGATAACAATACAGATATGCAAATATTAATCAGGAAAAAAAATTAAAAATGAAAAACTTGCCTGAAAACATAAAAACAAATCAAACAATTCAGGGAGTTCTAATATATTACTAGATAAACTTATATGCTTCTCTATGCTTCTCTACCTAAAAAGAAATCAGTTCAAATATTATCACTGCATGCATATCAAGAATCTACTACCATAAATAATGCTAGATCAAAAACTCCATAAACCATAATAGAACATAGATATATGTACTTAACAAACAATAACATGATATTGAAATTCATATGCACTTTCATACTAAATATACCAACAGAAGTCAAGCCAAAACTATACATAACTGAACAGAAAGGACAAATTTCAGTTAGAAAATAATTTGACAATAAATGGGAAATCCCTATTAAAAGTTCCTTTTAAGTGTTTTGTATTTAGCTTATCTGTTAGCCAATAAAAGAAACATGCAGAAATAAATCTTTATACAGGTGATGGCTACATAAGGAACAGAAGGCAAAATTATTATTTTTTCCCTGCCTAAAAGAAACAGAACATACATACAGCATTTATAAAATGAAAATCTATAGAGCACAGGAAAAAAAATAAGGAGAATGGAATAAACAAGTGGCCACTCTTCAGCTCACAACAGTGGACAAGGGTTTTTGGAATTGAATACAAGAGCAATAGTAAATTATTCAAGAAAATAACTTTCCTTAAAGAGAACTATCACATGGAGGAACACGCTCAGTGGAAGATATTCTTTACCATGCAATTAATAAATCACTTTTAGGCTACTGTAGGAAAACAAGGACAGACAATGGGTATAAAGCAGCAAGAATACAGAGCTGGAAGAGGAGAGCATTACTACTTTCTGAAAGAAGACAAAGGACATAATTATGGTCCGTGTGATAAATGTAAATATATGCATAGCAGATACAAGTACTTTCCAAGTTTCATGAAGTTCACCAAGAGTTATTTTTCCCAGTTATCCATATAGAGAAGAATACAATACTATCAACAGCAATTATCATTCTATTTATCTCGGGCTCTTTGGAGCTCTAAGAAAAAAAACCAATCTCTTAATCTTTTATCGGAAACAATCAAATCAATCACATGTTCAGATTTTTTTAATTTGCTACATGTACATGTACACAGTTTAAAGCATGTGTGTGTGGGTATGTGTGTGCAGAATTGTATTTCATTACCACCATTCATTGGAGCTTAACATTCAACAACTATTACCATCCTATACATTCCTACTTTCATATATATCTAAAATAATGTAGCTGAAATAATTCCTGTTTTAGGACATATATTTCAGCCCATTCATGCATAAGTAAGTCATACCTTTATTTTTATGCACACATTCATCAAATAGCTGTCATGCTGGTTCTGCCTTGACCCTTTCTGGGGTCTTTCAGGACGCTTTTTTCATCTTTGATTTTTTCCCCAGAGCCATACAAGAGGGACTGAGGAGCAGAAACAATCTCTTGTGAAATTATTTTGAGAGAGAAGCAACTAGAAGGAAAAGAATATATAGTAGTGCCAAGAAAACAACAAAAGGAGGACCAAATGAAAGGAAAAAGAGAAAAATAATAATAATGGGGTGAGGGGAGAGAAACTCAGTCCTGAAAACAAGAGTGACAGTTAAACGGAATCCAAGACAGAGCCAAGAACATTTTTTAAAGAGAGAACTGCAGTTATTATTTCACCATCTCTTGGATATATTAAGTCAAAATGGCTTCTTTTTTAAGATGATATTTTAGTTAGCTATTAGGTTATTAATCTGTGGCTAGTTGTAGTATGTTACTCCAGGCTTGCAGTTTGTAAAAGAGGAATTTTTCATTAGAGGACAAAAGAGTGCTGCTTCTGCTATCACTGAGGGAAGAATACTGGCAGAAAATGGGCATTGTGGTGAAGGTGAGGCTTGACTGCAGTTAAGGTTCAGGGTGACATGCTGAAGAAACAGGGCTACCAGACGATCAATAACTTTTGAAGTATGTTCACTGAGTGACAGCTGGGGAGGGAGCCTCTTACTGAACTCACTGCTCTTTTAGTGGACTTGGGAGGCTCCCAAGGAGATTTTCATTGGGTAGTGTGTGTTCTTCTCTGTCCTTATTACATCCCAATATATTTATATGACCACCCTGCTCAAAGATGGGATAAGGTATCTGCAGGCTGTCTGTATAATTTTGCAGGTTTCTTGATGGAGAAAGTCCTAGAGCTAAATGTCAATTAGACATGGTGTTGAGCATGTCTTGTGCAATGAATCAAGGATACTTTTGAGCTCATTAAGCTCAAGGAAGTGGATAAGATTCTATCTATGAGACGAGTTTGCCAAATGCAACTTGATTCATGCTTTTCCTAGTTCCCCCAGGCAGGAAGGAATTGGCTGGATTAGGGGAATTGACAATGCTTGATTGTAATGCCACTTGTTTTAAGAGGCATTTATGTGCTATCTCCTGAAAAAGCTCTCCTTGAATACAGCCAAACTTCCTTTTAATCACCAACTTGCTGAAGGGAGGGGAGTAACTCAAGCTTCAAAAAGTGATAATGATATTGGTAGAAGATATGAATTATCTAGATTCCATGAGATGGAAATAATATTAATTACATTGGTTGATGACCATCTAAACCTTGATGGGGGACACTGTATCCTTCCTAGTCCTTTTAAAATTCTTAGTTGCTTTTGATACTCTGTCTTGATCATAGCATCATTAGTCAGCAAGAATTAGGGGTTGTTCTACAGTGGCTTTTTTCTTGAGTGGACAGTTCTAATCTATAATCAAGGTGGAACAGTGTTTAAGGGTGTAATTTCATCGATGTGGAATAACACAGGGCATAGTGCTCTCCTATTACTTTTTAATTGTATTTTTCATTTTTAATATTCTGTAAAGAATATAATAGAATAGCCCAGAATAGTACAGTCAATGTTCAATCACAAGTTACACATAACACTCAATTTATCAATAGAACAGTTATTATTAGCATTTGTATAATCTTTCCAGAGCTGATAAAACATGACTTGTTCCTCTAAAAAATCAGTATTAAATTTTATCAGTCACTTTTTTCATAAGAGAAAAAAATAACTGCAGATCAATTATTTAATGGTAGGCTGTCTAGAAATTTCCAGTTTAGAGCAATTCTTTCTGCCCCATCTTATGATTGTGATTGATGCCATTAGGTTGTAACCATACAGGCATATTTTCTCCATTACAAACTGTTCCTAATCTTTCAGCTCTTCCAACAGTCTCCATCATATACTAAACAAATTGTTTCTTAATCTTTCCGCCTTCTCAGGACCAGATAATCTTTTCCCAAAGTGCTAACTGATCTCCCTTATAGAACATGAGAAAGGCATCTACAAGGCCTATTTTACTATTTACTTTATTTACTGCTTAGTCAGACATTTAACAGCAATAGAAAAAGTAAACACTTAAACACTGTAAAATACTGAAAAAAGTATTTATATACTGAATATTACCTTGACAGAGATATATAGCCCTTAAACCAAAGGGGCTAAAGCATTTTTAAAGTATGGGATGTCCAAATAACATTTGGAAATAGTTCAGACAGATGCTTCCCTAAGTCACTGAACTATAAAAAGGAGAAGAAACAACACAGACTTTCAAGATTCTATTTTATACCAAATCTCAATAAAAGTAGTTTTAGCTATCCTGTCAAGTTGATTCTTAGCCTGATTTATCTAGTGGGGCCAACAGATATATCTCAAGTCCTGTCTGAAACAGTAATCAAAAAACAAAATGATTAGACATTGTTATGGAAAATAATTTTTCAGTACATTACAGTACTGAATTTGTGTGTTTTCCAAAGATCTTATGCAATAGGCATTCCATCTTTTTTGCTTAAAGCATTTGTGGGAGAACAATTTTAGTGCTTGGTGCCAGTAATTGTTCTCCTTTTGTAGGGCAAAAAAATAATGATAGTCCAAATTGTTTTAATTGGTAACATTTTACTACATACAGTTTACAAATAATTTTATTGAGCATTACTCTAAATATTTAAGTGGTTTAAACTGTTTTATGGTGGCTTCTCCAATAGACTATTTAAATATTAGATCATTTCTCCTAACTTTGGATTTTATATGCTTAACCTCTAGATATTTCTCAGCACAATAACCTATGTTTTTAAAACATTATTTTATTCAATTGTTATTATTGAAAGAAGAATCATAATCCTCATCATATAATAAAAATTCCAAGAACCTAAAGATAGAGGGAAGAACTCTAAAGCCAATATATAACATACTACTGAATTTATATAAAGATTACACAGTATGGTTATGACAATATAGCCTTCTTGTAGTATTCATTTCACTGATACTATTAGCAACCCAGATTAACTTATTTTCACTTGGGCAAATGTATTAGAATATAACGGAGTATACTAAATACACTAAATCTTTATCTGCATCAATATTGGCTAATGTCCATACCTACTGTATACTGAATCAAAGGCAGTAGCCTAATCCACAAATGCTATATTAAAACATTCTGTAATACTGCTGATATCTTTTGAAGCAAGGTAAAATAAAAGTATTGGTCAATTGTGATCTGTCCCTTTCTGAAACCTATTTGTTCATTTTAACCTTGCCAATCAAGAACTATAGTTGTGTATCATTGACATACTGGTGACATGAACTTTCCCATCAGCTTCATACAGATTTTAAATAATACAAACTTAAGACGGAACCTAACAAGATTCCTCTGCACTATTCTACCCAGCAGAAGTATCTCAGTACTATCTTCTGATAACATTCAAGCAATAGAGTGAATCTACTAGACACAACTAGACACAAGGACAGTTTTTTCCCCCGAACTCCATCACTCTGCTAAACAAATAATTCCTTCAACACTGTCCAACTATTTACAAAGTCTGCACTACTATTACTATTAATCTTCTTATCACTTCTTATCACCCATCCCCTCCCACTTGTGACTGTGACTTTGTTGCTTGTATCCTTACGATTTATAATGACTGATTCCTAGTATGATTTGATTGCTTATTGTACCCTATGACTATTGTTAAGTGTTGTACCTTATGATTCTTGACTCTTGATGAATGTATCTTTTATGTATACTGAGAGCATTTGCACCAAGACAAATTCCTTGTGTGTCCAATCACACTTGGCCAATAAAATAATTTTAAT
Source organism: Notechis scutatus (assembly GCF_049901735.1). Taxonomy (NCBI): domain Eukaryota; kingdom Metazoa; phylum Chordata; class Lepidosauria; order Squamata; family Elapidae; genus Notechis; species Notechis scutatus. The sequence goes on along the minus strand of NC_142010.1, from coordinate 163,898,457 downwards.
TCTAATAAAGTGCAATTGCCTTTTGTCCCACCTGCATGTGCAGCTAATTTTTTAACAAGTTCCATAAGTGTCATCATGGGCCTGCTATCTGTATAATTAATACAGATTATCCTTCAGAGTGGTCAAAGCCATCTTCGCACAAAGCCAGATCTAAACCCATAGTGGAAACAATCTAGGTTATCCATATTCTCCCAGGAATTAAGAGATACAACTTCCCCATTCTCTCAATAGCTTGGATACATAGGAATGTTGAACATAAATAACTATTTTTTAAAGATAATCAAGCATGCAAATTCTTAATTAAGATTATCACTGTCTCTATTAAGAAGGTAGGGATCTCTTCTTATCAAAGACAGGTGTTCCACTTGCAAAGTGGAATACTTAGAATGAGCATTCTAGGCAGGAACATACAATAATAATAGGTACAATAACTAAATAGTGGATTTACTTCCATTAACATCACCTCTTCTTTAAGAAAGGAAAAAATAAAACTGACTCATATATTCATACGGTGCACTAGACACCCCAGGTATATAAATTTGATAATTATATTGTCCAATACAGTGTCAATGCCAGCATTATTCTATATGATTTTATCCTTGAAAAATTGTGCAAATTTCTCAAAACTGTATTGGTATGCTGCCTGAGGCCATCAAGCCTTGTTCTTTACTCACTATGGAAAGTCACCACTTCTTTGCATCTGTGATTGCGATCAATTATCAATTATAACCATTCCTTATACCATGGTAAAGGTCAACCAAAAAAGACTCTTTTGAGGATCTTACAACTCAGATGGTTCATAAAGGAGAATATAACCTTTCAAATAGTATGTTCCAAAGTCAAACAGGTATTTAAAGATCATAATGAATGCTACGAACTATGGAGTAGAGCAAACCAGTAGCCAATTAAGATGTTGAAATAACTGAAGTACATGAATTATTTTTAAGAATAGCTCCAAATAGTACTAATACTATTATAGCTACAATTTCCTTATCAGACTTTTCCTTATAAAGTTTAGACATACTGATTGTTAGGATTATTTATTGATTTTATTTATATCTTGCCTTTATTGTTTTTATAAATAACTAATAAACTGGAATAGGTAGAACTTTGCAAGAACGTAAGAAAATGTATCCAAGAAGAAACACATCAGTTTAACATGAAGCTTGTGAAAAAAGCAATTGAAGAAAACAAAGGGATTAATAGAGCAAAATGCAAGCTTATAAAATACAAAAAAGGTTTTTCATTAAAACATGAAGATGGCTCTGTGTAGGACAAGACAGGAAATGTTAGAAATAATTGTAAAATTCTATTGAGAGCTATACAAGGATCAACATCACTCAAAAGTAACAACACCCACAAAAGAGGAAATGCCAAATATTCTAGTACGGGAAGTTATCAAGTGCCATAAAATCAATGAAAAATGGCAAAGCTTCAGGAAATGACTGTGTTACAGTTGAAGTGTTGAGTCTTGTGGTCGTAATTTATACAAGATGCTGGCAAAATTATACTTGATGCCTCCAAGAAGAAAAAATACCCAATGCATGGAAAAATGCTGAAATGATTCCTATGCACAACAAAGGGACCCAAGATTATTTAAATAATTATTGCCCAATAAGCCTTCTTTCAGTTATCTACATGGTTTTCACCAAAATAATAACAAAGAGTATTGAGAATATTAAATGATGCATAGCCAAAGAAGCAGGCAGGGTCCAGAAGTGGTTACAGCACAATGGATCAATGGATTGTTCAGCAAGTCATTGGAAGACACAATGAGTGCACCATGCCTCCATGCATGGCTTTCATTTACTATGAAAAGGCATTTGAGTCAGTATTCCAGCAAGCAATAATCAATGCATTGCTCAACCAAGGCATAGACACTACTTACATAAACTTACTACAATCAATATATGAAAAAACAATAGTGACAATTTGCTTTAATTATCTTAAAGTGGAAATCAACATAGAACAAGGTGTATGAAAAGGTGATAAAATATCACTTATCCTTTTCTCAGTTTGCGTTGAAGATGTGTTTTACAAACTAGACTGGGCAAAAGATGGAATAAAAATCAATGGTATTTGAATCACTTAAGATTTGTAGGTGGTATTCTCTTCTCACATGACCCAGAAGAGCTACGAAGACACATATAAGAGCTGCACAAAGCAGGAGAATAATTTGGCTTAAAAATAAACCTGAAAAAGAGCTAGGTTATATTTAATAAATTCACCAAATAAATATTTTCTTAATATCTGGAGAAGAACTAGATGCAATAGACCAGTACATAGACCTTGGCCAACAGATCTCAATGTAAGGTGATACAAAAAAGGAAATTGAACAGCATGTTAAATGTGGCTAGAAGAGATTTGGCAAGTTAAGCATAATTTTCAAGAACCTCCCCCTATTCCTGGAGAAAAACATTTTCGATCAGTGTGTGCTGCCTACTCTAACACATGCCAGTGAAACATGGACACTAACCTCACATACAAAAGCTACGAGTGGTACAAAGAGCCATGGAAAGATACATACTCGGCATCAGAAGACAAGATAGAAAGACCTGTACATGAATTAGAAAACAAAGGAAATATACAATGCAATTAAAAGAGTAAAAGAATTGAAATGGAAATGGGGCTGGTCACATAGCAAGAAGAACTGATGGCAGGTGGACTAAAGCAATCATAGAATGCATTCCACTTGGTAAAAAGTGTCCACAAGAGACCTAAACAAGATGGAGTGATGACATCAGCAACTATTGGGGCCAAATGGCAAAAGAAAGCTCAAAACTGTATTGGTTGGAAACATACAGAAGAGGTCTTCATCCTGCAATGGATAGGCAATGGTTAGAATGGTGATGATGATAAATAAGTCAAGGTAACAAATATACTTAATACTCTTTCCTCCTCCTATTTTCCTATAACAACCCTGTGAGGTGAATCGAATTGAGAGTGTGTGATTGGCACAAAGTCACCCAGCTGGCACATACCTAAAGTAGAAACAAAACTCCAGTCTCCTAGTCTGGTGCCTTTAACCACTGAACCTATCAGAAAATAATCCAGATCCATCAATATGCTGGGGCTAATCATTAATTCTGTTGTTATACCACCCACCAGGTTCCCCCAGATGGAGTACATCTGAACCCCAATAAGTCTAAAATGTACCAAATATCTGTCTTTCCATGACAATAGAATTATAGAAGTTTTTTCCAGGATTTGCTCACCATTATCCCATCTAACACAAAAATATTAATAAAAATCTAGTCTGAGTTTTTGAAGCTAAATAATAATTAGAACAGGATTATCATGAAGTCCCAAATCAGTATTAACAAGATCACCTCAACAGGATCTCTCCAAACAATATAAAGTGATTTAAGCTATCATTTAGCTTAGTTCAAAACATGAGACAAGTGTGTACCAACTAAGTTCCGTTTTGTCTTGAATATTCAGTTTCAAGTGCCCATATTAAAAACATTTCTTCCTCTCAGTTCTAATTACCAAATGCTTATTTAAAAGCCTGAGGTTAAAAAAGATAGGCGATGTATCTTCTTGCCTTGGTTTTTATGAAAGAAATCATGTCAACAGGCTCATACAGCATTCAGAGGAATGAATGGGGAAAACTGCTGGTGGGATCCAGCAACAGAACCTTTAAGGCAAAGAAGCATTTTCCAAACTGGGCAATAGCTTATAATATTTTATTTTCCTAGCTGCCTACCTATCATCATCAGCTTTTTCTGCTGTCTACTAAAACAGTGATCCCTTTTGCTAACCAGTTGCCTTTTAATATATATTTTATTTTTGCATTTCAGATTCCATTTTTATGCTACTGCATTTACATGATTTTACACACTAATTTCAGTCTTGTTTTACTGTTTTCTGGCTTTATGTTTTGTCTAGTCGTGCTTTACAGATAACATTGTCCTTATTGGATTGGCTACAGACTTTGTTACATATGGTTTTGTGCTTGTAATAAAACATCTATCTATCCATCCATCCATCCATCCATCTATCCATCCATCCAATCAATCAAATCTTGTCTCTTTTTAGAACAATTCCTTCAGCTTTAAAGATGCTATACCTAATAAAGGAAGATGTGCAGTACAGTACCTCCTCATTCTGAGTGTTTATGGCTTATAGTAGTAAAATGAGATTTACTAATGCTGATTAAATGTTTGGGAAATTTACAGATGTATGTTTCTACTAACTTCTAAATCAGTATTCTGGAAAAATAGTATTTTCTTATAATGTCTTACTTTGACTGTGACACAGGTGTTGTACTCAATCTTGCTATTTTAAAAAAAAATTTAAAAAAATTTGTCTGCCACATCCTATAACCAAGTTCTCAAAATGCAGATTAAAAAACGTAACAGCCCCAATCTTCTAAAAAGCAACGCATTTCAAGTGATATTTGGAATAGTCACCGGGAAAGAAATTTTGGAGAGTGAATACGTAAACCCACAGTGATATAATGTACTAGATAGAGATTAGCACCAAATAATATAGATTTGAAAAGACCAGCCCTTTCTTGCACTTGGGAATAGTGATATATCCATCCCTAAGGATTCATTCATTTCCCAGAAGCTTTCCTATCCCATTTCTGATACTTCTTCCAGTCCCTTGGAAGAAGTCATGGAATCCAGTCCCTTGGAAGAAGTCAAAAGGCATGCACAGTCATTGAGATTTCAAGTCTCAACGACAGTGTGCATTTTCAGGCCTACAACCAAACATTTCAGCATGGATCATTTGCCATCATCTATCCATTCCCAGGCATTGTTTTTCCAGTCCTGGAGTTCTCATTCCATTTCCAGGTCTGCCTTGGTGGTCTTGAGAGCCTTCAGATTACAACCTTCTACTGGCCTGTCCGAAGTATTTCTCATTGTTTTATCATTTCCCTGGGATAAGGATCTAATGCTCAAACTGCATTTTTTTTTAATCAAGATGGATATTTGATAAACATCACGTAAATAAAGAGTAACAAAAACGTTCCCATTTCCGGACCTGAGCGTGTTTTACTTCGAAGAAACAATCCTAACCTTTCCTACCGATACCTTCCTTCTAGGATCCACTCCTCATTTTAGGTGTAGCCTGCGCTGCCTTCTGCGGAACTCCATCATCATGTCAATAGTAGACCTAGCTCAACTCCCTTTATTTCCTACGGGCCTCTGGAGAGCTCCCGAGGTTTTCCAGTTGAAAGGACAGACCAGGTCCTGCCACAGGGCTCCGGAGAGAGGGAAGATGACAACGTCTTTTGCTCTAAGAAGCAGGTCTGCGGAAGCCTCAGAAGCGGAGACTGAAGGGGAAAGCCCTGCTGGTACGAACCCAGAGAGGCTTCCCGCGGAGCTCTGCACTCGGAGAATGGGCAGAAGTTGAACCCGGGATATTTCGGGTGCGGAGCCACTGTAGTTTGGGCCAGACCTCCCATCCACCCCCCAGGCCCAGGCTGTTGGAGGGCCTCTCGCCCAGCCACCCGGTCCTCCTGCTGCGACCCTGGCCGGAGGGACTCACCGACGGAGTATAGGGTGGGCTCAGCAGCTGCAGCCCCACCGAGGGGACCATCCTCCTCCGGGGAGGCCTCGCCGCTCCCTCCCCCACTCTCGTATCCCTGTGTGCACTCATACAAAATCCCACCCATCCCTCTCTGAACAGCCAATGCGCGACCGATTCCCCGCCCACTTCTGTCAATCAGCGATCCAGAACAAGGCCACCGAGCTTGGAGAAAGGCGAGGCCGGCCCACGAGCGCTTCATTGGTCGAAGCGCCAGCCAATGAGCGCCCCACAGGTTTGAGATTGACGTTCAATGGGTTAGATTGAGGAGAAATCGGAACTGCCTCAGAGGCAGATCGCGGGGAGATTCGGAGCGAGGAGCTGAGACCCTTTCTGAAAGGCGAGGAGCGGAAGCGTGTTTGGAGATAGCCCTTGAAGTCAGTTCAGATTCGGTTTCTTTGCCAATTTTTGGCTGTCCCCAGTTCTAAGCACAAGTCCGTTCTGCTTCTTATGTAGTAGATATTTGACTTGATTCATACCATTCTCTAAAACGGCGTTTCTCAACCTCAGCAATTTTCAGATGAGTGGACTTCACTTCCCAGAATTCCCCAGCAAGCATAGAATTCTGGGAATTGAAGTCCGTACATTTTATTAAGATTTTTCATAAGACAAAAAGGAAAATCAAAAAAGTGGAAGAAAAGAAAAAGGTAATATATAAATGAATTCCGACCTCCTTTTCAACACATTACAACACATTACAATTTAATTGGCCCCTCCCTCTCTTAAATATTTATTTTATTTTAACCCTTCACCTTTCTCATTTAATCTGCATTTTTCTTAATATTTAAATCCGTAATTCATTTTATTTTTTCTTCTCTCAGAAAAATGTCCATATAAGGTTTTTAATCTTTCAAAAAGGTTTCTGTTATTTGTTCTCTGACTGAACAGGCCAGTTTCATCATTTCTGTAAATTCTGATATTTTCACAATCCATTCCTCACTGTGAGAATTTTCATTATTCTTCCATCACTGAAGTCTTGCTAAATGTGATCTATTTGCTAAGAACGTAGCTGTTGTGGTTTGCAAACTATACAAAATCTCAGCCCATAACATGTTTGAATTGTGATACTACATGCTAAATCATGTAAATATTTACATGATTAAGGATATCCTTTTTAAAGGATATATGATATATGATAACTTACTGTTGTTTGCTAAAAAGGAGCATGAAAAAGTTCCCCATTTGTAGGTTTGAGTTTTTGCACATTACATTTACAGCTAGGAAGTAGATTTTTCAATGGAGGTTGGTTGAGACAGTCACATCTCATTATGATGGATGTTACAGCCATAATCCCAAAGAAAATTCAGAAGCCTGCCAAGGTAGTGTTTTTCCATTATGCATTTATAGAAATTAAAATCAATACAAAGTATACATCAATCTACCTCGTCTACTTTGAAAACATAGGCATTGACATAAATAATTTTATTAAGGGGCAAACCAAAACTGCATTGACATCTAGGAATAGATCATCCTGAAATTAATAATAATTTCTATATTTGTACAGGTTAAATTTGTCAAATGTATTTAACAAAGATTTCCAGCTGACTGAAATGCAGTTTACAGTTTTTAATTAAAAAGAAGTTACTGTTTAAATATCTGAATTAAAATAGGAATTGTATCAAAGGTAGATGTGTTCCTGATTATTTTCCTAGTTCTCTGCCTTTCTGTAATGTTTCAATATTAGTAAAAGTTGAAAACATTATTATCATTTCACTTTGATTCTGAATGTTACTCTCCACAGAAAAGAGTAACATGAAAGTTTATTTAATCTGAAGAAAAAACATACTTGATCCATAGCCATTCAGTTAAAAAAATAAATGTAAAAAAATAATAATAATCTGAGTTGTGGCCTTCCTCAATGGGGAGACTTCTCTCAGGAGCTACAGTTGTTGCCTGTAGAAAAGTTTGTGTTGAATGCAAATTTGCAGAAATGTAGTGCTTTGATACAATTTCCCCTCAAAGGTTAGTGCTTCAGAATAGAAGTAATCCAGAAATCCATAGCCCAGACACTGTGGGAATTTATATAATAGAGGCCTCTTCTATACTTTTATTTGAAAGGAAGAAAGTTGCGGGGGGGAGGGAATAGCCTGCACAAAACCTTTGAAAAGAAAAATATTGTCCTGTCCTTTGAAATGCAAGTGTCTGCTGAAACAGAGAGAATGGGTTTTTATTTATTTAGAAAAATTAGAATGTTTATTTATTAACCTTGTTTGGGATTTTCAGCACTGCTTATTGGGCCAAAGAAAAATCTGTTTCTTGTACTGCTGCCAGCTTTTTCAAAATTTTAAGTACCCATTTGTTTTCTTCAAATCTACCTAGAAAAACATGTATCGCCTCTCCTGTGGGAGCTGCATTAGTTACCAATTTGCTTCCGTGTGCAATTCAAGGTGCTGGTTCTCACCTTTAAAGCCCTTCAAGGCTTGGGACCAGATTATCTGAGGGACCGTCTCTTGCCAGTCTACCTGACCCAATCAGAGCGGGGAGGAAGGGAATGTTGCAGGCCCTATCCCCAAGGGAGATACACCTGGTGGGGTCTTCTCCGTGGTAGCTCCCTCTCTCTGGAACATCATTCCCCCAGAAATTAGAATGGCCCCACTCTAATACTCTTCCGGAAGGCACTGAAGACCTGGTTCTGCAAGCAGGCCTGGGCAACCCAGAGCGGGATAGAGCCCATTAAATGGCTCGTGTGATCTGCTATCACCAGGGCGGCGGGTGGGATTTGGCAGGTGATGTTATTTTGTATTATATTAATTTATTTGTTTCTTTGTGTTACATTTTGTTTTGAATGTGGTTTTATATTTTGTAAGCCACCTTGAGTCATCATGGACAAATAGGCGGCAATGTAAATTCAATAAATAAATTTTAAAAAATAATTGATTTTATCCTATCTTAACTTTCCAACAACCCTTAGGGAAAGTTGGGCTAAAAGCAGCCAGCTTTTCTATTACGTTCATTACCAAAATGGCTCTACTTAGGATGTGCTGGACTGATTTACCTTAAACCATGGGGTTGGGGATCCCTGGTTTAAGGTAATCAGTCCAGCACATCCTAAATAGAGCCGCAGTGTGGGATGCAGCCAGCATGCAAAACCATGCCCCCTCTGATCCATGGAAAAATCTATCTCCAAGGAACAAGTCCTTAGTGCCAAAATGTTTGGGGGACACTGCCTTAAACAATGAAAATTGCAGTAGAGAATCAAGAGGTTGAGGGAAATGTTATGCAGATTTTAATTCATGCTGCCCAATAATATGTAATAAAAATTAAAAGGTAACATTAGGGAAATGTTTGTTCCTAATGTTGAAAAATAAACTTGTTTTTAAGTATAAAGGCATTACCTAAGATCTATGGGCAATGCAATTCATCCTTGTTTTGCAAACATTTTTCACCAAAGTATTCAATCTTCAGAAATGCTCAAATTTTCCTAGTAACAGTAATGTGGCACATGTTAAAAAGTGACTTTTCTTCTTCCAAATCAGAAATTTTTTGTATGTAGCAAAAACTGACATTGTGAAGCACCCATAGATTAAACATGAAGCCAAAGTTGGTTATTTTGGAGAAAGATACACTTCCATAGTTGGAATGCAGTTTTTATTGACTATTTCCAGGAAGGACACATTGTAGTATCCTCAAGTAATGCTTCTGACTGAATTGATTATGTAAAGGTTGACATTCCTTTTAAATTGTACACAAGGAGGTCCTGAATATCAGAGCTGGAACATTTATGAACCATATTCCCCATTCTTCCTATTTGTCATGAATGCTGGCAAGTGATAATTGCATAGTGGCACTGGTAATTTCTTTTTACATATCTGGCCTTGGCAACTGTGGTAATCTTCAAGGATCTGCTAATAGCGATTTTGTATGACAGGCATTGATGCTCTGTCATGTTTGCCAATTGCCACTCATGTATGTCTGATGGAAGAGCAGTTTTAAAAGCACCTAACATGCAATCAGATCCATCACTACATCTTATTGAGATACTATAGGGATAGTTGGGAAAGGAGGAAAACACCTGAATACTTTGACTTGAGCGTGGATTTTTATTTTATGTTTTTATTAAATTTTTAATCCACCCATCTCACTGTCAATGAGATTTTTTAAAAAAAGTTTAGTGTCTAAAATTAACACTCTATAAATGTTTGCAGGGGCTAAGAAGAAATGGTAAGGGCAATGCTTTAAGTTCAAAGAGAATTCAAAAATACAGTAAATTTTGTTCCTATATTCAATTCCAAGGCTGGAATCATTGAATGAGGTGGAGAGGGAGCCCAAATGGAACAGACTGGGATAAACCACAGCTGGTTCTTTCAGCAGTGTCAGTGCTTGGAGGGTTCTTTCCCACAGAAGGACCTAAAGATGTGAAGACTGTTCTGCTGTGCCTTCTTGGTGAATCTTGGTAGATGAGGATGATCTTTAGCGAGGTACAAGAGAAAGAGGAAATATCCATTTGCAGACAGCCATTTAATTCTGTAGTTTGAACACTACTTATAAATCTTGAAGCCTGACACAGTAAACAAGGAAAAGGAACAGGTGTTGCAGAGAGACTATGACAAGGAAGACTGCCTTCTGATACTACAGGGCAGGGCCTTTCCCAGACCAACAGATCCCCTGTGCTCAAAGTATAATTTTAAAAGGCCATTACGGTATCTTAAAGATAAAAGCTTTTATGGTTATTGCGGAGAAGACAACAGATTTCCTCAAAGGCCCAAGTCTTTTTATATGTCAAATAAATTAATTCAAATTTATAATCAAGAAACTGGACTAGAAAGTTTTAGAGAAATCTTGCAATTCAGTTGAAAAGTGACCCATGTAAAGGGGGTGGGTTGCTCAAATTTAGTAGGCATCACAGGGCCAGGTTAATTAAAACATAGCTAGAATTTATTTAGGCTGTAATAGCATGTCATCTTTAATGGACATAATTAACGAAATACTTTTATCTATACAAAAATATTCCCTCTTTCCTGACATGTACAGATACTTTCTTCTTGCATGCCATGGTTATCTATATATCAAAATGTATTTTTATGAAGTTCACTTTCACAGTTGTGCTATCTATGAGAAACTATTTTGTGCTAAACTCCTTTAAGATCATTCAGCTATAGCTATGAATTAATGTCACGTATATTCCGTACACATGTCTAAATAGAAGTGAAGATGATTGAACAGTATTCCCCAACCGATTAGTATAACTATACATATGCTGAAAGGCAAGAGTGGAAAATTTCCTGCTTTCCCTGTGAGGTATTAAAAAGCATCTATTTTAGATACTCCCGCATTTGATTATTTCAAAAGGCAAGGCATTTCCCATAATTGGCAAATTTCTGCAGTATACCAAGATAATTAAGCAATCTGCTGCTCTTTGCTATAGTTAGGCAGAGAGAAAACAGTCCAGGGAGCTAGGAATTGAATTCTCTGTTTTTCTAAGTAAGGAGTAGCCAAGTTATACAGAAGTATAACTTCATTTTCTGATTTCTTTCAGTTTCTACAGCACATAGTTACTGCATAATGAATATCTCCAAGAAATACTGAAAAATACATTTACAAAATGACAGTGACTGAAAACATGTTTTAAAAATTGAATTTTCTTGAAATCACAAAGGAAAACTGCCTGAAAAAACAAGCAAGAGAACCATTTTAAATCTCAACTTTCAATTCTGGAATAGGGATATACCTTTTCCTTAGCACCAGAAGGCAGTTACGGACTAACACTAATTTGTCTCCAACCTTCTTCAAACTATATGCTTTATCTACCACTAATAAGGGAAGAGGTATGGGCACATAAGCTCAAGGTGCACTTCAACCTCTTTGTAAAAGGAAGACAATTTCTGAGAAACTAAAATATAAAACTTTGCAAACTATGACCAAAACATCAGTATGAAAATCTTTCCAACTCAGGGCCTCCACAGGAGAAGCTTAATCTTTTTTTAATTGGAATTATGTAGCTTGGAGAAAGTTTATAATGTACTGATCTAATACTCATTCAGGATCTTCTGCTAGGATTGTAAGGAATAATGAAGATTCTAGTGTTTCCAGTTCCTTTGTAGTAAATGCTTCATAATGCAACTTAATTGAATTTTCCCAATTTGGGTTTCCTTTGCTTCCAATTCAACATCACAATGAAATTAAAACATCCAATCACAAGATTACACTATAACCACACAATCCCAAAAAATTCTTTTTCAAAGCAGAAAAATGTGAAATACAGCTCAGGTCCAAAAACAGAAAAGAAATACATTTTAATATTGATTTAAGTGATAGGGTAGAATCTTTCCACTGCAACTGGCTACATTTCCCCAAATGAAAAGAATAAACTGAATCTGACATTGTAGTACTGAATGCCAGGTACTCAAACTGAAGTTGCAAACAAGAGCATAACAAAATACAAAGCAAGAGCTCAGCAAAGTAGGCTACAGTTCTCATATGTCATTAGGAGAATGCCAAGTATTTGCTGAATCTTTACAATGCTCCCCCAATAAGCCATGCTTCTTGGTGTTTTACAACACTCCTTTTTTAAAGATGAAAGTCATTCTTTAAATGTGTAAGAAAAATAGTTTTAACCATCTTGTTTTAAGTAACTAATTTCAGCAAACCAGCAGAGCCATTTTCAGAACAAAGCTTATTTTTTAGTCACCTGCTTTAACAACATTAAACGTTTGTTCCTCCACTGTGCCAGAACCAAGGCATGTTCATCTTTCCCCATGAAATGTATATAATCAGAGGATGAAAGAAAGATGGTATAACCCATTTGGATTGTCACCTACACCTGTCAAGGAACATGACATCAGCTGGCCAAACCTAGTACAAATAAACCATTCATAAGACTGATGTCTGTGTATGTTCCAAAGATCAACAAGGCCAAACCTGCTAAATCAAGTTCAGAACTAGAGAGAAATAACTTCCAAATTGGAAAAGCAATATGGCACTGATGCAAGGTATTGCTTAAACTTTGTCCTTCATCAGAAAAGCAGAAGGATCACACATGCTGAAGAAAAAAAATGACCTTTGGAAGACCATATGAAGCCTCCTCTCCCTCCTCCCCCATTAAAACTTTTTTATCCCAAAGAATGCAAAGTAGAGATATAAAATAAAAACACACAATTTGACAATCCTTAGGAAGTTATTAATTTGTTGGACAGGTACAGCACGTATTAGGAAAAAGGAAACAAAAAACCAAAACTCCAGGCCTTCTTTCCTTATTTGGTGACAAGAAAGTGCAAGAAAGGGTTTCCTGGGTTTTGCTCAGTTGTCAGATTTTTGCATATCTGTGTTCTGGCCAAGACAGGGGACTTTGAGACTTTTCTGCAGCACATGCGCATCTGCTGGTTCTATCCTTTTGTAGTAGTTCTTCTTTGTTTCAATGATCTCAAATCCAAATTTTCGGTAGAAATCAATTGCTGATTCATTGCTAATCTGAACATGCCTAGGACAGAAAAAGAAACAATATACTAGAATTTGGTTCCATGTATTAGCAAAGGCATTTAGGCATCAGAAAAACAAATGAAAAGAAAGACATAGAACATAGGCATAAGTTATGTACTGCCTCACTACAATTCGTTGTCAAGGACTACCTATAAGCCTACAAAGGAAAGGAAGCTTACCAGTTAGGCTTAATCTGCCCCATTCTTTGATTCCTAAACTGACATTGGATCTCCTTATCCTCTCCTAAATTTTCAAACTGCAGTTTAGAATTCCCATAGAAGCACTACCCTTTTCAGCTTTAATAGTGAAAGCAACCATTACTATTCTTACTCCAAGAATATTAAACATGAATTGTCAAATGCACTCTTCATTCCAATGACATAGTCCTTGACTTAGAACAGTTCATTCGAAGTTATAATGGCTCTGAAGTTACGTCACTGAAAAAAGTGACTTATGACTGTTTTTACAGTTATGACCTTTGCAGCATCCCCATGATCATGTGATCAAAATTCAAATGCCTGGCAACTGTTTCATACTTATGACCATTGCAGTGTTCTGGGGTCATGGGATCACCTTTTGCGACCTTCAAAGTCAATGGGGAAACCAGATTCACTGAACAACCATGTTACTAATTTAACAACCACAGTAATTCATTTAACAACTGTGGCCAGAAAAGTTGTAAAATGGGACAAAACTCACTTAACAAATTTCTCACTTAGCAACATAAATCTGGAGCTCAATTGTGATCGTAAGTCAATGACTACCTGTACAGCAATTTCTATGGAAAGACCGCAGATAACAATGGTAATCAAAATAATAGGTGATCAATCTACAAGTGGGCCATGTTGATACCTGAGGTGGAAGAAGACTAGAACAATGCCTACATTAATGGCTGCAGTACTCCTTAGCCTACAGACTTCCAGCTGCACTTACAGAGGGTGGGATCTGTCCTGTTACAGAAAAAGTTGGACAATTCTTGATCTAAGCTTATTTTTCTTTGAACATTTTAATTTTTATGCCTTAGTATTAAGTTGAATTAAAAATGAACACAAATAATTGAAATCCCCCATGCTTAAATGAAATCAATCAACAATATTTACTTACAGATAGATATTATCAAAGGTGCCATCTTTTTCACAGATGTTTAACACATGATTCAACATTTTAGTTCCTGAAAAAGAATTGAGAAAGTACAAAAGAAAATCATGTTATTTCTAGACTTTTTCAAGTTTTGCGAGTTTATATCCCAAGACCAGCAACACTGCTTCTGAAATCAGAATCTCAACTCCAATATTTGAGATTGCGCTTATTAGTTTAAAGAAAAAATTAAGGGTGCTTTTAGAAAATAACATCAAGTATGGAAATGCATTGTTAAATTACTGAATTTATTAGCTACAAGTTGATAGTTTGATAAATAACCCTAATAACTGCTTCCATTCTAAAAGCTTCTTCATATGATATATGAAGTTTGACTTTTCATCTAGCATCTTGTACTATTTTATTACTGGAACGAGTACAGAAATAAGTACACTTTAAAGCTCAAGAGTCAAATAAAGGCCACTCAGTATTTGCTGCCTATTCCTTACCTATTCCTAACCGTCGGTAAGGGGCCAGACATCCAAGCGTCATGATGTACAGTCTTTTCTGATTCTGAGAATGATCTACTCTACAGCACACTGCGCCCACAGCAATATCATTGAAATAGGCTGTCAAAAAGAGATGGGAACAGAAAGAAAGCATATACTGATTTTTTTTAAATTTACATGAATAGAATTCAAGACTTTTTAAATTTTCATATATTACATTTTAAGTCAATTCAAATGTTGAATTGAATCAATTTAAATGTTGAATTGAATCAATTCAAACAAGGCCTAAAACTCACTGAAACATATGCTAGTTAGAAAGGTCAGTTATTTTGAGGAAAAAAATCAACTATGGACATCAAAAACAAGCAGATTAAAAGAATACTAGGATAGATTTCCATAATAGCTTTTTATGTGCAGAAAATATGTTTTGTAAAGGAAGGTTCAAAAGCATCAACATAGAGCACAGCAGTATAATCAATGGGACAATGGAAAGACATTTCCAAAGACACACAGATTTTTTGTGTATATGTGTGTTCCTTTGACCCAGTGTTGATGGCAGGTGAACGCCTGGACAAAATCCCTGAAGGGGGAAAGATTTCATTTGTGGTTTGCTCTTGCTTCCTTCCTAGAGCTGAGAGACAGCCACTGACCTAAAGTCACCCAGCTAAGATAGGACAAAAGCTCCTGGTTTTCAGTTTATAATATACTAAAAATCAATCAAAAATCTGTGATGAAAAGCTAAAAAAGGAATGATGTTTTTTATCATTTGAATTTTAGCTGGAATAATCATAGCAACTGAGAGTATATTGCAATAGTCTACCTTAGAGATTGTAAAGGCTTGGGTGAAAGCTAATCACTCACTATCGCTTCAAGAGAGTACCTGAAGAGATATTGAAGATGACAGAAGGGTATGACATGTTCTCGAATTGTTCCAGAGTCCAGGACATGGAATAACAATCTCAGATTAGAGGAAATATAGATTCCAAAGATTGGGGAAACAGTTCAAAAATGTAAAGTATCACTTGGACCAATATTATGTCCAGCCTCATGTGATGTACAATTAAAGAAATACATGAAAAATATGTTCAATAACATATACAGCATTAGATAATTTAGCACCAACCCACTAAATAAAGATCAAGAATTTATACCCAGTTTGGCAAGCTCGCCGACTTCTAACACATCCTTGTAGAACTTGTCATTGTAGCTGACAGGAAAGATGACTTGGTTTAACCTCTTCAACTGCTTAATGTTGTGTGGTGTCACATCACCCAATTCGATCCGGCTACTGGAACAAATCAAAACATGCTCAATACCTCTAGGAATTCCACTTTTATTAAATTACAGATGATTTAATAGAACACTTCAACATACCTTAAATGTTAAATTCTCAATTCAAATACTTTGCAATTTTATATAGAACAAATCTGAATTATTATTCTGAAAAGGAATTGTGGCCATTCTGATTAGTAAGAAGAGAACCTAGTTTATATGAAATAACTCAGAGTTACTGTTATTTATTTAGAATAGAATAGAATTCTTTATTGGCCAGGTATGATTGGACAACAATTTGACTTTTACCCTGTCTTTATTACTTTATCAGACAAAGATACCAAAATCCCAACACAAGCTTTTTGTACATGTACAGCATCGACCCAGGAGGACCCTGGAACTAACTCCTTTTAGGGCCATGCAATCTCATGCAGAACAAGCCTATTCACTGAAATTCAGCTGTCACAGGAGTATCAAACTCAATTTCATTCAGGGATGCATCAGGGTGGTGACCAAAGAACTCTGCCAGCAAAAATGGACTCCTGGGCTTCATTTTCAGCTGTGATGGCCTCCTGCAACCAACCCTCTGCCAGCAAAAATGGAACTCGGGAGGGTCACACACGGCCTTTGAGAGCTCTGTTTTCACTGGCAGAGCCACTGTGGGCCAGTCCTTCACTGTTTCCAGGGCAGCTCCATGGGCCAGATCTAAGCACCCCGCGGGCCGGATCTGGCCCCCAGGCCTTGAGTTTGACACTCCTGAGCTATCAGAATCAACCTTAACAATTTGTCTTGTCTCAAATCAGCTTCAACTTATATTCCCCTCAATCATGTCCTTAATAGTCAGGGAACATACAGAAGTTGCTGAGATATTCAATTCTGAGCTTTCGGAAAGAGTAAGTTCTTCAAACCCATGCATGATCATTTCAGACAGAGTTAATATAGGTATTACATGAACACAAGACACAACTTTCGGGAACATCCTCTCACTCTGTAATTTAAACAAATAATCATTTTCCAAAAGTATTAAGAGAAATAACAGTGGAATCACAATAAAACATTACTTCCAATGCTCAGCTATTCAAACTCTAAAGGTATACAATGGATGAGGTAAAGGTAGTGAATTCTACAGTATCACTAGAATTACATTCTTTCTTTGACAATTTTGGAGCTGAATCCAGTTCTCTGAACGGAACAACAGAGATAGTGACCTTCATGTCAGCTTCATAACAAAGTACTACACATAGATAGGGCGTGGCCCTATTCACACAATCTCCTTTGCCTCCAAAGTATAGCCACCCAAACATTGCCCATTTCATAAGGTATCAAAGGGTTTTTGGGAATGAGTATTATTCTGGATGCTAATTCTTTTTTTCCACAGCTTAATATGTCCTTTTAAAACTAAACTTTAAAAAGTAGAAAGAGTTAGGAATTCTGAGAAGTGTAAAGGAAATGCTTATGGGCTAAGTTTGTCAGGGATCATATCTTTGCTGGGTATCACTTTATAGCTAGGATAAGCAGGTTCCGGGGTTATATCTCTGCCAGCATGCACATAATAAATCTGTATCTATAATCTCACTTCAGATGCTTAAAACATACAAGTACAAATACACATATCCACATATGGAAACAAATACAGCACTAAATACCACATAGTATGGAACAAAACTACACTTTTCAATAAAAATCAATGAATAATTAGTGGATTTCTTCCATATGTAATTGTGCAGTGTTAAATTACAGCCTTAAAATCTCACTTAAACTACCATAATAGTAAGACAAAAGATAGAACCGAACAAATAAAAAGTAGTAAGAAAGATAAAATGCATTAAAAGACTACCTATCATTTCTCACTCAAAACTAATTTATAAATTGAGAGGTCCTTGGCACTCTGAGCTTGGTTGTTTTCTTACAGATATTTCATTACTCAAACTAGGTAACATCTTCAAACAACCAAGCTCAGAGAACATCAAGGATCCCTTATTTCAACTCTGAGCTACAAACATTTTCATTTATTGGCAACTTATAAATTACATATTCCAGATATAGTACAATGCTGGTGTACCTAACTATAGTCCATTTTCATTGCAGCAATCATATTAATTCCAAAATATCACAGAACACAGCATCTTCCTGGAACAGACATGGCAACTCCCATCAGTGATGGAACATGTTGTCAATGACATGCTCATTAGACATGGAAGGACCATAATGAATAATGAAACACCTACATGAACTAGCCAAACATACTATCCTCACTGAATCAATCACTATATTGAAGACAACAGGGATACCTGAAAACAGAGAAGACAATCTAATCATGTGACGTATGAAATTTGTAATTAATGTTCACCACCTAGGATTCTATACCACAAAAGTTTGAAGCTTCAACAGATCTTATGAGATTAACTGAAAACCGTGGATAAGGAACAGTCAGCTTACAAAACAGTATTTTATGCAAGTACTGTATATGTATTTAAAAGGCAGTATTGGTAAAAAGTTTGTTTAAAAAATTATCAGTATTTTTGTAGCTATTTAATCCATGAACTTTTTAAGCAATTGCTATTTATTTATTTAGCATATGGCAAACACGTGGACTCATAGTAGTTCAAATGTCAATGTCCAATCCATCCAGCCATTCAAGGACAGGGCAGTCCATGCTGAAAAATAAACAGACACTGGACCCGTGCAACCTCCGGATGGACACAACGTGATGGATATTCTGTGGAGGAGCAACACAGTCACACTGAGGGGCAGAGACAAGTCCCCACTCAAACAGTGAGTCCTGGCAAACACCATGCTGGGCACGGATGCCGCTCAGAGATGACCAATGCTGGCGAGGAAGGCCAAAGTCCGGCACCTCACATGCAGGACCATCCATGCAGCTGCCTGTATCTGGGCGCCGATGTCAAAGCTGCCAGACAGCTGCTGAGCGAGTGCCAGAGAGGGCCCCCCTGGATCCAAGCCTGCCAACCAATTAGATGAGGAAGATCAGCATGCGCAGGAAGAAGTGGGCCCCTCACAATTCTGTTGTACTCCTTCACCAAGGCCTCCTGCCCTCACAGAGCCAATGATGCAATGTGGCTCAAGACTGGGACCAGACGGGTTGCCAGAAGTTCTACAAAGATGTCTGGCTGCCAACTGTCGTTAACTGCCAATTCTTCAATGTAGTCTGGCTGCCAATTGTTGCTAGTCATTTGGTTCACACTTCCGTGCTATCCAGGGTGCACCACAAAGAGGCAAGCTAGCATCACACCTCTTATTCAATTATTCAATTTAAAATCAACTCTATTTATAAGCTACTTGAGAAACATCTGAGCTGAATTTTTTCTCAACCAAAAATGTCAGTAACTTCAATTTTGAGAACTTTATTTTGCTGAGTGTTAAACAATACTTTGAATGCTGTATTTATTACTTTCTTATTCAAATAAGGGATATTAATAATTGCTCAGGCACAATTCTAGGCTCTTTGGCTGATTTAATGTTCAAGGCTCTTTGGCTGATTTAATGCCCCAGGGGCTATTAACTGACAAACTGAATAAATCAAGCCAGATTAATCCATGTCATTAGTTTGCACCTTAGTGTTAAATTAATAAACTACAGATAAGATAAGTAAGCATGATATGCAATCTCAGCAATGAAGTATGACATAAAAGCTGTAGATAGATGCTATCCACCTACAGTGCTGTTTATTCTTTGCATTGCTGCTGGAAAGTGCCAGAAGCTTGGTCAGTATAACACGAAAGCTCTGCCAAATGAAGCTTCATCCATCTTGAAATGTCTTTTTATCAGCATTTCAAGGAATTGAAACATTGGTAAAAGTAGTTAGATTCTTCTCAAAGATATGATTCCAAAGACTGCCTTTTGCAAGAAAGAAAAGACCAGCTTCTTGTCTCCTTGTTGAGAGACCAGACTGAGCTTTAACCTTTGCACTGTTTGAAAGACTAGTAATCTCTTTTCAACCTTATGGCCTTGCTGAGACACATGACTTGGAAAATGAAATATCTGGATGGTAATGAAAGATTCTACCACAAAGGTCTCTTTGGGCATATAATGGAATAACTGAGGGAAAATGGCACAAGCTATTATATCTGTTGAAAGAGGATGATTGTTTAAATTATGAAGTGACTTGGTGGGGAGGGAGGCTGTAGAATCAGAACTGAGTGTTCAAGGTAAGTGAAGCATTTGAGAGCTGTCCTGACTTCCAATTTGAAGATGTAATACACACACACACAAAACCTTAGTTTTGCTTTATGAATTAAAGTTGTCTTCCTAGTAGTGGGAAACACTTGTGAGCTCTAGATATTTAGTTCTTTTTAAGCTACAATAAGCTAAAGTAAAAGAAGAGATACAGAGAGGCATTCCACCAAACCAATTTTATTTCAATAATATTTCAACCGATTGAAATAGTTCAATCTTTATCCCCCTTTTATCTCATATTATGATCTTAAGCTTCTCTCCAGGGCAGCCAGATACAAATAGGACTATATTGTATCACTAAAAACAGCTACAGATTATTGAAAACCGACTGCTCAGCACCTGGGATGGCACAACACACTAAACGTTATTGGAAGTAACAGGAACTGCATTTTCAGGGCCTTTTTTTGGACTTACCATAGTTGTGAAAGGAGGCTAGGCTCTCATTTTTACTGGTGCGATACACCTTTAATTGGGACGTGATTCACTTTATGGTGCAATTCCGCGCACGCTTCCTCGGGGCCGAATTCAAAAAGCTCGCCTCCCCCTCCCCCCTCCCCCGCCACAGCGCCTCTTCTCTCCCAGAATATAAAGTTACGTACTCCCTGAGCCAAGAACAGCCACACGGGCCGCCCGCTTCGTTTTCATTCCCCTAAAAAGGCAGGTGAACGACTCCCAGCAGTCGTTAGGCCAGAGAAACAAAGAGATGCCGTCGCCAAAAGCCCTGAGATAATAAGCCGGAGGTCCCCCATTCGCTTAGAAAGGATCCCTCGAAGCCACCCCACGGATGTCCGAGAGGAAAAAGACGCGGCGGCGCCGGTCCCGCACTCACCCCTTCATAGCTGCTGAGGGCCCAAGATCTCGATCCAGATGTGGCAGTCAGGCTGCTTCTGCTGCCACTCCACATGGGCCTCAGACCGTCCCGACCGTCCGCGCGAGTGTGCGCGTAGCTCCGCCTCTTTTCCTGGCTCAACCTTTCACCCAACACTGACGTAGGGTGACGCAACGTGACGTGCGACGGCCACCCGCTTCAGACGTAGACCAGCTCTGCTTCTACGCTAGGCATCACGCAAGCGCAGCGCCTCCTCTACGATTGGTTGCGAAGGGCGTGCGAATGGTGCTTTCATTCACTTGGTTCATTTCCGGGTTCAATATTCGGCAGGTCCCTTCTGGCGAAAAAGAGTATATTCTTTTCTTTTTTTTCCAAAGAGTAAACAAAAAGACAAACACCAAAATGGGTTGCGCATTTCACTTGAAAAAAAAGTTTTAATAAGGTAGATGTACCATAATTATACTAAAAACATTCGGACAACCTCTACATGTCCCCTCCCTCCCATTTCAGCTTAATATGTGTTGTGTTTGTACCCTATAGTAAGAAAAAAACCCGATTAATCAACCTATGTGATATTTTACGTTGTTTAGGCCGTGACTTTTGAATTTAAGGCATCGTCTCAACCAGAAGTATTGGATATTTTGGATTTATAGAAAATGCATTTGTAGCTTATAATAAAGTTTACAAATTTATACAAAAGTACTGTACTTTTTCAAACTTGCTAATCTAGCGTGTGGCTAGGTCATGATTTACAAACAGTAGTGAATGAGATCACATAGTGACTGAACCAACCAATCATGTTATGGCTTAGCACAATATACAGCATTTCACTGATAGCAAAATATTAAAGAAACATACTTAGGCCTGAATCCAGGCATATTTTAAATTAAACATATGTCTTATCCATTATTTGTATCCATGGTTTCTTAAGTTAATCTTAAACCACGAATACAAATTAGATTGCTGCATATCTAATATACAAATAAGATTGCTGTACAATCAGGCCAGAGATTGCTGTACAGTGTATTAAGAGAGATCAGAGCAGCAAAGAAAAGCTACTCTAAAAAGCTGAGAGGAATCAGTTATCAACAAATGAACCAGCAAATGTGTGGAAGTCTTAAAAATATTACTGGCTACAGCAAACCTCCTTCCCTTGCTGAAGGGAATCAACAATTGGCAGATGCTCTGAATGTGTTTTACTGTAGGTTTGAGAGGAATTCACTGTGAGATACATCAACAACAGCCAAGTCTTTTACACTATTTCAGTCAAAAGCCTGGAAAAGCACCAGACCCAGACAAGGTAACACCTTGCTTGAAAGCTTGTATTGACCAACTGGCCCCCATTTTCACCCACATCTTTAATAAATCACTAGAGATGTGTTATGTTCCTTCTTGCTTCAAATGCTTTACTATCATCCCAGTGCCGAAGAAACCTTTCATCAAGGAACCGAATGACTACATACAGGTTGCTCCGATATCCATAGTTATTAAAATCTTTGAAAGGTTAGTGCTGGCCCTCCTGAAAACTATCATGGATCAGCTGTTAGACCCTTTGCAATTTGCCTACTGAGCAAATAAATCATCTGATAATGCTGTTAATATGATACTGCATCTTGAATCCCCAAGACCTATGTAATAGGGGTTCTTTTTGTAACTTCAGCTGGACAGTCAACACCATTATTCCAGAAATCCCCTCTAAACTGATTTAACAAGCTGTGCCTGACCACATTTGCAGATGGATTATAAGCTTTCTAACAGATAGGAAGAAGCAAGTACAGCTAAGTAAAATCACATTGAATGCCTATTCAATTAGCACAAGAACCCCCCAAGGCTGTGTGCTCTTTCCATTACTCTTTCCTCTCTGTATCAATTACTGTATTTCAAAAGATCTCTCTGTTAAAGTACTGAAGTTTGCAGATGATAGTTTGATCTTTGGTGAAGTTTGTCATTGGTCTCATTGGAAACAATAATGAGTATGCATATAGAGGAAGGTAGATTAACTGACCCTGTGGTGCAGCCGGAACAATGTTGAGCTGAACACTTTTATAACTGTAAAGATAGATTTTAGAAGAAGCTCTCCTATCACCTCTTACAATATTAGGCAACATAGTATTAACAGTAAAGACCTTCAAATTTCTAGGTGGGGTGTCAAACTCACAGTGTCACGGTGGCATTACATGATGTATCAGGACTTTTTCCCCTTTGCTAAATTGGGTGTGGGCATGGACAGCATGTGACGCATCCAGCCTGCGGGTCAGGAATTTGACAGCCCTGTTCTAGGTTCTATTATCTCCAAGGACTTGAAATGGATATCTAACATTAGAATCATCGTTTAAAAAGCAAAGAACAAAGAATGTTCTTCCTACATCAACTCAGAAAGCTCAGATTGCCCAAGAATCTGCTGATACGGTTCTACAGAGGAATTACTGAGTTTATCACATGTATCTCAATAACTGTCTGGTTTGGCACAGTGACCAACCAGGACCTGTTACAGACTTCAACAGAGAACTACAGAAAAAAACAACTGCAACTAGCCTGCCTTCCACTGAGGATCTGTATATTGCACAAATCAGAAAGAGGGCTGAGAAAATAACTATAGATCCTCCTAGAATCTGTATGGGTCAATATAAAAAGCAAAAAGAATGACATTTCTATAGGCATATACTACTATTCAACAAGCAGAAGAAACAGATGAACTTTTAGCTAAACAACTAACAAATATATGTAGGAAACAACATGGTAGTAATGAGAGACTTAGCTACCCTTATATCAACTGGGAGACAAACTGTGCAGCAAGTGGAAGATTGAACAGATTCCTAACCAACTTAGCAGACAACTTTATCATCCAAAAAATAGAGGGAACTATAGGAAAAGTTCAACTGGACCTAATTCTTACTAATAGCAAAGAAATGATAGAGGGTGTTGAAATTGCCAGAACTTTGGGCCAGAGTGATCACAGCATATTGGAATTCAATATAATGCAAACATAAGTAATAAAACATAATCCAGCCAGTGTCTTAAACTTTAAAAGTTTAATTACAAACACACTGATTTATAAATCCTAAATATCCAAGTTAACTGGAGTGGCATCTCTGTATCTTTAACAATGCTTAAGATGTTGCACAAATTGTCACTGACCTGGTTCACATATGCCAAAAACACTGGTTTGCTTGGATTTCATCTCCAATCCAATTGTATTCATATAACATAATTCATGGGTTTGTTTGTGAAAGTTCAGCTTTAGTAATTGGACTTAATGTATAATAAACAGTCCTAATTTGATTTGCTCATTTGGAGTGTATTGTATGAATTTAGGTTATTTGTATTCTCGAACTTAAAAAGCAGATCTAATTCACATATTGCATATTCTTCACTGAAAGTAAATATTCCTTACTATTAGTTTTTCTCCAAAGATGATATTCCAATTTAACAAATATCAAGGTTGATATGACAGTTAAAACCTGGTTTTTTAGTTCAGCATGTTAGAATGTAGGAGTGATTTCTAAGCCATGGTTTACTCTTATATGTGAATTATAATTGCTTTTGTGGGAAGGAATACTCCACTGTAATGCAACGAATGAATGAATAACACCATGTATAAACACAATGCATGTTATAAGTTGAAATTGCAGACATTACAGCCACAACATGCAAACTGCTTATTTGCCGCCTTTGATTTTTTTTTAAACAAGAAAGAATTCTGGACATATTGTACCTTTCGTGACATTTGGATTAATAAAACGATTGTCCACCTCTGCCTGTCATTCGTTTTCTTTGTAGGACTAAGTTGCATTCACGCGATATTTCAAGCCACATGCTGCTTTGATTTGTGTCCTGCTGTGATTTGCAAATCAGGTTTAGCGTGCTGTGCAAAGTCATGGAATTCCGGTTTATTTTATTACAAAATGGGTGCACGCGCGAACTCTTTCCGCTCTTTTTCATCCCCGTCCTCTGCCTGTCGGTGTTCATTTCAAAGGACAAGGAACGATGACCACGATGTGTAACAGCTTTCCCGTTATTATACAAAACACGGGCGCGACCCACGGGCACCGCAGACCAACGCAAACGGAAAGCACGTGACGTCACTTCCTCTAGCGCAAGCGCGTTGGGGTTACCGGGGAAGGTCGTTCTTGGGGGAGGGAAGTGGGAGGTCGCCGCGATTGGTGGCGGAGCGGTCAGCTGCTGCCGGCGCTGCAGAACGGGCGTGTCGCTTTCTTCCCCGGAGGGCAATTCCGTCGAGGGAGGGGAGCTTTCCGGAGCAGGAGGTTCCTTTTCTTTCCATTCCCTCTCTGGCCTCCGAGGGTCTTTGGGCGGAGCTGACATCTGTGCTTGACCAAAAGATTTTTCCCCCCTCCTCGAAGAGCAATTACTGCTTCGGTGAGCCTCTTGGCGACAAAAGGGTTCTGGTTCATTCATACCTTTAAGCCGGTTCCTCCGCAGTGTGTGTTGTTGCCTTTGCAGCCAAAGATGGGAAATAGTGCCGGCTATTTCCTTCCCTTCGCATTGATTCTGTTGGTTTCTGTGTTGTGTTATTTGTATTTCAGCTTTATTCATATTAACCCAAGCGACGTCCAACTGATTCTATTTAAGCGTCAGCTTTCCGTGTGTTTTCCCAAGGTTACAATTAGAAAAATATGTCGATGGTTAATAGTCTTGAGATTTATTCGTTGGCTGTTCTTGCCTTTAATTTAGAATAAAGTTGCATTTAGCTATTTATATTTTGCCCAGGAAATGTTCTTCTTGATAATTTTTTTAATTGCTGGGATTTATCTGTCATTATAATAAGAGAGAACCAAAAAAGGAGATTAAACGGTCAAAGGAGGGTATCAGATATTTTGTTCTTGTCCTTTAAGTTTCCTTTTGTTCTTGCCCTTTAAATTTTGCCTCTTTTGGTTTTAATATGGATAATCTTAACATGCAGATTTTCTACAATTTAGTTCAGATTCCAGTTAAAGATTTCCACAATGATTTGGTGAAAATATTTGAGTGGTATTAACATACCTTAAAAGTAATAAATATAAAATTCATCAGCATGACCCTCAGATTTGGAGATGATTGGGAAATCAGAGCACAAGCTGGGGTGGGATACCCCATGAGGACATGAGCATCCATAAGAGCGAAGTCTCTGCAAATAGAGTCCCATGAGATTTCCCAGCCAGTAGATTTACCAGATTACTGAATGTGATATAATCAAATGAAATGAATCAAATGAAAAGAACCCTCTCCTTGTGAGACTGGAGATTGCTATGTCAAATAAGATCCAAGTCACTTTTGAATAACTGAGCAGGTTTGAAATGATAGTTTATTAAAATGCTTATCTTTCAATTAGGTAACCCTCCCACCCATTTTCATACTGTTACCAGTTTCCAACCAGTATTCCTTCTTCCCAAACCCCATGTTTTCTTTGTCGTGCTCTTAGTGTAATTGCTGTAACTACAGGAACAGAAAGAGGGAACTAAAACTAATCCAGCCACATCATGACGAAGCATGCTGTATGAATAAGACCAATAATTCTTTTGCTGTATCTTAGGAGTCTTAACTTCTCAGACTGGGTTGCCATATCATACAATTTTTACAGGGCAAAGACCAAGCTCCAAAGTATAGGTTGCTTTTTATTTTTTTCCCTTAACTATTTTAATATTGTACATTAATATTTTATTCACATTTATTAGTTTTCTATAATAGAAAAATTAATTCCCTGCCAAAAATAAAACCTCTTTGTTTTTTCCTTCATAATCATGACACACTGAGATTGTTTTCAGCATTTTATTAGTTTAGTAGTCATTTGAAGTTACAACAGTATTGAAAAAAAGAGACTTATGACCATTTTCACTCTTATGACTATTGTAGCATCCCCATGCTTACATAATCAAAAATCGGATACTTGGCAACTAGGCATAGATTTATGATAATTGTAGTGTCTTGGGCTCATGTGATCATCTTTTGCAACCCCCTTTTCCTTCCTGCTTAACTTGAAAGTCTAGAGCAGTGTTTGCATAATTGTAAACTAAGCCAAGATATATTATAGCACAGTGTTTATTGAACAAGACTGTAAGATTTAACTTTACAGTGTTATATGTATCAACCAATTGGAGTTTATTTACTCAATCATTTAATAAACCATGAATCCAGAGACTCACTTCACAGAGCATCTTTAGCTAAAATGTGGTTTATTAATATGTATAAATCTAGATAATTAATTTATATTCCATATTCTGTGCAAACCCCAGCATTATCTCTTAAGGTAGTAAACAATGGATGTATTAACCATTGGTTAGTTACTAGTATTACAAATTAGTAAAATCAATTCTAAGTTTATTTTAGCTTAGTTTCTTTTGTTAATATCCAGAGCATATTCCCTCAAATCCAGCGTTGTCAAAATACATTATTTTTGTATTTGTGAGTGTGCTTTTGGTTTGTTGAGGGATTTGTTTAGACTTGAAGAATTACCATGCAATTAAGGTTTTGTGTATGTGTGAATCCAG
Source organism: Notechis scutatus (assembly GCF_049901735.1). Lineage (NCBI taxonomy): Eukaryota > Metazoa > Chordata > Lepidosauria > Squamata > Elapidae > Notechis > Notechis scutatus. Next base: position 163,871,137 of record NC_142010.1, on the reverse strand, counting down.
CCATTGAACTTTGTAAACAATAGTGTGTGGCTTAGTATGCTGTATGAATCCAGCTATTTATATTCTTTCAGTAAACCATGACTTACCATGATATGTCAACATTGTTTAGAATTTGTGAGTTTCTTTAATGGGCTGGAGGTTTGTTCAAGTTTATCGTTTTTGTTTATGTGCAGTATTGTGTTCACATGGTTGTCTTTTTGGTGTAAACTGTACTTATATAAATGTCCTTGTGTAGAGTCATGTTATCCATATATTGGTTTTAATGGGCTGTATATTCTTGATTCTTTAAGATGTCGACATATAAATCTGTCTTTTTATGCAAGTTTATTGTGCAAGGAGATGGTAATATGTTTCAACAGTATTTATAGTTTTTGTATTGTACTTTCATAGTGTCTGTGGTTTAATAAAGATCCATGTTGTCCATGTTGAATATTTTTGAGCATCAGTGGTTTCTCTTCTGTGACTTGGATATTTTGTTACCTTTTGTGGAATATTTGGAAATTCCAAATCCCATTGGATTCTTAAGGAGCAACGTTTTTCAACCTTGGTAGTTTTTAAGATATGTGGACTTCAACATGTTGGCTGGGGAAATGTGGAAATTGGTCCACACATCTTAAACTTGCTGAAGTTGAAACTATGGAGTAACAGGTTTGTTGAATATCAGAGCCTATTGCTGGGTTTAGAAATGGTAACTTCACTTCCATGTCTCTCTTATTTAATTTAGTTCCCAAGACACTGATTAGATTATGGAATAATTTTTTACAGAATCCTTTTCTTAATTTGGCTTTGGAAAACTGACCTTGACGGTACCATAGTTTATCATTTAGTAGAATGGAACATCTCAGTCAGAGTATCAGACTGATGGAGATCACGCCTGGATGTTTCACCATTAATCATTTTTTCTCTTTTAACTAGTTTGTGTCAGAGGTGGGAAAAATGAATAAATCATCATGATTATTTATGGTCTGTCGAGAGATAGCTGTCAAGTATCTAATACTGTATTCTAAGTGTTTTTTTAAATGTAAACATGGTAGCATTTCAGCAATACACATAGTATGAAATTCAAACAATCCATTGTACTAGACGAAAAATAATTCTGAAGAAATTCTAGTATAGTAAAACTTCTTTAACCCATAGCTTTACTAAACACATCAAAAGTATGTCATCTAAAATGACCAAAACACAGTAGCAATTATATTCCCCCCCCCTGTCCCCGAAGTATATTCCAGGAGCCCTGAAGTTATATTTAGCAAAGGCTCATGTACAATTACATTTTTGCACATTTGTTAAAACTACTCTTTGAGTCCTCTCCTTATAGAAGACAATTTTGAATCAATATAGTTCAGGACCATCTCAAAAAAACCTGCAGTATCTTGGTTTCTCCAGAGAAGTGCTTTTGATGATGGGATATGAGTGTGCAAAGATCTGGAAATCCAACAAGATTGGGCTGCTCTTCCCACACATGTTTATTGGAGCAATTAAATTCCCCCTTTTAAAGCAGTGAGATATTTATGTCAAACAACTGTCCCAAAAATACGAAGGGCATTAACCTTCGTGTGCTGCAACACATTTCCCACAGCAGATTGGGAGGGCCAATACAAAAAGAATACTATATGAGCTGCGACTGTGCCCCTGTGGACAAGGAACCATACAGCTCACACCCTGCTATACTGCATTTTCTCTAAGGGCTCAGGGACTCAGTTTATAACATCTTACCTAATAAAATATCTTGGAAATACTGATCTTTTTTACAGAGTAACTACTGTTATAAGATCAGTATTAGTAGTTTTTTGGAATGTGGCCAAATTCTGTTATGATATATGTAAAATTAGGCAAACTTTAACTGCCCACTGTTAAACCACCAGCAAAAGCAATATTTTATTCTGTCTGTCTTATTTTTTTTACTTTTGTTTTAATGCTCTTATTTGTAATGCTAGTCTGTGACTATGACCATAATAAAAATTTATTGATCTCCTTTAAACATGCCAGGTAGTCTGCTTTAGTAATCTTCTTAATGGATGTCTAGTATTTCAAAGTATTTCTCATTTCCATTTAATATAGGATGATTTTTGGAAGAAGTTTCTAAAATTGAAATTATTTTAAATAGTAACAATCCACAGTTACCTTCTAATAACTTTAAAAAGTTCATATCACATGACTACCAGAAAACTTGAATTTTCTCACAATTGTAAATTTTAATAAAGAAATAGTATAAAATATACAGTGTCAATATATTCTAAATACATAGAATTAAGTAAAATTCTGAGAAAATGAAGTCAAGACCCAAGAACTTAAAATGGAGAAAAATGCTTATATGTTTTTATATTACAGTTCTCAAACTTAAATTTTGTTTTAGTTTTATAGTACATAATACAGATTTGCTATGTTAAAGCAAGGATTTATATTAATTACAAAATTTTAATTTATAAATATAGGTACTGTGTTTCTCACAAAATAAGGCCGGCCCTTTTTTTTTTTTGACCCCTGAAAAAATGGCTAGGCCGTCTTTTCAGGGGTGACTTAATTCCCCCCCCCTTGCATCCTTGGGTGGGTGGGCGATGACAGCTTGGATGTTGATCTCGGTGTTGGTGGGGCACTTCGTATTGGGAGACCTTCCGCCGAAGGTGCCACCAGGAGAGGCTGCCCGAGGCAGTGATAGCGCCCACCCGTCCGCGGACAGGGAGGCGAGGTGATGGCAGCGCTGCTTCCCTGGCAGGCGGAGAGAGCCCCTGTCCTTTCCACCACTCACCCAGCCCGTCCCCGTCCCCACGCATTTCCAAATGTGCCGGCAGCTCCAAACGCTGCAGCGGAACGGGCATCAGGCAGAGGTGCTGACTCAGCGGGGCTCAGCTCGGAGGAGGACGCGGCACAGGCCGTCGCCTTGCCTCCCTGTCCATGGATGGGTGGGCGCTATCACTGCCTCGGGTGGCCTCTCCCGGTGGCCCCTTTGGGTTCGGGCTGGAGGGACTTGGGAAGGAAGCCAAGCTTGGGGCGGCCTGGCTCTTTTGCTTGGCAGGCGGGCGCACACCCGCGGCTCGCTTTCCCAGCTCTGCCCAGCCTGCACGGCTCTGGCGCAGCCCTGGTGGGATGAGCGGAGGGCCCGGCGGGGAGGCACTCGCTGCCTTGGTGAGAGCTCTGCCGCCGGGCAGGAGGGCTCGCCTGTCAGCTGTGCTGGGCGCCCCAGGTGAAGCTCTTCGTGCTCTGCCCGGCGCCAGGCAGGGATGGCGGCTGGGTGCTTCTCCCAGAGTGGGCCGATCCTGCGCTGCGGCCCCGGGAGATTCGCCTCCCCATGTGGGGTTGGGCAGCCCTCTCGGGCAGGGGAGGCTTTGTTGTAGTAGGGTGTCATTTTTAAAATAATTGGCTTTACCTTCGAAGGCAAAGGGAAGGCGGCGACAGGAGCTCCTGAAGCCAAGTGTCTCCGCAGGGCTCCAGTTGCAGGGAGGAGCTCTGGCTGGCTGCACGTGGCTGCGGCAAACACCGTGGCATTGCTCTAATGCCGCGGCAGCAAGGGAGAAGGGAAAGCAACGGTGGCGGAAGATCTCCCGATACGAAGTGCCCCACCAACGCAGGCAGCACCATATCCGGGCATGCAACAAAAGTACTTCCTAACGGCAAGCCCCCCCCCCGCCACCCCCCCATTTCGCATGTTTAATATGGGCCTTAATTTGGGGGGGAGCGGCTTAATTTGATTTCATGCCAATAAAACATGGTGGGGCTTCCTATTGGTGGAGGCCGTATTGTTGGAGAAACACGGTATTTAAATGAAAAGTTTATTGAATGTCACCTATATGGCATTTAATAAACCTTGGTGGGCATTCTGGTCCATTGAATACAAGCATTATGTAAGCATTTAACATCTATTGCAAAGTTCAGTTCTACGTCTGTTCTGAAGAATTGAGCAGCATGATTAGTGTAATATCAGCACATAGTTGTTTCCCAGAGGTAACAACTATAGAACAGAATTTCATAGTTTATCTCTTATTATATTGAAAACCAGAATGTCAACAACTGTGAGAGTAGGCTGAACTAGTTTGTAACAGCTGACTTTGAATTTTCAAAATCCATGCAAAATCATACTTCATTCCAGGTATGTCCAAAAGCATGGAATATTGCTATTCGTTTGGTCTGACTTGATACAGTATCATTTACTACAATGTTCATATCAATTGTGCAGCTGAAATATATTTTCTTATGTGAAAATGTGGGTCTAATTTTATCATAGCTGGATTACCATTTTATAGTGATGTCATTGGACCATCCCAACATAACTAAATACAATAAGCACTGCTAAGAAGTAGATAGACTATGTCTTCTCAAAGTGAGAAAAATATTTTACTCAGCTATTAGCTCTGACCTGTGAAGAAGTAAGATACAGCAAATAACCTTGTTATGATCTGAAAACCTCCTTGTACTCTAATCAAGGTAACAAAAGCTGGGCCTGTATAGTAAAAATTAAATCCTTGTTGAGCTTATGACAGATTTATCCTACTTTTGATAGGTAGATCTTATTATAGTGTACAGATACTCTTAGGCTTACGACTGGTTGCTTAGTGACCATGGAGAGATACAACAGACTTCCCAAAAGATATTTACGACTCTGTTTCAAAGTTATGGCTGGTGCAATGCCCCAGTGGTCATTCACCTTTAATCGGAGGGATGTAACAGTGATCCTCCACCTATTTCCTTCTACCATCCCACTCTGCTAGGTCTCTCCAAGCATTGCACCTGCTTTTCCCTCCCACTGGGTCCCCGTCCCCTTACATCCATCATGTACTTACCTTCTGAAGATCTCCGGAGCTCCCAATCTCATATTGAGGAAGGAAGGCTATTCCATCTCTTAGTGTCCCTAAACCATACAGCCCAGGAATGGAATGATCTACTCTGCTTCCCTAAGACTGTGATATTGTAATGGGTATCGCGGTGGGCAGCGGGGCCAAGCCCTGTGAGGACCTGGTGCATGGGCAAGGACTTCAGGGATCCATTGAGTAAGGAAACAAGCCCAAGAGTTGAGGGGAAGGAAATGGAGTACAGGGTATTTCAGGGGTTGGGAGAGGCCTTGGGAGAGTCAAGAAAGATGGATCTGTGCCTGTGCTAGGCCTCCTGGGACTTCCTCCACTGCTGAGGCACCCCATGCTGTGCTTAACAACTCACACAGTGTTTAACAACTTCATCAGAGGTGAAGGGTGGCAGGCTTCATTAAGGTTGTAAGTTGAGGACTACCTATACTGTACTGAAAGTTTTAAAAACTTTGAAGCTAGTTGGTCTTCTAACAATACATTTGCAACTGCAACAGCCCTTGTGGAGAAATTGATGAGTCATCAAGTCAAGTGATTATTTCTCAGCCTGTATGTGCGTAAACTCTATTTTAACATATTTGTGAGAGTTTCAGGCAAAGCAAATTATTTCCAGTTTCTAATCACGGTACTTAAGAGGTTCCTTTTATAACTTTATAACCTTGGTGGATATTTTTGTTCATTATTTAAGGTAAGATCTAGCTTGTATTTTTACTATAAAATTCTTTGGAAGAGATTGGTTCTGAAGTGAATTATAATTGAGAAACATAATTTCACTACTATAAAAGCTTCAGTCTCTTAAAATATCACATCAAATGATGTTCGGTATCAGAATATTATCCCACAGTAATAACTAAATGAAGCGGTACTTTTAAATTTGAGATAGGAAAATCCTAAATGGAGAATGGTTTATATTGGTATGCCCATACATTTTCAGATGAGTTCTTCCAGCTGCCCAAGTTCAAGAGGCTTGACATGTAGCAGTGATAATTGGCTGATTTATTGAGTTACTGATTTTATTCAATCGCCTTCAGGGAGAAACAGAAACGAAAAGGCAACTAAGAGCTAAGGTCTGTCTTCTTTATGATTGAGAGGGAGAGGGATAAATAAGGGCACAAAGAGAATCTAAATATAACACGTCATTACTGCTGAAAATGTGGACACATTTGAAGATAGGGTTGTAGAATAAATTATGTTTAGAATGAACTGCTTATCTGGATGATATAATTATGCTAATAATTTCCAATTTTCATTCTCTTGTCCTTATTTCCTTATTTAGCTATCTTTTCAACTCTTCTAATTTCCACAGTTTTGTTCCTCCTTTATGTTTTCCTTCCTTTCCAAACACAGCTACCCGTTAATTTATGTCCATCCTGTTTTTTTCTTCCTTTTTGCTGTTTCTGCTGGAAGGCAGGAGATGTCTCTGTACTGTTTATTGTGCATGAGATTGGATGGTGTGTCACATGGAATGGTGGGGATATTGCAGAAGGTGTTAAATTACTCTATAGATAGAATACCTTGTTGTAGACAATCAGTTTAATTCTTAATTGTTTTTAGTGCTGGCCTTGCTCTTTTTTGGAATGTAGCTTCTTGTACACTTGTACGGGAAGAGAAAACTGTGTAGAATTGGTTAGATTTGGCAAGCATATGTTGACAGGGAATTTGAATATCCAAGAATATTTGTTTCTTTTATTTTTTTCTGGGGGACCATCTGAAATTTAGGGTAATCTTTCTATATTTCTGCCTTTCATTTTTGTTTTCTGGGTGTAGTACTTCATTAGTAGTTCTTTCTTCAAATATGTTTGATTCTTTGATTCTTTTTCTAGGGCTTCAATCGCATTTCACTTACTGATGCATCACAAAGGACTAGGATACGGGTGTCAAACTCGATCGTGTCATGTGACATATTGTGATGTATTGCAACGTTGTCTTTGCGGAGCTGTGGTGGGAGTGACATATGATATAATTCTGGATTAGGATGTCCCCTGTGGCATTTTTTACATAAGGGGCTAGTAGCATGATATCAGAGCCATTTCATATCAGAATTCTAGAATTGTGGCTACTTTCAAAGCTCTTCAGGGATTCAGAATACTGCTTCAAGGACATTCAATTCAAATAATTGCAAACAACACAAAAGAGAACCTTTTCCCTCATACTTCTTGATCAGTAATTGAAGGTTTGAAATTGGTGCACCTGCTTGTACAGGTAATCCTTGACTTATGACCATAATTAAGCGCAAAATTTCTGTTGTTAAGTGAGGAATTTGTTAAGTGAATTTTTCCCCATTTTTAGGGCCTTTCTTGCCACAGATGTTAAGTGACCCATTGCAGTTGATAAGTTAGTTATATGGTTGTTGTGAATCTGGTTTCCCCATTGACTTTGCTTGCCAGAAGGTCACAAAAGCTGATCACATGACCTCAGGACACTGCAACCATTACAAATATGAACCAGTTACCAAGCATCTGGATTTTGATCACATCATGGGATGCTGCAAAGGTCATAACTGTAGAAACGGTCATAAGTCACATTTTTCAGTGCCATTGTAACTTTGAATAGTCACTAAACGAACTGTTGTAAGTCAAGGATTACCTGTAGTACAATTAAAGGCAAGTAGCAGTAGTTGCATCTTAGGAGTTTCCAAACCAAAGTGCAAAATGTACTTTGTACTTTTTGCCACTGATTTTCCATCAGAAGACAGTCAGATGCTGACTTATTTATAGGGCTATGCAAACCATGGAAAAGAAATGTTTTGCAGAGTCTTTTCAGATAGTTAAAGCAGCAGCAGCAGCATTTGCAAGGTTTGCATCAGGCAATGCAGTCTTTCCTGGTTGTCAGCAGTAATACTACCGGGTATATGCATTTGCTCTCTCCACTTCAGACAAGGGGAATTGCTGTGGTTCAGAAAGAAATGCTAGTAATTCTTTGAGGGCTTCAACAGATATATGCCCATAGGCAATGCTATAGTTGGTTATCTAGTACTTTCATCTATTTTGTTAGGATGCACTGCCTCACAGTTTATATAGTTTGATATTCAGATGTTTAATTTCTAAGATTGCAGATCTGAGAGGATGCAGGTACAGATATAATACTTATGCACTCAAATAGTTGTATTCTACACATGTTAAGAAGAATATTGAGTGAACATAGGAAGAGAAAGCGAATTCATTAATTTACAGTAACACAAGTACAGGAATGTTACAAGTAATATTACTTGTTACAACACAAGTAAATTATGCTCAGAAACTCTAATGGTGGGTAATGATTAATGGCATTAATTCTGCTTTGCTAGTTACTGACTAAGATAATCTGATTTAATTGGAAGATTAAATATTTTCTCTCCCCCCTTCTCCAATGCCCCATTATCTCCACTCATTTTTCAGATTATTGAAGATTTAAGATGGATTTCTCTAAACTCCCCAAAATCCGTGATGAAGATGGAGAAAACATGTTTGGCTATGTCTATGGCGTCTCAGGGCCTGGTAAGTGGTGCTTTGTTCTCTTTGAGAAATCTTTTTCTCTTTTACATAGCAAACATTATGAAAATTTCTCATTTTGATGGAGATATTTTTATGCTTGGTACTATTATTTCTGTGGACACGAACAGAAGAGAGCATGGTTCTGTCCTAAGTGTTTGCCTTTTGCTGTTCTGAGCCTTCTAGAATGATGCTGTTTCCTAGTGCTTTCACCAGATTTGAGGTCCATTCCTCCAGCACATGGGAAGATTTTCCTTTCCTGCATGGAGGGGAAGGGGAATTGCTTGGTGCACTTGGCCACAAATCCAACCTTCTATTTGCAAACTTCCCCACTGACTTTATGATGAAGCTGGCAGAGAAGATTGCAAATGACAGACAATAAATGATTGGAATCAGTTAGCAATCACATGATCACAAGGCACTGGGCAACAATTTTAAATATGAACAGATTGTCAAGCACCCGAAATGTGATAATGTGACCCAGGGGTTGGGACAGGTGCAACATTTTATAATTACATTTACATTAAATGGCCAGTCATAAATTGAGGACTGCTTATATTCTTCAGAGCATGTGTAAAATCCTGATTCCTATTTTATGCATACATAAAGTACACTTGCATAAAATTCTTTTGCAGATTAATAGACCTTTGCTTTAATGGGTACCTCCTAGTCTCAGTATTGGTATTTCATTTGGAGTCCTTACCTTTCTCAGAGGTCCTTCCCTTCTTTCAGTTAGAGACTCATTTGCTGTTTCTGAGCTACAGTATCACACAACCTTTCTTCCAATCTTGTTATGATGATGTGATTCTTTTTGCACTGTTGTTGGAATGAAATGGAGAACTTACATTGTTCTGTGTGAAAATATACAAATTATAGGCAGTTCAGTTTTGAAATCTTCTGGCATGATGATCTGGTAATGCAAGATTCACAGAAGGCAAAAAAAAAACATTGCTACAGATAAAGAGTATCATTGTAAAGAGACTAATACAGTTCTATGCATGTTTACTCATATAAATGTGCATAGGATAATAGCTTAGCAAATTATTTTTATCAATAGTGCAATAATTAGAAGTGAGAAGATAGGGTGATCATATAAAATTTGACACAAAGAATGTTTCAGAAACCAACATTAAAGAATTGTCACATAAACTGTGATATATTGTTTAGTGTAATTTACTCTAGCCATACATTTCTCAGATTAAGAAACCATTATTTTTTTTCTTACCATTACTAGATTCTTTTCCTCCTTTTCTTTCACCTGCTTCTTTTAATTATCTCAGGTAGTTGTGTTTTTGTTGTATGGCTGGTGTAGCTTATCTTTGTCAATCACTTGTTTATATTATACTATTGAAGAAAAAGAACATGGAAGAATTCTTGGTAGTTCTCACCAGCATTTTAAGGTACAATGATACACTTTTTAAAAGCTCATATTTTCATGAAAGTCCTTTATGATACTCTCTCTCAAACATGTATCCTCCAAATACTTCACTATAGATTTGGTTATAACAGAAAGCCAGTCAGGATCCAGTCTAACCCACGTTTCAGAAGTTTTTCTCTTCACTGAAGGATTCTATCCAATTTCTATGATAAATGACAAGATAAATGACTTTATCAGTTTAGAAGATTGATGTGGATCCCGTAGTAACCCATTTAGGCCTACCTCATTGTGTTACCTAAAGAGTTCAGTAGGGCTTCTAGAAACTTTAAATAAATGAGCTGGTAGCTGAATAGCTGAGCAGAGAGATGAAATTTCTTGTCCATGACTGTTCCCAAAGCAAGATGAATGCTACATAGGAGAGTTTCTGTACTTTAGAGTGACTTCATCTTTTTTCTGACATTACTATTTTTTTGTATGTCTCATATTTGTTAGTTGAGTTCATGTTCAGAAAACACTAGATGTGATTCTGATCCTCATATTTATATATTAAAATAATGCTTAGTTTTTTCATGCCAAATGACAAGATTTATAGTAAAGAAAATATAAAGCTACTATTTGTTAGAATTATAATTCAAGCTATATAATCCTTTTCTTTGGTTTTTCTTAGTGGTCACTGCTTGCAACATGGCAGGAGCTGCTATGTATGAACTGGTACGAGTTAGCAATAGTGAACTTGTAGGAGAGATTATCCGGTTGGAGGGTGATATGGCTACTATCCAGGTATATGAGGAAACCTGTATCCTTTTAGCTGACATGCAAGTTTAGCTTAAGATATGAGTTTAGAGGGCATAAATAATGGAAAGACAAAATATAGCCTGTTTTAACAACTATAAGCATTTAACAATATTCTTATGCATAATACCAATTAACCAAAATTAAAATTAATTAGCTGGAGAATTTAGAAAATTATAAGTGCAAACATGATTTATAATATGAAATGTTTTGTTTAGTTGGTTAACAATTAATCTTTGGAATGTTAACAATATTTCTTTTGGCTCATCATCAGAAAAAAATTTACAACAACGCAGGTTGTATTTGACACTGTTTTCTAGAGTAATTTCCTCAACAAATTTTTTAGCTGGTGTTTCAGTTGGAGATCCTGTGCTTCGCACTGGCAAACCTCTCTCTGTGGAACTTGGCCCTGGTATCATGGGAGCCATTTTTGATGGTATCCAAAGACCTTTGACAGATATTAGTAGTCGGACTCAAAGTATATACATTCCCAGAGGTGTAAATGTGACAGCTTTGAGTAGAGATATCAAATGGGACTTCACTCCTATAAAAAACCTGCGGGTAAGTTATTTTGGATTCTTTGAAATATTTCAGTAGATGTTGGCACATATTTGAACTAGGATTTTCCATACTAAAATGGGAACCAGTATACTAGCATCCATCAACTGTTGTACTTATAATTCTTTTTCTTTTTTTAAAAAAATTATTGTATATTTTTCATTATTGTTCATCCACAGTTCCAATTTTACAACATCATTGTACTGGTTATATCAAGTCCTTTTTTTAACATCATAATATACATCCTGATTGTAACTATCATACAGTATAATCTCTTTTGATTACATGTTATACATCATGATTATAACTATTGTTTTCATATTTATACCATAATACGCTATTACATTTATCATTTTGTGCATTTTAAATTCTATTCACATACAATCCAATAGTGATATTGCTTACATTGTTTATTCTTACATATTTCATTATATCTGTATTTATTTCTATTTTGTTATATTGAAATATTAAGATATTTCTTGATATATAAGGTAACTTTACCATTACCGTAAGTCAAAGCTATGGTTCACCGAAACAAGAAGGATTTGTCTTAATGGATTATAGAGATACATTCAGTATTGTGTGTATGTTTTCACTGTTTATATATGTATTATATATTCTTTATATTATATCTCCACACTTGTGATGATAAATTTTTAAGATATTTTCCTTGAATGATTTGCCTGTACTGTGGTGTTCAATTCATCATCTGTATTAAGGGAATGCTCTACGTTGTGTTATTAGAGAAAAAGAAAAGGCATTTGCGGACTGTCAATATAAGGTCCTCAACCACTTTTTCTAAAGAAATGTGGAGTTTCAATATGTCACCCATCCTTATAGTAGGCATTCATATATAGAGCATGTATTTGTAATTTAAGAATTTCTTTTTAATTGCAGGTTGGTAGCCACATTACAGGTGGCGATATCTATGGCTTAGTGAATGAGAATTCCCTTATAAAGCACAAAATCATGTTGCCTCCACGAAACAGAGGTACAATAACATACATTGCTCCACCTGGAAATTATGATGCATCTGTAAGTTTTTCTTTTAATTAAATTTGCTAGTCTGTTGCCTTTCCTAAATAATATATGGATTTTGATGCTTTAGACTGGTACTAAATTGGAGGAAAACATTTCCCATTATTTGCATTCTTAAGTTGTAGGGGTGCTACAAGTTTGAGTTAAAAAGAATTAGAGAAATGTATAGATAACAACCTTCCTGTCTAATTTCCCTGACAGTCATGTGTGTGTTTGTGTGTGCATGTGTGTATCTGTATCTATATCACTGAAATTAGTGTATGGCTGAACCAATTCTGATGAGAAATGACATGACTGTGTGGAGTCTTACAGTATTCATGAGCCAATAGCTTTAAAATTATTTGTACTTTATAGATAGCCTTCATGGTGCCCTGAATTGCTATGGTCAACATAGCTTTATGGAAATATACGTCTTTGTTTCTGTGCTCCCCTACCTCAGCTTTACACAAATTCTTGACTCCCTGCTTTACTAACATAGTTCTCATTTGACTAGTGAAGTTAGCTGTAGCCTTGTATTGACAAGGTTTGTTTGTTTTCGTCTCTGTCATCTGCATTGATCTTTATTTTGCTGCTTTCATTTAGGATGTTGTGTTGGAGCTGGAGTTTGAGGATGTGAAAGAAAAATTTTCAATGGTCCAGGTCTGGCCTGTACGTCAAGTCCGTCCTGTCACAGAAAAGTTACCTGCAAATCACCCTCTTTTAACTGGTCAGAGAGTCCTTGATGCACTGTTTCCGTAAGTGCCAGTTGTTTCTGGCTGCTTTTTTGTTGAAAGTGATCCGTTAGTGCTGTTTCTTTTTTATGAATCACAATTATTTTATAACACAATGTGATTCCTTCTCAGCCTGAAAGCTCACCAAGTGAGCTGTTTCTCAGAGCCAGTTCTCCTTTCCAGGCTGCCTCACACTGTAGTTGCAGTGTGAAAAGGGAGTTTGAGTGACGAGGCAGGAAAAATATTGAACAAGCCAAAAATAAATTAGAAGCACGCATATTTTTTCAACATTGAAATATGAAACAAATTCCCACTGTAAAATTTGCATCTTGGTAAATTTTAGTTTCAGATAAAACATTGACTTTCAGAGAAAAGGGTGACTATGTTTGAAATGGAGTATATTTCTTTTCTCTTTTCCCCCCCCAAGACCAATATAGAAACTAGAACAAAGAATTTTTTGGGTTTTTTCTCTATGCACTCTGTCACTAAGTATTCAGTTGATATGTGAAATCTTTTATAAATGTATAAATAGAAATAGTACTTAGGCTTATATATTGCTTCATAGTGCTTTTACCACACTCTCTGAACTGTTTACAAATGTCAGCATATTGTCCCTAACCAAATCTGGGTCTTCATTTTACCAACCATGGAAAGAGAAGAACTTCTTAAACACCCATACATACATACATACATACATAAAGATGTAATATTTCTTTTATTCAATATCTTATCTGTATCTACCCTCAGGGCTGTAATAAATTTGAATTTTCTGGAACTCCAATATCCAGAAGTAAGGGTTCCCTCCCAACTTTCTTCTGAACCCAAACAAAAGGAATTTAGTAGTGAGTTCTTCAGGCTTAAGTGTGTTATGTCGACAAAGATAGAATTTTGCTCACTTTTTATAGGCTCAGGTTATTTATCTTCTATCCTGGAGAGATAAGATTTTTGGGATGAAATATCAATTGGTCACTACACAGTTTTCTCTGGAGTGGGAAGAACTAGAATGCCTACCAAAACATGGGAAAGAAATGGTTTGAAGCCAGCCAAATGAGATTATAGAGTTGCTGGTTGTTTTACAAAGCTCTCTGTACAACACAGCATGATGTTTTCTTCTGATTTAATATGAATGTTGTTTTTTTAATATCTAGGTGTGTTCAAGGAGGTACTACTGCTATTCCTGGGGCGTTTGGTTGTGGAAAGACAGTTATTTCCCAATCTCTTTCTAAGTATTCCAATAGTGATGTTATTATCTATGTAGGCTGTGGTGAACGGGGAAATGAAATGTCAGAAGTGCTCAGAGATTTTCCAGAGGTTGGTACTGGGAGTTGGCAATACTGTGCAAATGAGAGTTCAGGGGGGAGGTTCTGGCTCCATGTTGCAATTTAATTTAAGCAATTATGTTGATTTTCAGGGGAAAAAATCAAAAACATTTTTGGAAGCCTTCCCAAAAATGTATTGACTTTTTAGTTCCCTTTAAAAGATAATAGAAATATTGGTTTATGAGGTTTACAAACATGTTTGTTTCTGATGTTTGAAGTTGGTTGATTAAATAATAACACTTGGGAAACATTAAATAAAAACTTTACATAAAAAAAGATTTCTATTTAAAATCTTTTAAATAGAAAATAAACTGAGAGCTTCTGGCACCGAAGACAAATTCCTTGGTATATCTAATCACACTTGGCCAAATAAAGCTCTTCTCTTTCTCTTTCTCTTTCTCTTCCCTTCCCTCCCCTTCCATTCCATTCCATCCCATTCTATTACTGTTTTTATGGAGCTATTGCTATCCACTCAATATGAGCAGAGTTGCCTTAAGAACCAATTTTTACAGAAACATTTTAATGGGAAACCTGTAGGCTAGATGCAATCCCAACTTATTTCAGTGGAGCCCCCAACTCAATTTTAATGGTTCTTAGATACAACCACATTCACTCCCATCCTCTCTAGTTACATCATTGTATACTGTACAACCTTTATAAATCCAAAACTGTTAAGCAGATGTGCAGTCCCCAGGTCCAGGAAAAGGCCCCAACTTGATTCAAAATGTAACATACTGTAGTTTTTAAACTGGCTGGTTTAAAAAATGGTAAACAATACAGAATTGTTTTAGTGTATTTTTATTTTGTTTTATTTTTCTGCTTTGTATCTTGACTTGAGATTATTGATAAAATATTTAATTATTAAAGTCTAGTAGTCATCTAAATTTACATACATTCAGAAACAGAAGCAGCAATTATTAGAATTGAATTTAAATGAAATGAATTTAAAGATAATTCTTATTTATGAAAAGAAACAAAGAGTGTTATGACACCTTAAATACTAACAGACTCATTTTAGCAGAATCTTAAATGGACTATGGTTCGTTTCATGTAGTCTTTCTGATTTCTATACATCCTACACTGAATTTTTAGGCAGTTATCAAAATGGTTTAGGGATATTTGGCTGAGTTCAGTTTTTGAGGGCAGATTCACTATTATCATAATTGAACCTGTTATAGTTCCATGATTCAGGACCTTAAATTGGGCATATCAACCTTTTTTTAAAAATCTGTGCAAAAATATTGTATCTTTTGCATTGTAATAGGATAATAATATTGTTGGGGAGTTAAAATTTGTGAATCATTCGAGTATCTACTTTTATTTTTCCTTCAGAAAACTAATACCCTTTTGTTTCCATTTTTCTTTTGATTTGTAGCTGACTATGGAAGTTGATGGTAAGACAGAAAGCATAATGAAGAGAACTGCTCTAGTAGCAAACACTTCCAATATGCCTGTTGCTGCCAGAGAAGCCTCTATCTACACTGGTAAGAAATGTGAAAACAAAGATGGAATTGACTTAATACTTGTTTCTTGGTCTTTTCGCTATTGATGGCTTTCTCCCATTCAAAAGGTGCTTATAACAATTTGCCTGTAAACTTAACTTTGACCTGTGTCACTAAAGATTACACTCAAGAACTGCCATTAATATAGAATAAAACCAGAACTGTAATAGTAGTGTCTTGGTGCCAAGTGAGGTTGATTGGGCAAGCAAGGGAACCTTATAGAGATCTATTTTATTACCTCTCTTGTAGAGGCCCTAAAGACACTGAGGGCATTAGTTATAGATTTAACAGCCTTACCAGGCAAACCAGGCAAGAAACACAACCAGAAAAGCTAATTTCTACTTTATTGTAAAACTACTTCAAAAGAATCTTGCAAGTCTGAAAGTATAATTCTCCTGCTGTCATCTTTACAGTCCAAGACATAACGAAAGTCCCTTTTGGGCTTCTTGCTCTGCCGATTTTACAGCTGTGCATTATGCTGCCTCTTTTCTGCCTGTTCCCTAAGCAGCATCTCTTTGCCCTGTCTCCCACAGTCTTCCCCACATACCATTATAAGATTGTACTTTGGGTCCCAATAGATGCAGAGTCAGATTTAAACTGCTTGTTATTGTGTATAAATCCCTTAAAGGTTTGAGCCCTACCTACCTGATTTTTTCATACAAAACCAAACCTAAGCAAATAGGCATCTGAAAACCATGACTAAAGAGGACCTCTCTTACAAAAACAACTCAAGAGTTTTTGTATTGTACAGCAGGAGCCCATTTCAAGGAAAATGCAAACTAAGGAAAGCTAATTCCATGATACAGTACAATGGTTGGTGAGAAGAAGTAAATCATGAAACATCCCCAAGCACTTAAGTATTTTATACCAAATGAGGGCAGCTGGCCGATCATGTGTTGGCCTCAGCACCCAATGTGCAGTCCCAGGGTCCCCTATAAACTTGGTCCTTTTCTGGTTTTGGGTGTGTGAAACAAAATGCTTTGTTTCCAGCATTTAATTAAAATGAAGAGAAGGAAGAACTATAAGAAGCAAATGAATATTCTTTTTATGCCTAACAATCAATTTGTACACTTTGATACAAATCTTAGATTCTGGAATTCTTCTTGAAGATTTCTCATAAGCCATCACAGGTGAAGGTCTTTCTATGTAATATATGACTTGTAATTATTATTGATCATAGGGATTACCCTGTCTGAATATTTTCGTGACATGGGCTATCATGTCAGTATGATGGCTGACTCAACTTCCCGATGGGCAGAGGCACTTCGAGAAATTTCAGGGCGGCTGGCTGAAATGCCTGCTGGTATGCATTTTCTTTTTTGTAACTTTTGGGGGAGAAACTGATTTCAAAAGTTTTGATTTTTTTTGTCATCAAAGAAGCTAACTTGCATTTTATTGGGTGATTGTAGATAGTGGTTATCCAGCCTACCTTGGTGCTCGCCTAGCTTCTTTCTACGAACGGGCTGGTAGAGTGAAGTGTCTGGGGAATCCAGAGAGAGAAGGAAGCGTTAGCATAGTTGGAGCGTGAGTATATTAAAGACAAGATGTTCTTTTTCTGCACAGTGTATATTATTTTGCACTATGGTCTCTTATCTGACCATCTTGTATTTAGGAAACATTCCCTGAAATTAAAAATGCTTGTTCATAAAGTGAAACTGAAAGAGATAATGGGGAGCATTATATAAATAAAATAAATAAAAAAGACATTTCTTGTTTCAAGACAGCATTAGAGAGATCAGTCTGCAATTTGTTACAGTTGTCATTTTCTTGCTACTATACAGTTTTTCACTGTTCTGTGAATATTATGCAATGTCTCTGATTCATTTTAAGAACTACAGTCATAAATCAAATTGTTCATTTAAGTATTTTCTCTGCCCATTTATATTTGATTAAATATTCATTTTCTTAATATCTTTCCAACTTAGTCCTTACCTGATTTCTATAAAAATATTTAAAATTGGGGGGTGGGGGGGGGGGAACCATAGTTTCAGTGGCAAAACTCATACTTTGAATATCATTTCTGACAACCACTGTTATGATTGAGGAAGATTTTTCTTTACTGATCTTACTGAGATCGCCAGAGAGGGCAAAGCTAAAAGTTCAGCCTTCATTGGGGGTTGCAATGGAACATTCTCAACGATAAACTCGCAGCTCAGATTTCTGCTTGGAAAGATGCATTTAATTAGGAAGTCCAAGCCTAAAAAGTGAATTGCAAACATACTGTATAATTGATGGTCCTTCTCAATTTGATGTATTATTACTAATTGTGATTTCCCCTTTCTGTCTTTTTTCTCTCCTATCCCTATTCAGTGTATCTCCTCCTGGTGGTGACTTCTCTGACCCAGTTACTTCTGCTACTCTGGGTATTGTTCAGGTAGGCAATAACTCTGCTTTCTGACTAGAATGGAAGCTTTAATAAAAGCTTATTGAATCTAGTTGGTGAGTCTGTTACTATGAAAGACTCAGTGTTGTTTGTTATTTTTAATCTGTTTATAAATATGTAGACCCATAGGTTTGGGTGGCCAGCCTGTAGCAAATGCAGTAATTAACCATGTACCTTAACTACTATTCTGGTTCTGAGGTACTTAGTTTGCTGCCCAGCTTCCCTGGGACTTCTTATTCATAGCCCTGTTTCTTCTAACAATGGTTCTGTAATATTCTGGTCATCTTTTTTACCAGTTTATAGTGAGACAACTAATACTCATTTTTTAAATTTTGGTTTAACAGATCAGATCTTATGGTAAGAATAGCATTGAGGAAAGGTGTTTTCTTCATCTTTAGTTATAGGCAGAAGTTTATGATATCACTTATACATAATCTGATACAATTCAACATTAATCTCAAATGCTTATTTCTTTTTTGGAAAAGGGGGTCAATTACGGTTCTAAACATGTGATAATTCACTCAATCTGATGACACAACTTCATGCCTGTGCAGAAACAACTGCACTCAAATATGTGAATTAAGATATTTTGATAACATTTTTTTTTTCAAAATGTAATGCATATCATCAACCAAAATGGCATGCTTATGTTAGGGAAGTGTAAAAAACTATACATTTGTGAAAATCATAGAAAAAATGCTAGCAAAATAGTTTTTATTTTAAAAAACAGAAAGTATGATTGTATATGGGTAAAGTTGGCAAAAGGAAGAAATGAACAAAATAAAATTGATAGGCTTGCCCATCCTTACCTGTAAGGAATGTGCCAAAAGAGAGATCTGGTTCATTCAGAATGAAGTCTTCATTAGATATATCACACTTGAAGAACATGGAATCATTTGAAGAATTCTTGGTTTACTTGAATCTCAGCCACAGGAGACAACTTGTAATAACTGAGTTTTAATTTGTGAGCTTATCATGCAACCTTTTGTGCTATGCCATTAATGTAAAAACTCTTCTTAGTTATTAGATACAAGCTAATGGTTTGCACAGAACAAAGTATTCACTTTCCTTTTCAGTTTTGAAACTCATTGGTTGTTTTTAGTCAAACTGCACTTTGTCTATAGAATGCTTTTAAGTTCAAGTGTGAAATCCTCTGCTTCTTGTGGTCTTCTCCTTGAAGAAGTACTCGGAAGCAAATGCAGTTGTTAATTGAGGATGCTCATTGACATTTTATTACTTTTGGGGCAGGTGTTTTGGGGCTTGGATAAGAAGCTTGCTCAACGTAAACATTTTCCATCTGTAAATTGGCTCATTAGCTACAGCAAATATACACGTGCTTTGGATGAATATTATGATAAGCATTTCCCTGAGTTTGTTCCCTTGAGGACTAAAGCAAAAGAGATACTGCAGGAAGAGGAGGATCTTGCAGAGATTGTACAGTTGGTGGGGAAGGTAAGTGAAGGAACATTGCACTTACGGATCAGTTTCTATATCTGAAGCTATTTGGATTCATTTATTATTTAATTAGTTATAAAATGCTGAACAAATAATTCCCTCAACACTGTTCAACTATTACAAAGTCTGCACTACTATTACTGTTAATCTGCTCATTACTCCTTATCACCCATCCCCTCCCACTTGTGACTGTATGGCTGTAACTTTGTCGTTTGTATCCTTACGATTTATACGGACTGTTTCCTAGTATGATTTGATTGCTTATTGTACCCTATGACTATCACTAGGTGTTGTACCTTATGATTCTTGATGAATTTATTTTTTCTTTTATGTATACTGAGAGTATTTGAACCAAGACAAATTCCTTGAATGTCCAACCACACTTGGCCAATAAAGAATTCTATTCTGTTCTATTCTAAAATAATTCCAAAGGAATGTAGAAACAAATGTTAAAGCTATACCAATTGGCAATTTTTGAAAATCTGATGAGATACTTTCAGATGAGATTTTAAGAAAATGTGTTCAGTGCAAAGATGATGTCTTGTGTGTTTGTGTCAATGGTAGTTTCAAGATATTGGAGACATTAAATTTTACTATTTAAACATTTGCACAATGTTAGTATTGCTGTTAGGTGCTGTAGATAATCTAAAGTAATACAGTCCTAATTAAACACTTCCTTAGGCAAAATACAGTAGAAGTGAAAGTTTTTGCAACATAGGCAAGTTCATGTTCCCAACCATCCAATGAGCTGCAAAAGACACCATCTGTTTGTGATACCATCAAAGGTGACAGGACCAGCAAAGCATTCTTATTCTCACCCTTATACTCATACATGATTCAAAATTGCCATCTTTCAAATCAATTTTGGTACATTTGGGGAGGGTCAATCTCCTATTCCTTTATCTATCCTTAAATCCTGCCACAATGCTAAAATTAGACTGAATTCAGCATCTGAGTAACTATTTTGGGACATTTAAGAATCGGTATCATAGCACTGATCCCATTCTTTCTTAAATGTTGAATACATTTTAAAAAAAATATGCACCACCAATATTGGCCATTTTGTTGCTGGATTTCAAAACAGATGCTGGAGGAGGGGGTAGCAAGCAGATCATCAAATTACTCATTAAAGAGAATTAAAAAGAAGCAGTAAAGAACAGAAAGGTTTGGAGACACAATTATTAGAGACAAGAATAATAATACAGGTAGTCCTTGACTTACGACCACAATTGAGCCCAGAATTTCTGTTGCTAAGTGAGAAATTTGTTACGTGAGTTTTGCCCCGTTTTACATTTTTTCTTGCCACCGTTGTTAAGTGAATCGCTACAGTTGTTAAGTTAGTAACACGGTTGTTAAGTGAATCTGGCTTCCCTATTGACACTGTAGTGTCAGAAGATACTGCAGATATAAATATGAGTCAGTTGCCAAAAAGTAGCATTTTTCAGTGCCAAATAGTCACTAAATAAACTGCTGTAATTCAAGGACTACCTCTAGTATGATTGATAAAAGTGATTTTTCAAAGTTAATATTATAACAGCTTTTCTTTTCATGCCAACTGGGAGAGATGTCTATATAAGTAAAAAGCTAAGTAGATGTTTTTCTGTGAAGATTCTCATGATGTATTCATAACAACCAATTCTTACATTTTGATTGACTAGTTATCTGGATCAGATCACTCTTTTAAATGACTTTTTCTTCTCTTTCACCTTAGGCTTCTTTGGCAGAAACAGATAAAATTACACTGGAAGTTGCCAAGCTCATTAAAGATGATTTCCTGCAACAGAATGGTTATACCCCATATGACAGGTATGACCATGGGGGATTGGATTTTTTTCTGTGGGGAATTCTGTCTGCAGAGACTGCTTGGGTAGAACTTCTTCTGCACAATAAAGAACCACCAATAATTTGCAGGAATGATCTTCTATACTGCAGTGTCAGATAATTTTTGTTTGCTTTCCCAGAGACTGATAATTTGAAATGAAACGGACAACTCTATCTTGGCAAACAGGGACTTAAAATTTTGATTTCTTCCTTTATTTCATATCACATTTTTCCGTGGCTTTATGGACGTTGCTTTGAAACTGTTTACTCTTGTTAATGGGTACTCTACAGTACTCTCTCAACTTTCCATAGAAACTTATTTTCTATAGAAAATAGATATACTGTAGAAAATAGGTATAGCATATGTCTGAACACTTTTGTGTTCAGGCATATTCTATATCTGGAATATTTGACATGTTCAATTCTGCCTAGGGGATTTTATATCAATTTTTCAGATGTTAGAAGAATTTTGAAGCAGTTAACGGTTTGCCACCTTCCTCCCATTCTCACTTCTTGCTTTGTTGTGCAGTTTGATTGCAGCATTTTATTTTGCTTTTTCAGATCACCCAATTTTCTCTTCCTGTTGCTTACAACTGCAAAAAAAGAGCTGTTTTAATTGACAGATAGCAAGTAGTCTTTCAAACAGGTTAACTAAGAAACTGTTACTACTTCTCCTTGTGGTAGTAGTGTTAACATTTCAGAATTGAATTCAGAGGGGAAGATATCAGTGAGAGCAATAAAGTGATTGTGGGATTTGTCTTCTATTTGCTTTTTTTAAAATTTATATTAAACCTAGGAATAAAGTGAGATGTGAGGTGATTGGGATTAATATATATTATTTAAAATGTTATAGTTAATGAATTAAAATAAAAGTAATAGTATTATTAATTTAATGTTGACTTAAAATAGTTTGATGAGCAGTACTGCCCAACCCTGTTCACATTCTTGCTTGAGAAGCTGATGCACCACACTCTGTTTTAAGCTGAAGGAATCATAAATTACATTCTACTTAAATGACATTTTCTAACAGAGGGCTTTCAGTCACAAAGGAAGCATCTCCATGTGCTCCTTCAGATCAGTTTTCACATATTAGTTATCTTTTTCTTACATTGTTCTTAATAACATTAATGTTAAGCTAATGGTGTGCTTGTTAACAAAGGACAAACATCACCTATCACTTTGCAGATGATCGTATAACATCGCCAATCCAAAAAGGGGAAAGGTTCGATTAATGATAAGCTCATATATATAGAAGAACAGTAGCTGCAAATATCTATAATTGTTCCAGAATGGGATTCATCTAACTGAGCTTCGTATAATAATTGAAACTGCTAATGGTGTATATCTCCCCCCACCCAAGTTTTATTAGATTTTTATTTTTAAATAAACCTCAAGATCACTACATGAACAGTGTGGCCCCTGGTTATAATTTGTTTTGATACAAACATCAATAATGATATTCATAATGGTTGTTATATTAGTCAAACATAAAATCCTAATACATGGTTTTTTTAATGTAGTTATTCAATATTATATTCCATTTTAATGCCAATGATGTTATAAGCATACACGATACATCTTTCAACGTCTAATCTTTTCCATCAAATTACTACTTATATTCTATTGTATAAAGATTATATCTGCTAATATTCCCCCTATTTCTTATTTCTAGCTCTATTCTAACTTCTAGTCAGGTCACCCTTGCTAATCCTAATATTAATACACATGTTTATATAAGGCTTAGCTCTTCATTATTTAATTGTTCAAAGTCACAATACACCATTCAAGTACCAGTCTTCCTATTATTTAAATATACCTTATACATTTAAATACATTTAAATATACCTTATTTTTACCTCTTCCATTTTTACATTTAAATATACCTTATTTTTACCTCTTCCAACCTCCAATCTTTTCATCTAACTATTGCTTCATATAAAGGTGTGTTCTTATTTCTATTTCTATTCAAATTGCTAGTCAGTCCATCATTATATTTTACACACACACACACACACACACACCTCTTTCTATCCATCTTAATACTTCAATTCTTATTCATTTTTTGGTTTGCCTCCCATAGTCCTCTCTTGTATATCAACATCTGTATCTTCACCATCGCGACTGAATATTTCTCCCATCTCTATCCTCCTAAGCTGCCAGGTCTCCAAAGTATCCACCCAAACCCCTATCTCCCTTTCAAAAATATCTTCCAAATTATCTGATTCCCTTTTTAAATCTCTTAAAGTACTTTTCCATTGGTTTATTTCATCAGCCATTATTGTCTTTATCATCTTCTCCTTCCCATCTTCCTGCTTTATTTGCTGGTTTGTCTGTTCATTCTTTTCTTCCGTTCTTTCTGCTGTCTCCTCACTTTCCTGTACTCTTTGATCTTCATTCATCATCAGTTGTAACGTAGTTTCCATTTTCCCATATATGCCTTGCATTAGGTACTTTATCTCTCTATGATTCTCTTCCATAGTACCCCTAATGCTTTGGAACATCAATGCCATTTCTCTTGAAATCTCACTCTTTCCCCTGATGGAGCATCTTGTCTTAATTAGTCCCTCTCTTACTCAAATCCAAAAACAATACATTCCAATCCAATGTTAGTCCTCAGAAAATTCAATAATCATAATTCTTTACATCTCAGGATTATTAATCAATTCCATTTAAATAGTCCAGGAAGCTTCCGCAAATCATTTTGCTTTACTTAAGTCTTCCATAATAGAGCCTCAAGTGATCTTAAAGTAACTAGTTATAGAACAATCAATGTCACACAGTTCTCCGGATGAATGTTGTTTATTTTTCCATCAAAAAAAATGGTTTTCTAAACTTGTAGGGATCTGGTATATTCCATTCACCAGTAGAAGGCACCCTCAGCTTCGGTTTCAGCGTTGTTTCAAATCTTAAGGATTTAATTAATCCAAATTTAGTTCAATTTATGGAAGCAAAGTCAGCTATTCAAATAGATTCAAAGGGATAGTCCAGCATTTTATAATGCCTTTCCAAAACAACACCTACCCAATTTAAGAGTCCTATTTTCTATATTTTAAAAAGTCTTTAGCTTCTCTTCCCTTAGTTCATCTTTTGGGTCTAGAATTTTTCTCTCTAAGATTGTTAGCCGCTTTTAAAAATAGTTCTAAGAGTTTCTTTTCTGGATTTTCCTCTTTCTTTTTTTCTTTAAAGTTAGGGTCAAAATAAAAAGGAATCTTCTCACCCAGCTTCAGTCACTGTTCATCTGCACCGCTCCTGCACATTACTAATGCCATAGTATAAGAAATGTAATCTCTCGTAAAACATGAATGTTCTTTAGAACTATAAGTATGCTAATATAATCAATAGGATTACAAGTAAGCTCATATAATTATAAATATGGTTAGAATCATTTTGTTGTACTATTACTGTTGCTATCAGTATATATGTTACTATTTCTTTTCTTTTTCTTTTTTTCTTTGGTAAAATGGCCCGGACAATACACTGTATTCAAAATATTTATATATAAATTTTAAAAACTTGACTTAAAAAAAAGGAATGCAGTCTCAACAGTCCAATAGTGCAATTTAATTGCTGATGTATAGATGTGGATTTTCCATAATAAATCTTCATGTCTCATGAAATCTTTCCTGGAATTTGAGCTTCACAATATTCTTTTTCAAAAGCAGAATCAAGCACACAGAATTGATGTAGCTCTTCCTAATCCGAAATTGAACAAAATGATTTTTGTGTACCATTTTGTATTTCCGTTCATTGCAACAATATTCATTGAAAACTTTAATTTTTTATAAAGCCCCTTCATATGGTTGGAGTACAGGTAGTCCTCAGCTTATGACCACAATTCAGCCTAAAATTTCTGTTGCTAAGCAAAATAGTTAAGTGAGTTTTGTCCCATTTTATTACCTTTCTTGCCACTGTTATTAGTGAACCATGTAGTTGTTAAATTAATAACTGTTGTTAAGTAAATTTGGCTTCCCCGTTGACTTTGCTTGTCAGAAGGTGGTAAAAAGTGATCAGATGACCCCAGAATACTGCAACTGTTGTAAGTACATGAGTTGCCAATCATCCAAATTTTGATCATGCTGATGTTGCAACAGTCATGTGAAAAATGGTTGTGACTTTTTCCAGTGCCATTGTATCTTTGAACGGTCACTAAATGAATGTTATCAGTTAAAAACTACCTGTAGCTTTCTTAATGCTCTTATAACTTCTTCTAGATTAACTGATTAGACAATGCTAGCATTCTTTTGAAGAAACTTCATAGTGAAAGTATTGGCTTAAAACAGATTGCAGCCTCTCTCAACTAGTTTCTGTGGGCTAAAATGATCTTTGTTCCTCAATGTATTTTAGAAAGCTTGAAATGTTTGTCACAGGGAACAAAGACAGAAAAATGGGTATCTTTCTCACAAGGAGTTTTTAAAAATCTAGAATGAAGGGCTAGGATTCAGCCTAATGTAATGTTAATATAATTGTGATGTATAGAAGGGTTCCTAGTTGACAGGTCACAAGTTAAGAATTTACTTCCAATGTCAGTCTGTGAATATTATTCTGAAATTTAATCTAGGATAAACTGGATCTGGGCCTTTAGCTTCTATACCGAGATAGTAATTATTGGATACGTCTGGATCTCTGGTAATAAAGGCTTGTATTGCATGCTAAGTATACTCTGACATACAACTTTTCCCCACTCAGTAGTCTTTTGCTTATTTCCCCAGCAGTTTAGAAAACTGATTAGACCCCTATTTTAACTACACTATGCTATTTTTTTCTTCTCACCTGGCACTATTGGGGCTAGCCTACCTTTGGCCAATACTGTTTCATATCAACTCACAGTTCACGTGAGTAGGGACTGCTATTTCTGTTCTAAATATATCAAAGTGCTTTGATGCACAAATGCTGAAGATCCAGCTTTCTTCATCAGTTTTGCTTTCCAATTAGCTATAAGTGTGTTGAGGGCAACATAGGACAGGTCCTCAGTTGGTGCCGTGAATGCCTTGTATATTCTCAAAGTTGCTGCTTTATCATCTGCATTAAAGTAACTAAGGGGAAAGAACCACGTGGAAATAAAGGCAAAGATATCAGCTTTATTCACCCTCAATATTTACACCAAACAGTGCAACATTCGTATTTCATATTTTCTGAGAATTGGCCTTTTGTTAAAGTGTTTCAGTTGTAGGCTACAATCTCTTTCACTTCTTTCATATGTTGAAACATTGTGCCATTTCTTTCTCTTTTTTGTCATCGAGTTCCTTTGTGCTCATTCGGGATATTATACTAGATTCATATTCTGATGATAGTCAGCACTTGAAGCATGAATGCAAATAATAATTATGGGGAAGTAACTCCTAGTCTAATCTTTCAGATGTATCTTCTGTTAAAAGTGTTTGGGTAGTTTGTCTACAACTAAAGAATTACTTACAAATAAGCAAATCGTTCTATAACCTGGGTGTGCTATTCAGATTTGTGTAATTGCTGAACTAAAGATACCATGATAAAAAACTATGAAAGTTGCTTATTCAACCCATAGAAAACATCCTCTACTTCACCTTGTTTCCGTATATTCATTATCCATTATAGAAAGCTGAATTCTATAGTCAACTGCTTTGCATGTCAATTCTTTCACAAATGTTAATTATCAAATATAAATATTTGCTAACCTGTTTGTACAATTTAGTCATTAAAAAGTTCCTTAATTCTACGATAAATTTTGCTACTATTTTCACTAGGTTCTGCCCATTTTATAAGACCGTGGGGGTGCTATCTAACATGATTGCATTTTATGATATGGCACGCCGAGCAGTTGAGACTACTGCCCAAAGTGATAATAAGATTACATGGTCCATTATCAAAGAGAACATGAGTGAAATCCTCTACCGACTTACCTCTATGAAATTCAAGGTATGTACTCTGCATTAGGATTATAACAAAACAATATGTATAAGGAGTCCTCAGTGTACGACCACAATTGGGATCATAATTTTCATTGTTAAGTCGTCGTGACTCCGTAGGTTGAGTCATCATGTGACCGGATCCGATTTTAAGATCCTTTTACCATGGTTATAAATTGAATCATGTGGTTGTGTGAATCCAGCTTAACCAACAATGTATTTTGCTGAAAACTGACAAAAGATGTTTCAGATTGGGATCATGCGACTTTGGGACACTGGTCATAAATATGAGCCATAAATCATCATTAAGCAAACAGTTGTAAGTTGAGGGGTACATTTAGTAAATATTTGAATTGCAAACAAAATAAAGCAGTGCTGGGAAAGTGGGGGGCTTGTTCTGATCCCCTTTTTGTGTATTTGTATTTGAACAAATGCAAAAAGTTACTGTCGATGGCTATGCAATGATTTCTGTTCAGTTCAATCAAAATGACTGCTTTGGCATGGGCATGAAGGCAGATACATCACCTACTAATAACAGAATAACAATTGGAAGGGATCTTGGAGGTCTAGTCCAATCCCCTCCCAAGCAGCAGACCCTATACTATTTCAGACAAATGGCTGTCCAATCTCCTCTTAAAAACTTCCAGTGTTGGAGTATTCACAACTTCTGGAGGCAGATTGATTAGTTGTTCTGTCAGGAAATTTCTCCTTAGTGTTCTAGGTTGCTTCCTTCATTGGTTAGTTTCTATCCATTGCTTCTTGTCTTGCCTTCAAGTGCTTTGGAGAATAGGTTGACCCCCTCTTTGTGGCAGCCTCTCAAATATTGGAATACTGTTATCATGTCACCCCAGTCCTTCTTTTCACTAGATTAGACATACCCAATTCCAGCAATGAGGTGACTGATTTCAAGACTGTGCAGCTGGTAAACTTGTGTGGAGACCTGATTATGTTTTTGATCATATTTAGACAACTATTTAAAATTCAGTGGGATTCACAAACTATGGTATATATATCAAGCAATTTCTTATTCTTTTATTGCCCTTGTTCATATTCCAAATCAAATATAAGATTGTTGTTCCTTTAATATTTATATTCAGGGTTGACAAAAGTGTTTAGTTTTTTAAATGGCAAGACTGTGTTAGGGATAGTCACATTTATATTAATAGGAAGCAAGAGATAGGTAGGTCTAAGTAGTTCCAATCTCGTAATGTGATTTAGCAAGAATTGTAGAACATCTGCTTTACTATAACTTGAGCTGCTGAAAAAACAAAGTGGATGGCCTTGTTTTCTTATCATGCTAGAAAACTGCTTCATGGTTGGCATTAATTGGCTGCAGACCTCCTTTTTAAAGTCTGTTTCTGTCATCTTCTGGTACCTGTTCAAATTATGTACAAAGAAATGTTGCTAGGTCTTTCGTATCACCTCTGGACTCAGGAAGGAGGGTGAAGCATTTCACAATTCCTTTTTGAATATGAAACTTGGTACACTTGCAGATTGCTATTTGATTTGTTACTATTATAGCAGAAGTGAAAGAGAAAATAGTAACTTGCTGCATGAGGAGGTATTTATCAGTCGGGGGTACCTATGCTGGCTGTTTTGTTTTACTACAAGGGACAGGTGGATCTCATCCGGCATATCAAAGGACCAGGTCCCTCTGCACCATTGGTAGGAATTCTGCAATGTTAAGATATTCATGACATCTTCTGAGGAATTGCTCTTTCTAAACCTTTTGAGTGATTATCCAATTTCGCCCTGTTGAATTTCAGGATCCAGTGAAAGATGGAGAGGCAAAGATCAAAGCAGACTATGCCCAGCTGTTTGAAGACATGCAGAATGCATTCCGCAGTTTGGAGGACTAGTAATTCCCACTTCAGTGTTTCTCATTTCAATCTTGCCTTTTACTAGTAGAAGATGAAGATATACATTGTGATGAAGATTACTTATAACTGGAGAAACATTCCAATTTAGTTTGATAGTTGTGTGTGTCTTTGTGCAAATGTAAAGCAGACTTTGCGAAAGTCCCCGTAAGGCTTGAAGTCTTCTCACCAAATTTAATCCTTCAACTGTTTCTCTTTTTGGAAGAGGATTAAGGTTGTTAAAGTATATATTTCTTCAGGGAGGAAAAGCAGTTAAATCAGTTTTCTACCACAAGTGGTCATGCATGATGCTTCAAAGGTAGTTTTGCTTATTCTTTAATGCTGCTGTTGTGTCTATAATCAATAGAGTTGATCAGAATTGTAGATCACAATATTTTTGTGCAAAAGCTCTTCCCCATTCTTCTTAATGTGCTGAGAAATCTTCAGGATTAGAACTGATGGGCAAAAATGATTCTATGCTATGCCATTATTATTTGAGGAAATGTATGCCTTTTGAATGTACATGCGAGTTGTTAAATTATTTTTCTATGCTTTTTATGCTTGGAAATTATGGACCAGAAAAGATCAACCCTTCTTTTATTTCTGGCAGTTTGCTATTTAGAACTGTAAGTATCCTTATTTGAGCAAATGTAACACTATAAACTTATAAAACTTATAAAAAATGAAAAACCATGGAATAGTTGTACAAAATATTTTAAATTTACTGAGGAAGAGAATGTTGAAACCCCAAGCTTTAATTATAAAAAAGCTGCTAATCCTTTCTCATCTTTCCTTGTAAAGATCATTATGTCTAGGGCTTTCTTATAGCATGTTAATAGCAGGCCTTGAAGATCATATATAATTACAATTTAAATAATGTGAAAGATAATCTTTAAAAGTTTCCTTGATTGAACCTCCTACTGCCATTGTGACATTGCTGCAAAATTTGTCTGAATCCTCTGTGGAATTCTATTTCCTTGAACATTTGTAAATGTATTATAATATGAAGTACGATTATAAATATGATGCAGTGGAAACTGGAAACAAGGTTGCTAAACACTATAATCAAGTGATAACATATTTCCTCTTCCTGACCACTTTAACTATAGAGGTGATGGCCCTTCTGTTTCTGGTGTGTCACTCAATTATCAGTTTTGAGCCTTTCAAAAATGTGTTTTTTTCTCATTTAGGCAATGCCAGTTAAATTTAATAACTGCATTTTCAATTCTTTTGAGTTTTATATTTAGAAAGTTAATTTCATTTATGCTGTGTTTGCAGAATATGATATTTGAATAATTAGCACAAAGCAGTTTTGTTTCTTGCTGAAATCCTTATTGATTGTATTATGTTGTAGCATTCTATGCCTAGGAAACTGATTAACTACTATAACTTTACATATAGTGTATTATGCTGCTTTGTTCTGTGTCTCACTGCCTCACTGTGCAATTTATTTTTGGATAAAAATAAA
Source organism: Notechis scutatus (assembly GCF_049901735.1). Lineage (NCBI taxonomy): Eukaryota > Metazoa > Chordata > Lepidosauria > Squamata > Elapidae > Notechis > Notechis scutatus. Next base: position 163,840,709 of record NC_142010.1, on the reverse strand, counting down.
AAAAAATCTCTTTGTGTCAGTGTTAGAAAAATGATGCTCATGTCATGATATTACAAACTCAATTGTTCCAAGAGAAGAGGAACTGATGGGAAGAACAGCATTGTATTTATGGCTTTGTGTGTATTTGTTCAAATCTTAAAGAATACAGTTGTGTTGATAATATACTATTCTTGCCCTTCATAGAGTGAGTGTTTCTAGCCTTTTAATTGGTGCTCGATGTCAAGACATTACAGAATTTAGTAATATAAAAATGAGTAAACTTAAAACTGTGCTTATACAGTATTACCTAAGCACTTCAATACTATATTCAATTATTATCTTAAAGCTGATTGGAAATTATAGATATTGAGATTCAGGATTATATATATTTAAATAATCAGAAGCATTTACTCTCAAGCTTTAGGATGATGTTATTCTATATTTCTTAGAATTGGAATTTGCAGGATTATTGGAAATGCTTTTTTTCCATCTAATTTTTTTATTTCAATCTACATATAATACATTAACAGTGTGTCATCAGTATATTATACATCTCTCATTGCATTATATTCATATTAATTCATACTTCTTCAATATTTATTTTCAACCTTACTCTCTCCAGATGCCTACCACCATATCAATTAAACATACCGTATTTGCCGGCGTATAAGACGACTTTTTTGCCCTGAAAAACATGCCTTCAATTGGGGGGGTCGTCTTATATGCCGGGTCGTCTTATACGCCGGCAAATAGTAATTGGGAAGCACTGCGGCTGCCCGTGGCTGAGGCACTTTTGCGCACCGTGGAAACGAATCCCGTGAAGCCGAAAGGAGCAGCCAGCCTTCTCCCAGCTCCCAAGGAAACGAGGCTCGCACCGCCCGAGCTCCGCTGAGGTATCCGGCTGGGGCTGTCAGGAGTTGTTACCGCTGGCGCGGCTCAGCTCCAGTCCGCGTTGCCTCGGGAAGGAAAGGCAAAACCAGGAGCCGCTGCTGCCATTGCAAAGCGCCGCCGCGGCTCTTCCTTTTTGCCTTTCCCTTCCCGAGGCAACGCGGACTGGAGCAGCTGGAGCGCGGAGCGCGCCAGCGGTAACAACTCCTGACAGCCCCAGCCGGATACCTCAGCGGAGCCCGGGCGGTGTGAGCCTCGTTTCCTTGGGAGCTGGGAGAAGGCTGGCTGCTCCTTTCGGCTTCACGGGATTCGCTTTCCACGATGCACAAAAGTGCCTCAAAAAAAAAAAGTGCAAAAGTGGAAGGCGTGCGGAAGAGGGGCGAGTATATAACAAACTATATTTTGAGTGGAAATGTTGGGGGGTCGTCTTATACGCCGGGTCGTCTTATACGCCGGCATATACGGTACCTAATAATACCATTATTCAATTTTCTCCGTTTTCATTTTATTTTTTTTAAATGAAAAATTCTCATTTGGCAGTGTGGTTCCAGGTTTTACCTCTCAATACAAACATGACCATAGTTACCTACTCATTTTATTTATTTAATTTCATATTGCATCATTCTTGTCATTATTAAATATTAAGCTTATCTTATCCAATTCCAATTCATGTTCTCATATCTTATTTTACAATATTATCTAAAATTCTTATCTCAATTCTATATTCATTTATTCAATTCCAAATCTAATATATCTCATTCCATTTTTCTTAGTATATTCTCATCTTATTTTACAATATTAATCTAAAATTCTCATCTCCTTTCTATTATTTCTCATATTATTTTTGTCACATTTGTCATTTTATCAATCCTTATCTGTAAACATAGTTGTCCCCTCTAGTTAATAATTTGAGCCAACCACCTTCATTCTTCCTTAATATCAATCTCCCTATCTAGTATAAAACACAAATATATTTTTCTCAGATTCTGCATTATATTTTCTCTATGAATCATCTATACATTACAAAATACTATTTTCAATATATTCTTATACATCCCAACATATTATCTTGCGGAATCCCCTTCCTTATCCCTTTTTTTTTCACCCATTATTTATTTTTATTTATTTATTTGATTTGCCAATTGTTTACAAGATAATAAGTATAAGTGTATACATAGTTGTGAATACATGAAATGGGTACATATAAGAAAAATAAAAGAATAAGAGAAACAATAGGACAGGGACGGTAGGCACGATGGTGCGCTTATGCACGCCCCCTACAGACCTCTTAGGAAAGGGGTGAGGTCAATAGTAGTCTAAGGTTAAAGTTTTTGGGGTTTGGGGAAGAGACTACAGAGTCGGGTAGAGTATTCCAGACATTGACCACTCTATTGCTGAAGTCGTATTTCCTGCTATCTCTCACTCTTTGAACAATGTACCTTCTTTTCATCCTTGTTTGTTTCCTGTTCCTCTTTCTTTTCTGGTCCTTAATTCCCTTTCCCCCCCATTCTTATTCCCCTCCTTTTCTCATTCCAGTTATTAAACTTTTCTGTCTCCCTCTTTTGATTTTTCCTTTGCACTTCCTTTTTCTGCTTTTCCCTCTCTTTAACCATTTTCCAAAACATATCATCCCATCAGACCACAAATTTTTAATTCTAATTTCTTTTCCCCTCTGCTTGAATAATTGTTGTTCGTCTTTTTGTTCTAAGTTGGCTTCTTCTTTATAGAACTCCTCCCCCTCTGGTTTATTGTGTTCTTGTATATGCTGAGTCACCATTTCTAATTTCTGTAATACATACATATTTCAAGTTTAATTTTTATGTCCCTTGTATCTTGCATATCCGATCTTATGTCTTGTAAGTCCAGTCTTATATCAACAAGTAGCTCCTCCATTATATCTTCTCCTTTTTTTCTTTCTTTCCTCTTCCTTAATAGTTGAAATCCTCTTCTTTGATAGATATATTCAATCCAGAGTCCAGTATCTTATTTCAGCCAATATCTTTTGAGTTTATTTTCAACAATTCATACTCTTGAATCTTTATTCCAAATCTTCTAATTGGCCTCCCAACTGTTTCCCAAATTACTGGGTGGTTCTATGACAATAATAAAGTTCCTTTTATTTTCTTTCAAGTTCCAAGATCCAAAGTCTCAAAAAGACCAGACGCTTGTTTTAAAACATATTAAAGTTTTCCTGTACCATCAGGTGGCGTTCTTGAGTCTTTTCCTTTTTAACTTTCTTTGTTGAATATGTAGCGAATATGTAATATATAGCGAACTTATTAAGTTCGCTAATTTCATTCATTAGCTATTCTTTTCAACACACTCAATTCCAACATTTAGTTATGCCCCTTAAGTGCCCACAATTCAATATCTGTCCAGTTTAATTTTTAAACCTTTGTTGTGTTAATGTATTTTCCTTTAAATTTCTCCTCCAGATTAGTCCAGTAAAATAATCAAATCCAAATTTAAAAACCCATTTTCTTTCTCATTTTCTTTGGTTGCCGCTTCCACACACTTCCCTCCAAAATAGCCCTTAAATTTGATACCGGGTACCTCAAAAGCGATGTCCTTTGCCTGGTTCACATTCTGCCTGCTACTTCTCTCTCCAGCACAAAACTTAGTTTCCCGGAATGTTCTTTGTCTTCGCTGCAGCTTGCCTTCGGGGGGGATTTTCCTGTCAGGGAGGGGAGTTGCAGCTCCCCTCAACCTCCCAGGAGATTTCCCCCTTCTTCACCACCCCACCAGCAAAAGAGCTTGGGCGAAGCAGCGCATGATTGTGGATTCCGCACCAACACCGACAAGGAACAAACCGGAAGTCAGAAATGCTTTTTATTAAGTAATTAGGGCAGCATTTTTCTAATTCCCTTCCTTCTCTAGAATGAAAGCTTTTTTCTTCTTGAAAGTTCTTTCTCGTGAATGATGTGTCTTCTCATGGCCTTGAGTAACTATCATACAAATTAGGCTGTACTTGGTCTTAACTTCTGTGAATTGAAATGTAATAAACCTAGATGGATTCCTGGCTGTTCTAGGGGATTTTATTAATAATATAGTGCAAGGAATAGCATATTAGGAAAAGAACATTGCAAAGGCAATTGGAATAAATGCTTATTTGGTGTAAGCTGATGTGAAATTTATGAATGAGAAATTGTCTATCTTTTGCTTGATCATCTGTTACACCTTTCCTAAATTCTAGTATGTGCAAATAAATAGTCATTGTTTTACATTAAGATGCACTTTTCTCAGTACAGAAAGAGTAAATCATAGCAACAAATATGCTTTAATCAAATTTAAAATAAACTCTTTATAAGGCAACACTGATTTATATTTGAATGAAAGAAGCAAAGAAAAATGAGCTTGATTTTTATATATAAAAATATTTTCACATTTTAATGTTTGCAAACCAATACATACAAATCAGAATTACACAAATTCCTCCAGAGTAATTAGACTTTCTCTTCTTCCTGTTCTTCAGATTGTTTCCTGGATATTAAGACATACCAAGTTTGGTCGATTCCTCATACGGCTTAAGAACTCTAATTCATTACAGAAAAACCTCCTCAACTGTCCTGACCCTATTAAAAAAAGAGAACATTATAATCCATCTTTTTCTCACTAAAAATAATACAAGCACACTGTATCTCAGCCAGCTCCTGGGTATGTCTTTTCTAATTTAGGGAGAAGGGTGTAGAGAAGATATTACAGGGACCCTTTTTGTTTGTTTGTTTTTAAATCATTACTGTCACAAAGAAAGTACAAGTGGAGGAACAAACAAGTGCAACAGTAGTCATATTTATATTGGATATTTCTTAACAGCCCAAGGCTTGCCTAATTAAGATGTGCAATGGAATTCTATTCATCATTGCCTTTATTAAAACCTTTTAAAGAAAAATGTGTTTGCCTACATCTGAACAGAAGCATACCGTATTTTTACAATATACCAATGGTCCCTATTTGCATAAACCAGCCTTATGCCCTTCATCAGATTAGATTTCATCTCCATCAAACTCAATACCGTGATCAATGTTCTCCATCTCTAACTGCTGACATTCCAATTAATATAAGAACAATTTCCTTGAGCCACTTTGTAATACAGATCAGCTTCTCGGGTTCCTGGAATTTTCCTTCCAAACCAAGGGGGTCAAACTCGCATCATCACAGTGTCGTCACGTGACATATTGGGATGTTTTTCTCCTTCACTAAACTGGGCAGGGGCGGAGCCAGCACGTGATGCACCTGGCCCACGGGCCACAAGTTTGACACCCCTGCTCTAAACCTCTTAATTTAATTGCTAGCAGGGGTTGATTAAACTGATATTTGCTTTAGATATGGAACATCTGACATACTGAAATAAATTTAGCAGCTTCCTTGGGGTTTTATTCATCTATTTTGAAACTTCTGGGATATGTAAGCAATAAGTTAAAGACTATAGTGACGCATCAGGATCGCTATATTGTTAACAAGTAATTTCTGTATGTTCTGCAAAGCAACATATCACAGGAATAATAAGTTGAATAGTTGCCATAGTTTCTAAAAAAATAATTTCCTTCCTTAGCACTGAAAGCATTGTCTGAAGTTAAAGGCATATAACATACCTGTCTTGAAAGATTTTCTATCCACTCTGAAAGCCAACACTATGGATCGACAGACAACTGGACTTCTGCATAAATTTCTCAAATACTGTGTGAGCAGATCTTGCTCTTCCAGTATCTGTCAAAAACAGATAAATTAGCCTTAAATCTACATTCAAAATCATTAGGCAAAATTTCTTATTCAAGTGTTAGCAAATTTCCTAACTCAAAATAAGCAAGCCACTTACCCTAGCTCCTGTGCTAATTTCATTATGCTGAAGGCATATACTTCCTTTAATCCGAATATGATTTTGGATGACCTCCCATTCCTTGGGGCTCAAACCCAACACTTGTTGCACCTGTTGGTTCTTGCAAAATACCATAACCTCACTTGTTCCATCTTCTACTAGGATTCTGTGATAACAAGTGGGATTTGAAATAAATATATCACATTCTATTCAGAATAATGGATATCTGTAATTCTATTCTGTATGTCATAATTTGAGTAGCAAATTGAGTGGCCAGCACACACCCCCCGTCACGTGACCACATCGGGCGCACAACCAGCATTTATGGCTGATTGGAGTGCCTTGCAGGCATGTTTTGCAGATTTTTTGCCAAAACCCAGCATTTACTTCTAATTTTCGGCAAAATCCTCCCATTGCAAACAATGGGTTCACTTTATAGCCACAGAGGTTGCTTTACATGGCAGCCTTTTTTTACAACCATCACTTAAGCTATGATTAAGTTGATGATTACCCTGTATTCATTTTGATTTTAAATATATTTGGTCAAAAAATAATTTCAGTAGCAAAAAGTTTCAGATTTGAGGATTAAATACTTATATGGACAAAATGAGCAAACTATTCAATGTTCTATATTATATAATTTGAACATGCAATATTGCTTTTTCCTATATGCTATTCATATAGGGACAATTAAAATTTATTATTTCTCTATCTTTTCCAATAATTTTGGAGCTGTTTCTAAAGGGTCTTCCAAGATAAAGGCCAGATCATCCGCAAAGGCTTGCAATTTAAATTCTTCCTTTTTAATTTTCATTCCTTTTATGCTTTTATCATCTCTAATATTTCTATTCAACATTTCCAAAGTCAATACAAATAGCAAAGGTGATAGAGGCATCCTTGTCTTGTACCTTTTCTTATATTAATAGAATCTGTGAATTCTCCCTCTATCATTACCTTTG